>NW_011888792.1:14469671-14493980 GCF_000151845.1 Pteropus vampyrus
TTTGGAGCTATATAAGTAGGATTAATATGAGTAAAGTCACACCTAAACACATCATAGCACACTACTGAAAACCAAAGAGAAAAATTGCTTTCCCACCAGCTCTCATGAGATATAATTGACATATAACAATGTGTAATTTTAAAGCATAAAATGTGATGATTTGATACATGAGAAAAATCTTAAAAAGTAATCTAGAGCAGAAGCCATATTAGTTCCACATGGGATTGCAATAAAGACAGTGACAGCTGACTTCTCATCAGGAACACTGGAGGCCAGAACAAATGTAACACCTTTAAAACTATGAGAGAAAAATAAAAACTATCACTTTAGAATCCTATAGCTACTGAAAATATCTTCCAAAAATAATACTAAAATAGTGACATTTTCAGATGAATAAAAGCTGAGAGAATTCATCACTAATAGACCTATGATATAAGAAATGCTTAAGGAAGTTTTTCTCAAGATGAAGCAAAGTGATACTAAAGAATTTCTTACAACAGGTTATTTTTAAAGAAGATATAATATAGTATTAATTATAATGGAGTTATGGCATATAATGAAGCATAAATGAAGATAATTAAGTGGAATTATACTATTGTACTGGTTTTAAATTTTACATGAAATGATATAATATTCTTAATTCTAGGAAACTGTATTAAGTTTAGAATATATATTGTAATCCTGAAAGCAACCACTAGTAAATATTATGAAGTATAGCTAAAAACTCAATTAAAAAAATAAAATGAAAGACTAAAATAACTATTGCTTAACCTAGAAAGAAGACAGTAAAGGAGGACCAAAGGAACAAAAAAACATGGGACAAATAGGAAACAAATAGGAATATGCATATTACCTCAAATAATTAAATGTAAATGAGCTAAACACTCCAATTAAAATCAGTTTATCAGACTGTATAAAAAAGTAACTCTATGCCATATATAAGTATCTTTAAACACAAAGATTCAGACAAATATGTAACAACATGCATCATACAGAATATTTTCAGTTCCCTAGAATTCCTCTGTGTTCTGCCTATTCATCCTCCTCCCCCCACCACAACCCCTGGCAATCACTGATCTTTTTACCTTTTTTATAGTTTTGCCGTTTCCAGAATATCATATAGTTAAAATCATAGAGTATATTATTCAACATTAAAAATAAATGAGCTACCAAATCATGAAAAAACATAGAGGAAACTTAAATTTATATTACTAAATGAAAAAAGCCAACATGAAAAGTCCGAATAATACATGATTCCAACTATATGATATTTTTGGAAAAGGCAAAGCTATGAAAGCAAAAAAAATCAATGATTGCCAAGGACTGAGAGTGGAGGGAGGAAGATGAATAGGCAGAACACAGAGAATTTTTAGGGTAGTGAAAATACCCTGTATGATACTATAATATTGTATTGTCTGAATGTACCAGAGTTTATTTATCGATTTACCTACCAGAGGACATCTTGGTTGCTTCAGAGTTTTAGCAGTTATGAATAAAGTTGCTATAAACATCTGTGTGCAGGTTTCTGTGTGGATATAAATTTTTATCTCCTTTTGGGTAAATACCATGGGCAGTAATTGCTGAATCATATGGTAAGAGTATGGTTAGTTTTGTAAGAAACTGCCAAACTGACTTCTGCATTATTGGATTTTGGTATAACACACATACAAAAATAACTGACAGCTTCAGGCCATTTAGATGCATCATTATATTTCCTGGAAGTATTTTAAGAAATGAAAATAAGATTGTGAACTTATTACCCTGGTGAAAAATACAGCAGTTTTAAAAAAGTTCTGATGATGAGTGTTTGTGATAGTACTTTATTATTGTGAATCAAAGCATAGTTTGAATATAAAATACCAATAGTGTTTGTCAAACACTTATTCTGTAATTGAATCCACAAAGTGAATACTTTGTCACTTATTGAGCTTACTATTTCTAAAGGACAAGCTTGCTCCATAAAGAAATTTAATGCCCAAATGAGTAAGGGGTTTGATAATTCACATATCAGTGGAGCCAATATATAGGTTATTCTTAAAATGGTATGTTTTCCCATATTTTTTTTCCATTGCATTTAATTCTCAGAGATTAGTTTTATTGATGAGGACACCAAGGTCCTGCGGTGGATTTCTGTGGTAAAAGTTATTTATAGAAAGGTCAAACACCGCCTTAACCCATATTAGCATAATTTATTTTTATGGAGGTAGGGCATATTTTAAATTAGCAATTTTTAAAACAAATGTAGAAATTAAGGTTTTATGAATGTTGGCCCTCCCTTATTCTGATCTTGGAATCCCTTATTCTGATCATGTGAAAGATAATAGATCAATAATACAAAATTTTGTTCATACTCTTCTGTTCAGATAATTTCAGATATCAACACCAAAGAGGAGAAAAACTGTTTGGGAAACACTGAGCCTTACTGCTTACATTCCTGCATTCTGCCTAGGTGTGTGGAAGGATTAACAAAAGAAAGAGATGGATGATTTTCTGAGGAGAATTTGCTATCATTTTCTTGATCCTCTGTATATAAACTTATTGTTACACCTCATTTTAGTCACTAGAATTCTATTTTGCTCTTTTGCCTCTTTCTGAAAATGAAGTTGAAACTGAAATACTTTCATAAAGAATCGAGGATTCCTGGATTCCTTATATACTCCTGGATGGGTATAATTTATAGACTATTTCTGAGAACCAAACAGTGTCTCCCTTATATTACTTGCATTTTTGGAAAATGAAACAGATCATTAATTATATTGTTTTAACACATAAGGTACTCAGGATATGCTTCAGGTGTTTATAGAACTTTAACATGTCTTATTTACACCAAAAATATTGTTTTTTAATAAATATTTTATTACTAAATATAATTAAGTACGTATATGAATAGATTAAACATTTTTAATTAATTTATTTTTTCTGTTTTGTGTTTGTAAGCTTAACAAACATTAAAATGTCCATATAAATTTTATCCTTTTTATTTTTATTTTATGTGTATGTGATGTTAATAGAAATATAAAAGTAACGTCAGTGTCGCCTTGTGTCTTCCAACTAGTAAATTAAGTTTGTGTTAGATCAATGATTTTTCTGGCCTTTTTTTTTTGTAGTTTTGCCAATTATTGGTTGATAATTAGTTTTGTTACTTATGAAATATTGTATATTGTTTAAATATGACCCAAATTTCTTTGAAATTAAGCTAATGTATTATTTTGGTTGTGCAAAAACAGGTGCTATAAATTGGAAATACACAAAATCATGGTAAATTAATGTAAATTTTAGAAACTTAAACATGGAATAGTTTATCTGTTTAATTTGTGGTCATATTTGCTACATTGGACCATGTTGATCTTGTTGGACAGTAAGCTGCCTTGGAGGAGGGACTCCATCTCATTCATTTTTGTATAACTGACGCTTAACGTATTCCCTTGGACACATTAAATGCTGAGAAATAGTTGGCAAATGAGTAAGACGTTATTCTAAATGAATTATGAATTACTTGTTGTAGCATATTCATCTGGAAGAACAAAGTTAAATGTATTGTCTTTGTAATTTATCTTGGGAACATTGTATATTGTGCTATGCTGGATATCTTCTTTTTGCTCCAGCAGATTTACTCTCCACCCTCTCCACCTTGCTCTTTGCCCTGGAACATTGAACTGAATGAACACATTAACAGGGCCCCTCGCTCTGTGGCGTCTTGTTGGATTTGGCCCATGGAGAATTGTGGCAAGAAATCATAGTGAGGGCAGAGAGTGAGGCTGTTTTATTTATTCTCTTGGCTTTTCTTAGTAGGTCACC
This sequence comes from Pteropus vampyrus, assembly GCF_000151845.1. NCBI lineage: Eukaryota > Metazoa > Chordata > Mammalia > Chiroptera > Pteropodidae > Pteropus > Pteropus vampyrus. The sequence goes on from NW_011888792.1 coordinate 14,473,470, forward strand.
TGGTGTTTGCTGTTACCGGCATATCATGCACCTGCAAGTTACCCTTTCTTTCCAAACATGCCATTCTACGTGACTCTCCTAACTGGTCTGGAAAACCTCTCTCTCCTCCAGTCATCCCACTGAGCTTGAGGGTTGTGATAGCTTGGCTGCTGGTAGTCCTGGATTCCTCCTCTATCCCTTTGATGGATAGTACTTTTGAAAATAAACTCTCCTGGAATTGTAGTAATTTGACTATACTGTCTGTTTTCTAGTACAACCTTGACTGATACATGTGTCTTACTGTGATTTCGCTTTAAAATTTTATTCTTTTGTTAAATGCTCCATTAGCAGAACTTAATTTCTGTAAAAGCAATCACAATCTACCAATTTGGTATACGTGGAGCACTTTTTTGAGGTTATAAATCAAGTTTATCAATCTTTTGAAGAAAATCATGTCAGTCTGTATACCCTACCGCAAAGTGAATGATAGTTTAAAATTAATGTACTCATTAATTCATTAAACAATTGAATACGCAGTATGTGACAGGAGTTATAGATACACATATGAAGAAAATCCAGCTTCTAACTCCATGATATTCATAATTTAATGTGGAAGACTGATATACAAATGAATTAAAACTAAGTAAAGATACATATTATCTTCTAGGTACGTATTTTAAATACTATGGTAATACAATAAATGATTTTAACTAGGGAACTTCTATAATAAAAAGGTTTTTTAGATTAAAAATTTTTACATAATACTTACCATATGTTGGCCAGGTACCTCTTCTGTAAGTGTGGGCTGAAATTATCCCCCTGTACCAATAGTATAACTAATTCAGGGGATGCAAGCCTGCTGTTGCTGTTGACTTAAGCCACGTATCTAGAATCAGTGTTATCCAGAATAAATATATTGATTCCTCTGCCTGGTGATTGCATCTGTCTCTCATATGGTTTCCCAGTAAAGACAGGAAAGTGAGGGAGGTTGTGTATTTATCTTGTTAAATGCCAATAGCTGACAATTGAGAAAGAGCATTCTAGGCAGAGATATGAAATGACTTGGCACGTTTTGATGTCACGTCAGGTTGATCTGCCCATTTCTTGGCAGTTCAGTACAGGTTGAGGACTAGATTGAGATAAAACTTGTATTTTTAAACTCACTTTTGTATTTTGTAACATGTATTTTATAAACTTAGCATGTAGGGGCCAGTATAAGGAGAGGATAATATTAGAGAAGGAATTTAAGGAAAATAAGTAGGATACGTAGTACCAAATGCAGCAGAGGAGTAGAACAAGAAAGGGACTGAAAGAGTTCACTGGTATTGGCAGTAGGAAGACATTTGGTGATATTCTTAAAGAGAGTTTCAGGGATAGTTTGAGCAATAAATGAGAGGTGAGAAAGAGAAAAGATTGAGAGAAGATTGAGGACTTCTTTCAGGAAGCTTAGATGTGAAGGAGAGGAGAGACAAGTTTAAGTAGCTATAGGGAGACACAAGTAATTAGGGATTTTCGTTTGTTTTTTAAGGATGAAAGATATTTGAAAAAAAAATGTAATCTATAAAGAAACCAGCAGCAGTATTGAAAAGATTAGAAGAAAAAGGAAGGACTAAACTTTAAATCAGCAGAGGAGGATTGACTCTTGAGCTGGGAGGGACTTTTTCTCTGTGGTCTCAAGAGAGGAGATAGATACAGATGGTGTGGATGTTCACCTGCATCCTTTACTCAGTAATCATTAGCTTGACAAAGTCTTTTTCAGCCCTGCCCACCAATGGTAAACATTTGGGGTGGAATTTGAATCCTTGTTCAAAGAATGTATACTGTTATTTCTCACAATTTAAATCCATGTTGTAAATCTCCACTTGCTCACTGTCCAGGATTTAAAAAATGGCTCTGTGTTTTCTGGATGTTTTCTTTCTCTCTAATTATAATTGTTTTGGACAGGGGTTCTCAAAGTGTGCATAACTAGGAAGACAAGCAGGGGGAAAAGGATCATCAGCATGTGCCCTTTGCAACTTCTTCCCAGTGGATTCCATAGTGGAGAACTATTGATTTAGAACCTTCTGAAATTAAGAATTTTCCTTCTTCACGAGGCCGAGTCTAATTTTGATGTATTCCCAATCCAAGGCAATGCCCAGTACCATTTTGGTTTTATCCATGATGATTTTAATTCTCTGTTGAGGTAAATTTCCCTTGGAAGGTGTTCGCACAGTTCATTTGGTTTTATGGGTGGTATAGAGGTAACTGCTTTGCTGGGCATCATGTTAGGACCACTTTTCTGGAAACTCTGAAAGAATTAGTGGGCCTGTGGTGACATCAAGACTCATTGAGTCTGGTTTCATGTGACATGAGATCACTATCTTCTTGCCTCAGTTGGAGTATAGGTGGCAGGTTTATTTTTATTACCTCATAGAAACTTACAGAGCAAGTTGTTAGAATCTCTCAACAATGAGACACTGATCAAAGGATTCTTTAGGGGTTTCATTTTCTCTTACCTCAGTATATTTTATCTTCTAGAAAAGGAACACAAATGGTTGCTGCAGTTTAAGGAGCATAGAAAACAGTTGCAGACTATTAATTCCATCTGCTTCCCAGAAGGGTTTCTTGGTAATATTATTTTTTTGAAGAGACTTGAGGGCTTTTCATATTATCTGTTTTTTAGATTTGTTTACAGACCTTTACTGAATAATTCTCACTACGATACTCAGCAACCCATCTCTTGGTCACAGCCTTTCAGCTTTCCCAGAAGTATGTGACACAGATGCAAATAAAATGAAAAAATATTGTCCATGAAAGCTGATGTGAGACCAGGAAGAATGACTCTGAGTCTTACTGGTGTCCATTTTTGAGCAGTTACTGTTTTATTCTTCGTTTTTGCTATAATGCCTTATTTCTGTTTAAGAAGAAATTATTTGACAAATGTATCCTTAACTTGCTTTTAGCACTAGATACGTTTCATAATCTGAAAATCAGTGGCACTAAGCCCCGGCTTTGCCAATCTTTCTTGCCTCTGACTGCCCTCATCTTCTCTAATTTCCACCAAAGTTGCCAGCATCCAAAAGGCAAACAGGTAGCATGTGGGTAAATTATACTTAACTTATTTTTTTATATGTATCTTTATTTTCGTTATATTATTACATGATGGCTATTATATGTGAGTTTCACAATTGAATTTCAACATCTTCATTTCTTTTATGATCTAAAAAAGCCTCAGACTATGAGAGGTTTCTAGAGGATTTTAATTATTATCACTATCAATCTTCATTGATTCAAAGTACATCATACTAGCATATTTGAGCCATTAAGACTTTCTTTAAAAAACCTGGTACATGTGAGGGCCATATTTAAATTGAGCGAAATTCAATAAACTCTTTAGAACTAAATTTTGATAGTAACATATTATTTGCTTGAATTTTGCAAACTCGAATGTCTGCTGTGTGCCAGATACTTTACTCAGGGTTGCCAGAAGAAGATGTTCAAATAGCAATAAAATATTGATAATAATTATTTTAGAAAAATAGTATCTGATTTTTCATAGCTGACTGATCTGTCCCTCTTTTTTTTAAGGAAGAATACCAAACCAGAAAAAAGCCATGCTTTATTACTTATACACACAGATTTATGTAAACTGATTTACATCTAAACTCTCTTAAAGAAAGCCTTACAAAAAAGCTAAATATTTTCTGGTTTTGATAGTATTCTGCTGTCTGTCACAGACTTATTCTCAGAGAATAAATATTTTTCTCTACTTCATATAAATATTTTTTTCTCTCATATAAAACTTAAAGTAGAGGCTTCAAATGTTACTTTTTTAGAACATTAAAAATCAATGTTGTGTAGACTCAAGACACAGTTGACACTCTAGATCTATCAGAAAATCAACAGCACTAAGGTACCCATTTTACTTGTTCAATCTGAGACACTGCAAAATTGTCTTTCCAGCTCCACTGTGAATCTGTGAACATGAAGTGGCCATCAGAGGAAGGAGGCTCCTTGTCTTCGCTTCATAAACTGATGTCTCAGGATTATACAAATTTATTTTTTTGCTAGAAATCAGTTTTAAAGTGATCTCTGTAGTAGGAAATCAGTTAAAGAAATTCTGTTTTATTGTCCTTTCTCTTTACTAAAAGCAGAGACACTTAATGATTCCAAATAGCAGCGTAACAAGAGCTCATGAATAATCTATCTTCACATTTTCTTTACTTAGCATTTACTTTAACAGTAACCTACTTACCCTTTAAAACTTCACTTCCATTCTCTTTTTTTCCTAAGAATACATATTTTTTTCTCCATTCTGATCGTAGGCCACTTCTTACCAATTGAATATTTCTATACCGGCTTCGCAGTGTTGTGTTGCTGAAATCTTGAAATGATTCAGAGGTGTAAGAAATCTGCAAAACTCTTTCAGCTCCATGATTTCTGGGTATTAAAATGTCATATTGAAAGTTTCTTAAAACAAGAGGCACTTAGCATTCCCTCACTTACTATCAAAATAATTAACTTGTATTACCTAAACATTGTGTTATTTACCCTTATTTATTTACTTCAGGGAATAAAAATGCCTTCTAATGATGAAGCACCTTTTTTTATTATATTATTCTATTAAATTTCAACAGTTGTTTTAGTATTAGTTGTTTACAAACATTGTTTTTTGTTTGTGTTTTGTTTTATATCATAAAAATGTAAATCTTATGCTTTCTAGAAGTCTTATTGCTTTGAGATTAATTTTACAATTCACCATTATGGTTGTTTTAGCAGTTACAGGCTCTAAACGGCCAGAGATAATACTTCACCACAGTTTACTATGCTTTTTAAAAATGTTTGTGTTTATATGAGTATTTAGACCATGCCTTTGAAGATATAGCAAGATTGAAGTGACAATATTGGTACAAGCTGGGTTGGTTGTGGGATGTATTTGGTTTATTTTATGTTATTTTTTTTTTTTGTGTTCCTAGCTGTAAAGTATAATAGTACTCACAATACTGGATGCAGTCTTGATCATGGTTGTTTAGATCTAATGTACAAGGCTTCCACATGAACAGCATCACTATTTTCCTGCATTCTTAATAAATAGTTCCTCAGGCACTACTTTCCTAGTATGAGGCAACTCAAAAAGACAAATCCTTGCAAATAAAAATACCCCACAGATTGGTAAATGATGGAAGTAATATCCATTTCCATTCTTATGTCCCCCACAAGAACAGTCACATCAGCATGGAAAAAATTGATGTTGGGATGTCAGTCGCCATTTGGAAAAAAAATTGGTTCCATTCTTCGCAACAGAATAAATTATGATACCATAAAGTACCAGAAGAAACAATGGAATAAATATGTTATACTTGATGTAAGGAAGGTTTCACTAATAATATAAAATTCAGAAGTCAAAAAAATTGATAAATTTTATCATATTCAAATAAAAATTTTATATGGCAAAAACTGCTATAAGCATATTTAAAATACAAGTAACAAAAATAAGAAATTATTGACTAATTATAACATTAGAATATCAACAACCCAAGAGAAATGAAGATTAAAAAAGCCAACCATTGATTAGTAAAATGAGCAGAGGGTATGCATTGATAGTTCACAAATGAAAGAATATATTTATCTCAAGAATCCGAAAGGAAAATTTTAACCTCATTTTTAATAAGATAAAGGCATTCCAATAGACTGAAATTACATCTTTTCACTTATAAGATAGGTAAAGTCACAGAAGTTTCTTACTAGACTGTTCTTATGGGCATGTTAAGAACCAAGCATTCTCACTCATTGTTGTGATAATACAAAATCATACAACTCCGATTGAAGGAAGTTGGCATATTTATCAAAACTATTAGTGCATATACTCATTAACCTAGCTATTTCATTTCTGGGAATTTATCTTATAGACATACTCATATTTACATGAGATGAATTATATCCAAGCTTGTTAACTGTGATAATGAAAGATCACAACCTAATTGTTCATCAGTTGTTGACTTGTTCAAATAAATAAATGTGGACTGGTTTAATTTTTTTTTATAGCGGCATAGTGGAATATTATGCAGCAGTAGAAAAAGAATAAAACAATACTTTATATATTATTATGGAAAGAACATCAAGATATATTAAGTAAAAATAACAAAGTGAAGAAGCAGTTATAGTAGTTAACCACTTGGTAATGAAAAGAAAAGAAAATGTATGTGTGTGCATGTGTATGCATGTATGCATATGCTTAAGATTTCTGGAAGAACACCCCTAGTTAAAATCTGAATATATTGTTGCATGTGAAGATGGAAGTTGGGTTGGCTGGAGGTCAGAAGAATCTGTTTTATACTTTTAAAATTTTGAATGATAAAATAAGTTTCTTATTAAAAGTTAAATTGAACAAACGCACCACATATATACTCCCCGAAATATAGAAATTCATCACATTCAGCTTTTAAAACTCTTAAGTTTTACCCTAATTCCGTGTTACAGATAAACCTTAAGTTTAAGAAGACTATGAAGTTTAGAAAACCTTGTAAAGATAGTTAATAATTTATCAAAAATAAACACAAAAAAGAATGTATCTAAGGAAATCATTATACATTCTTACATATGTTAAAACACTTCTAATAAATACTACTACATTCACAACATAAAATTTTAAGCTGGAATTTTCTTAATAAGAGAAAGCTAAAGAGGATTTACAAAAGTACTTGGAATAAGGAGCTGGGCAATGTGGTCTAAGATGACATATAGAGGAGGTTTTGTGTTCAGGTACATCCCAGACCCCAGACAATGAGGCAGATTAGGATTCAGAAACTGAGAAGTCCGTTGCTGGATTTTCCTTTACCTAACTATCTAATCCTGGGCATTTCATTTCATCTCTCTGAAACTCAGTTAAAGAAGGGGTTATAGGAGATAATCTTGAAGATCTTCTCAAGAATTTACTATTCAGTTATTCTGATTTAAATAATTGATAGTTTTATCACTTTATACTATTCAACTATTATGACTGAAGCATCTTTATATTTTAATAGATTGTACAAAACATAGCAAACACCATAAAAATTAATAGAGCTTTATTTTAACTATCTTAATGAAGCATATAATTAACTCTGATGACAGCCTAATAGTGATATTAAGATTTTTTTCATATTGAAATATAAGATTTTGCATGCTTAACATGTAAATACTATGTGTGACCTAGTACTATACAGTTCTATTGGTTATAAAGGCCATAGAGTTAGTTGTTTCAGTCTTCTGTCTGAGAGAGCCTTAAATGTTCTTTCATGATTTATTAAAGACAGAGAACTGGTGATGGATGTATGGTTTTTGAAGCACCTATATAAGCATCCAAATAATGTTTTCAAGTAGGAACTAGGACCAAGCATTGAGTAGGCATGGCCAGTGCTGTTAAGAGGCATGAAAGACGATCAAACGTGGGAACCTGCAGTTAATTTGGAACTTATGAAATACCAAGTATGACCAAGGAGCAGTAGGAAATGAAGCTGGAGAAGTTAGGTCAGGGCGGATATTGAAGAACATGGTTTTGCATTCTAAAGAGCTTGGATTTATTGTTTTGGCAGTGAAAAGTCATTCAAGCTTTTACAGTAAGTAAGTAATATGCATCTTAGATCATCTGAGTATTGTAGAGTATGGAGTTGGAAAATGGGAGACGAGGCAGCTAGACTGATTAGGAAACTTTTAACAGTAAGTAGACAAAGGATGATAAATGCATGAACTAAGAAATAAGATCAGACACTTGAAATTAGCTGTTCCCTGTTGGTGTGAATTTATTTTAACCAAATCTTAATGAGAATCCAATGATATCCTGGAACAGCAGCATTTGATGTCACCTCTTTCTCTTTCTGGCTTGCCAAAAGCTAAACAACTTATGTGGATATTCCTTTCATGTTGTGATCTCCCTTCAAATTTTTGTCAGTATGTTTGTCTATGTTGATTATTTTTACTTTATTTTCTGCTAATTATCTGCTAGAAATATATAATATTTCATATTTCCGGTAGTCTCTAAAACTAGTTGTAGGCAATGTTCTTTTAAACATGTAGCTGAAAAAAAAAAAAACCAAGTATTAAGAGCAGGAGCATACTGAAAATGTAGCCATGGAGACTAGGGACTGTGGTTAAATAAATAATAAATTTGTTCAGATAAACTCAGTTAGGCTGACCTTGCCACCAGAATTGCCCTCCTTGCTTTCTCTTGCCTATCTTGGATGACATTCAAAAGTAAAGCTACTTCAAAAGGAGGAAAAGGAGTACTTTAGATCCAAATTAAAAGAATACATTTTAAGCAGTGTGTTGAAATCTTTTTTAGAATTTTATTTGGTAGGCTTTCTTTTTTTTCAATAAAGTCTCCATTTTAACAAGACTCTAAATATTAGCTAGCCCAGCAACCAGAATATTAAACAAGTTATTTGCTTTGACCTCTAAGACCTATACAACTGAATTGTGTTGAAAATGTTTTCCCTATTAGAAGCTGATTCTTTAGCTTGATTTCAGGTGCAAGCAACATTCCTAAAATAAGTAGAACTATAAAAATAGTTTTGCACTCAGAATTGTTTCCATCAGTTCTAGTTTACAGTAAATATTCATCACACTATTTCTTTTGGGGACTTATTGAGTTAGGTTATGAATTTGAACTTTAGCTAAACTTTTTTTTTTCACTTGATACCAAAAAAAGTGTTTCTGAATCTTCTTTCTTTGTGCTTATTCCAGCTGCTTGTAAAGGGTCACTGTGTTTCTGAGTTGAATATTTCCTTCCTAGCATTGATGCTTCCGTAAGTGAGAGAAAGAAAACACCATTTGAATGTCAGAGACGGTTTTGCTTCTTGTTTTCCACCCTTTCTATCCATCTGTGCAATTTTGTACTCTTTGCTTGATTGACATTAAAATAAATCTCTCTCTCACACACACACTATTAAAGATCTTTTTCTGTTGCTTACCTTTTGATATTTTAGCAAGGAGCGATTGAGTCATTCAGCATCCCAGCCCTCATGTATGAAGGTGGCTTATTTGCCCATGGGGTCTCAAACCCACTGGCACCACCAGAGCTAAATATTTGCTCAGAATATCAAGCATTATTTTTTTTCAATACCAACTCTACCCTCATTTAAAAATTAAATTGTTGAATCTATGGATTAAAAAGAGAACCCAATAAAATTACACTGTGTAAAAAATTAATTTGTCTTGGTTATTTTAGGATTTATTTTACCTCAGGGTCTCTGTGAATATCATTGCTTACACTGTGGCTAGTTGAGTTAGCGGAGATAGCACCGAATCTCTGCTTAGCCTATAAGAAGACAATTATTACTCTTTATGTTCTTTATGGTTGGTATATCGTTTATAATATTTGAGGTTGCAAGTAAGTAAAAACTGCAACTCAGAGTGATTAAAAACAAGAACTTTTTTCCCATTTAACTGTAAGTCCAAAACTTAGGAACGTTTTAGATATGATATGATTAGCAGTTAAATTATTGTCATTTCAAGTATCCAGATTAATCCTCTTTCTGCACTCTGTCACCCTCAAGGTCAACTTTATATTAGCATGCATTCCTTTCCTTTGGGTTGCAAGATGGCTACCAGTGCCCATTGAGTCCACATGCTTCCCTGTTAAATGTCCTGCAGGAGTGAGAGTAGCTTCATTTTTCAAGAATGTCAGTGAAACCTTCTTTGCGCATGTCGTCGGCCCAGATTAGTTTAGGATTACTCATCTCTGAGCCAGCAAAATGGATGCTGGTGAGCCTCATTGTTTACTACAGTGAGAGAGTCTTCATGGAGAAAGGGTAGCTAGAACATTTAAACAGGAACTCACTAAAAGCCTAGGAATTACAAGGGAGAATAAATATAAATATAATCAGATATTCAGGTTTTATAATTTGCTTTAATTATCTTTAGCTAGGAGTACCTGGAAAGATTCTTCACTGAATAGATCCCACTACTGACATCATACACAAGGAAATCTGTACATTCTGAATAAAATCAAACCCATATCCTTTTGGGTTGGAATAATTAATCTCAGCAGACAATAGCTTGAACTACAAACTCTGCCTGCCCCTCTTTATGTGGTATTGGATTTGATTATACTAAGACAGTCAGCAAGTATCCTTTCAAAGTCCACCAATATGTGAACACTGGTGTATGTGTATGTAACTGTGTATGTTGTGTGTGTGTATGTGTGTGTGTCCTCACACAGAAAGAATTGAGGAGAGAAAGGAAAGTCATTGGCATCCTGTAATTTGTCATTTGTCAAACTGACATCGAAATATATATTTTGGGTATTACATGGTCTCATTTTATAATACGAAAAATATCAGGGTATTTTGGAGACATAATAACTATGGTTCCAATGCATTTTCATCATAATAAATAACCCATAGTAAATCAATTACATATAATGTTTTCCCACTGGATGGAAATCTGAGATTGAACCATAGCCATGAAACACTGCATTTGTTTTATACAAATAAATATGCAATTCTTCAGATTCAATGAAATAGAGTCCTACCAGAAAAAAAAATACAGATTTTAAATCACTTGATGATAAAGCCATGTAAAATTTTCACAAAATAGCTTTCGTCCTTGGAGAACTTTATTGCATGTATATACTTCAAATTAAACTGTGTGTTAGTTCCACTTGAACAACTGCCATTATCCAAATAAATATATGACTTTTTATCAATAGTAATAGCTTTTAGAGATACAAAAACATCTAGTCAAAAAGATGAGACACTAGTTGTCTTTCACACACTTGAAATCTTAAATGCATAAATGCTTATTGGACTCATTGAAAATACTCTCCTCATCTCCATCTGTTTTATTCCTTTCAGCTGCTATAAAAAAATACCACAGATTGTGTGGCTTTACAAACAACAGAAATTATTTTCTCACAATTCTGGAGGCTGGGAAGTCTGAGATCAAGGTACTAGCAGATTCAGTGTCTCAGGAGAGCCAGCTTCCTGGTTCATAGAAGGCACGTTTTTGCTCTGTCCCCATATGGGGATGGGGCTAGGGAGCTCTGTGGGATATCTTTTATAAGAGCACTAATCCTCATTCATATAGACACAAACATTCAGACCATACCATCATCTCACCTTTTTATGAGGCCCACAGAAGTGATTGATTACAATAGTTATTATAAGAAAGAATTTAGGGAAACAAAAGCTTAGGAAAATATCCTTTTGAAGAGATGTCAGAACAGATGAGATCTTCTCATGAAGGTAAAGTTATAGTCGGGGGTGGGAGACACATAATAAAATTTGTTTTTTAAAAGGTCAAGATAATTTCCTACAGTGATAAGTGCAAAGAAAGAAAGAAACATAACAAAGTGATCATAGAGAGTAATGGGCAGAGACTGGCCAATTAGACTAGTAGTGGGGCTCCTCCACTGAGGAATTTGTGTGGTGCTGAAGCTGGGACATAGATCTCAATAGCAAATAGGTAAAGGGCCTGATCAGACATCTAGTCTAGATGTGCATTTCAGACATCTAGTACATAGATCAGTGGGAAAATATGCAGTTTCACTAATATTAAAAATAAATAAAAAATTAAAGACTGTATACTTAAATGAGGAATAAACAAGTAATAGAATATACCTTGCATATTAGCAAGGAAATGTAGTACTTTCATTCATAGCATAGGTCAAGAACAAAAACATCTAGACCCCTTTTAGCTGTAAGATCCTCTAGGACTACCATGTTCAGGAAGAAATATGAGATATGGAAACATGTATCTGCAGGAAGATGTTTATCAACCTAATCATTGACTGGGTTGAAATATAGTCCTACTCAGAATCCATGTCCAAGCCATAGCTGAATTATTTCTGAAGTCCTCATCCCAAACTCTAGGTCTGTGTAGTAAGCAAAATTTTGGTCCCTATGATTTCACCCTCTACTGTTTTCCTGTGGTTATATAACATTATATGGCTTTGGCCGATATAATTAAGATTATGAATTGGTTAACCTTAAAATAGAGTAATTACCCCAGATTATTCAGTGGATCCAATATCATTTAAAATCTTTTAAAACCTATGTTTATTAAAAGAAGAGAAAAGCAGAGGTATTCAATGCATGGGGAAAATTCCACACACTGTTTTTGACTTTGAAGATGGAGGGGACCACAAGCTGAAGAAAGAGGCAGCCTTTAGAAGCTGAGAACAACCCCCAGATGACAAGCTGTCAAGGAAGTATGGACCCCTCTCCTAAAGTTGCATGACATTGAATTCTGCCAACAACTTGAATGTGTCTGGAAGCTAATTCTATCCCCAGTGCCTCCAGATACCAGTCCAGGCTGGCTGACACCTTAAATTTGGCCTTGTGAGAACCTAAGCAGGCAACCTAAGAAGAGGAATGTTGGGCTCAGACTTCTGACCCAGGGAAAATGAGACAATAAATGGGTATTATTTTAAACCGCTGGGTTTGTGGTAATTTATGACAGTATTAGAGTCTCCTTCAATGCTAACTAGATATGGATGCTTTCTACCTCTGGGTCAGCCTGCTATAGGCAGAGATCTCTGCCTTGGTCTTTACTTAATAGGATAGTCTACTCATATCTAAGTTATCCAACTATTTATTATCCAAGTTGCTGCAGTCATATTGTTGATTGATGTCACTTTATAAAAATATTTCCTGATAAAATAAACACTTGAAACTTAACCATCTCTCTCCACGAAGTACTAACTAGCATTTAGCACTAGCTAGCACTAGTCTATCTATTCTTGCTAGCTCACAATAGAATACAAAGGTAGGGCAAATTGCCCAGTAAAATGCAAATTTACAAAAGTCATAAGATTTCATAAAATTGGTGAAAGTGTTATTGTAGACCTTTCAAATGATGATCTTGCAGAATTAGATCATTTAACAATAGAGGAAGGAAGAAATCAACAAGGATGATTGGAGGATAGTAGATTTACTCTAAGTGACTTTTTTTCCTGGTACTGATGGCTAATGTTCAGTTAACCAGCACTTTATATAATGTGCCCAGTGCCCCTGGATTAAATTTTTGACTTGTGCCCTATCCAGCCATTCCAGCTTCCTGGGGAGAGGAGTCTGTCTACTATGTGGAACAAATGAGATCCTGAAACACAGGCATTCTGTGTATTTGTATGGCTTGAGTGCCAGATAAAAGGATGAAAACTTAAAATTGAATGAGGATGCTGTTCAATGGGAATAAAAAGTTGCTTTCACAAAGAATAGGAAAAGAAACTCAGATTCAGCTTTCTGCTGATTTGACCCCACCTTCAGCCCTGGTTTCTAGTAGTGGGAGTGGAATAAATGAGGTTAGACTAGTGATTCTGGTTAATATTTTTTTTCAAGTAGATTTTATTTTATTTATTTGTTCTTTTGTCTATTCCATTCATTTTTCTTTTTTTTCTTTTACATTGTGGTAAGAATACTTAACATGAGATCTACCCTTCTGACAGATTTTTAAGTGCATAATAAAATATCATTTACTATAGGCACAATGTTGCACAGCAGATTTCTAGAACTTACTCATCTAGAATAACTGGAACTATATATCCAATATTGAAGTATACAATAAAGCAACTGTCTATTTCTCTTTCCCCCAACCCCTGACAACTACAATTCTACTCTCTGTTTCTAAGCTTTTGACTATTTTAGATGCTTCACGTAAATGGAGTCATGTAGCATTTGTCTTTCTGTGACTGGCTTATATCACTTAGTGTAATGTCCTCCAGGTCTATCCATGTTTTCAGAAATGGCAGTATTTCCTTCTATTTTTAGGCTGAATAATATTCCATTGCATGTATATACCACATTGTCTTTAACAGCTTGTAGGTTGTTTTCATATCTTGGCTATTGGGAATTGTGCTGCAGTGAACATGGGAATACTGAAATAGTTTGGAGATTCTGATTTTAATTCTTTTGTAGCTATATAGTTCATCTTTTATTTCTTAAATTCTACTGCTATATGACTCATCAGATAAAATTGCTCCCTGCAAAGGTCTACTCAGCCCTGTTTTCTTCTGTTTTTCTATAGGTAGCAAGCCAAGATGGGAAGAGACAATTACAGTTCTTTTTCTCATTTTTCTTCAGTCTCACATTTACAGTGAAGCCTGAGATGCCTCGTGGCTGTCACTTGAACCTATTGATCTCATTCTCTGGAAAAGAAATGATACTAAGTGTATCTTGGGAACAGATTTAACATTGTCTCTCATATTTCTCAGATGAAGAGGAAAATTGCATCCCTATACTTACTCTGGGGACTTAAGCTGAATTAAGGTTTTCAGAAGTAGCAGGCAAACTCATCCAGAAATGCTTATCTACATGTAGGAATAAGAAAGCACCAGAAATACCCAAAGTTAGAAAGTTTCTATGTTTCTCTTTCTCTTATAGAGACTTCTCATTCTGATTTCAGTGTTGACTCTTGTAATTATTTTTTTCACTCATTCACTCTTATAGATAAGCATTCAGAGAATTCTAAATAGAACTTTAAAAAAATAGTTGTACTGTGCAGTAGTTTTCTTCTATAGTGTTAATAAATGAAAATTTGTATTGGAATATAGAGACAAGAGCAAGACAAATGCATCTTACTTGAGAGTGACTAGCAATCACGAAAGAATTGAAAATGAAAAAGGGCGAAACTCAGAATATCTCTAGAGATGTTTCCTTTCACTGCCTCCTCTTCTCAGTTGAGATGTGCAAAAGGAAAATTTCCTGGTATGTTAAAAAATATTTTAAGGTCTCACCTAATTTATGAAAAAAAAAAAACCCATCTATATTCTGTTGGTTAGCTGTAAGTAATTTATAGATTTTATTTATTCGGTATATTCATTCATTGCTTTCACATGTTAATAACTATCCACCCACTGTTCCCTCTGAATTGCATTCTAACAAGATTATGCTCCTTTTTCTAATTTATTGAACTAGCATGGAATATATTTATATAAAAATTAGCTGCTTAAATGCTTCCTTGATGAAAAACATAGCTGTTCTAATTTTATTATGAATTTTAATCAGGGAAAAAAATGACCTTTGAAATTTTCTTTTACCTCATTTTATATTTGTGTGTGTATGTGTATGCGTGTGCTTCTCTCTTTATATGATTAGAAATCGTTGTGATTTAATTAAATTTTATATAGAAAACATGTGACTAGACAGTAAGAGTTTGTTTTGAAAGAAAAATGTTAAGGAAACAGTTAATAAATTAATATGACTAATAGAAAACCTGTTCTCTCTGACAGTACTAATTCTTATAGCACAGTGCATCTTTTTCATAATAAAATGCATTTTGGTTTGCTTTGGTTTAGAAAAAATTCTCTGAAGCTAATCCAGAAATGCCCCGTGCTTAGTTTCTTTTGATGTAAGATTCCAAGCCTTTTGGGGATCTACTGTAATTGCTGCCAGTCCAACAAATACCTCTTCGTACCATACCCAAAATACCAACTTATGAAGATGGTTCTCTGATAAGAGGAGCCAAATTTTTGACTTGTGGCTGTTTAAAGATTATAAAAACCTGTGTGCTAGAAAAAAGGTTTCAATAAACCAGTGGCCCTCACACTTTAATGTGTAAGAGTGTAGGGGAGCTAAAACATTTTCCTTGAAGCTAATAGGATTCCTGGGTAGATTTGAAAATTAAATTGAAAAAGAGATTAACAGGAGAAGAAGCATACACATTTATTTAATATAAATTTTATGTGACATGGGAGCCTTTGTAAGGAAATGAAGACTTGAAGAAATAGTTAAGCCTGAATATTTAATGCTGTGTTTGATGAAAAGTAGACAGTTGTGGAGAAATATAATAGGGCAAAGACTATGAGGTAGTGTAGTAAACTGGGGGAAACTTTGCAAGGACTATTCATTGAGATTCTTCTTGGTATTTCTCTGTCTTGGAGATAAGAATGTTCTTTTCTTCTGGAGATAGGAAGCCCACCTCTTATTTAAGTGTTTTATGACCTGCTTCCAGAGAGAAAGGCAAGAGGAAAGTCAGAGAGACTGTCCTTCTACCATTTTCTCAAATTCCTTCAGCTTAAAATATTCAACAAGCCAACACGCCATATTTGGGCATAGTGTGTTCACCATCTCAGACTTTCTCAAGAGGTTTCACATTCCAGCAACTGAGTTAATAGATTGTCTCATAATACATTGAACCAGTCTCTCCATCTTAAAGTTGTTAGAAAAAACTGCAAATTCAGTTTTGAGTCCAGAAGGCAGTCAGTCAAAATGATTTCTAGAAGTTGGGCTTGAAGCATCCTCAGATGGAGTGATGGCAGGTAGTAGCGATCTGAAAGATTGCCTGTAGTTCATACGTCTCTGGCAATGCCATTAAGTGTTCCAGTGAATTTTCTGAGTGGCTCATATAACATCAGGCACAATGTTGACTGTACATGAGCTATTGTGATTTTTAAAAAATTTATGTCAAGCTGTCCATCTTCAGCTTCTAGGACTTAAGGAAAGGGCAATTTAAGTTTTTAGTGATCCAAATCAGTAGGGTAGAAGAAAAATTGGAGCCCAGTAGCCAGATATTGAAGAAAACTAGAAAAATTCAAGATTCAGTCCAATTTATAGGTAGGTAACAAAACCTTAAAGACAATCAACAGTACTAGAATTAAAACCCACAGACGTGTGCTATACTTTTCCATTAAAACATAGTTTTTCTCTCTATAGTCACTCCCATTTCTGTTAAAGCTAAACAAAGTAAGACTAATTTGTTTGCAAAGTAAGTCTAGTCTCATTAAACTTGGACTGATTATTTACGTAAGTGCAGCAAGAATAGTGATTGACACGTAGGTCTTTTGAGTTTGCTCTGTTGGAACTTTTCATAATGAATTTTATATTGAACTTTCAAAAGTCTCTCAAGGCTAGGAATCCAAGACAAGGACTCACTATCAGACTTCACCTGCAATTCTTATATGAGATCGATTTTTAAAATTCTGATCATAAATTTTTAACTATGGCAAATAAGAAAAGGGAAAGCAGGTGACCTATGTATTGATAATTTTTTCAACAGGAAAATTGATTTTATATTTTTAAAAAGCGAGTAGCATGTTTTAGACAATAGGGCAGATTAGATTATTGACAAATTCTGATAAAAATGCTAGATAAAAGATAGCAAACATACCTTTACATATACTGGCAAACAGGTGAGAAAGTAAAGACACATTGAACTACATAAAGAATAAGAAAAATGATGATGTCTCCTGTTTATCAGAAGACATCATTAAGAGATTGATAAGGCTAGACATAGAAGGGGAGAAAATATTTTACAACATAAATAACCAAAAAAAGTATTTATATCCAGAATATAAAAAAGTTTTTTTTACAAAACAATACAAGTTTTCAAAACAAGGATAGTTGAACCAATAATAAAATGGGAAAGAGGCTTGATATTTTTTCTCCACAGATAATGTCCAAATATCCAATGAGGATATGACTCAATGTGTTTTTTTTGCATGAACAGGAACATGTAATGAAATATCAGCATACGCTTCCCAGAATAGTAAAATTAAAAAAATCGATAATGGCTAGGATAAAATAGCTGGAATTCTAATATGTTTGATTTGCTGGTGGTATGCATTACCACAATTAGTATGAAAAACTGTATGAGTATTTACTGACCTTGTGCATATGTAAATCCTATGATCCAGAAATTTCATTTTAAAATACACTCCATAGAAATGCGTACACGTAAACATGAGAAGACATACAAATGAACAGTCAGAGCAGCTTTATTTATCAAAACAGAATGAATACATAAATTGTACTATAGCATTGTTGGGGAGGAAAAACTTTTTTTCTACTCTTTTAGTTTTAGTAATTGGGTGCCTATAAATTAAACTGACAAAAAACAGATTAGCAAGAGACAAGAAAGATTTGTATTCACATATTATAAGTGGGAGTTCACAGAAAAATGTGACTCAAAGAAGTGTTTAGAATTTGGGGCTCATACGTTATCCTAATAGGGAAGTATAGGAGAGAAATTGCACTTATGAGAAAACAAATGGCATTTAGCAAATATAAATGAGCCCTTAAGAGAATAGATAAGAAATATAATAATTTTCTGACAACGTCTTTTAGGTGATTTCTTATCCAAAACTGTGTCTGGTGATAGAATTCAAATTATTCCTTGTTACTCAGGGAGATTTATGATAGTCAAATTCTTTTAGGAGGCTCTGCTTTTAGGCAGATAAGGAGAGTAAAGAAATAAGAAAAAATTCTTCACAATGATATATTCTGTATCCCTTCAGTATTTATACAATTAAAATAAATAAGCTATTTTTACTCAGAAAGATAATGTTGAATGAAATAACCTAGATAAAAAAGGATGTATATAGTGTGGTGAATATATATTTATAAAGTTCAGAAACAGACAGAGTAATCTATAGTATTAGAAGTCAGTATAGTAGTGGTTTTCCTTTGGGAGTTAGTGATAGGAAGGGATAAGTGGGTGTTCTTTTGGGATACTGGTAGTCTTTATATTGATCTGGGTACTGGTTATATGTGTGTTTTCATTTTGAGATGTTCATTGAGCAATACACATAATTAATGCACTCTTCTGTCTGTATCTTAAAGTATAAAAATTATTACCAGAAAATGGGATAGTTAAATTTATTAATGTTACTTGTAATACTGCTATTTTTGACATGTAAGTAATGTTTTTGTTTTTAGGGAAGCATACTTAGGTTTTAAGGATAGTATGTCGGTATGTTTTTTAACTTATATTTTAAATTTTTAAAATATACTGCATCAGTAATAACAGTATATTTTAAAACGTTATGAGTAAGGATTTAATAAATGTCTTCAATAAAAAAGAAAAATTATTAACAATTTTATATACTATATTATAAATTTTTACAAAATGGACATTGTCTAATAAAATAGTGCATATCAAATTGATTAAAAAAGAAAGATTAAAATCATCCTATGATCATTAAGAAATTTAATCAATAGTTAAATATAAATATACACAAAAAAGTCACTATCAGATTATTTTAAAGAAGGTTTTACCAGTCATTCCAAAACAGATAATTCTAATCTTACAAAAACAATTCCAGGGAATGAAACAAAGAAATATTCTTAAAATTATTTTATTGAGCTAATATAATCTTTATATCAAAACTAGATAAAGGAATTAAAAATAAAAAATGTGGAGAATATTATGATAATTGATGAAAAATTCTGAAAAAAGTGAATGGCAAAATCTAACAAAATGCATGCATGCATGCATACATACATACATACACATATATATGTACACACATGCATGCATACATCAAGACCAAGTTAGGTATATCCAAGAAATTGAGGAGAGTTTAACAAAGCATCTTTAATTTAGACATCTTCATAGAAACATTCAATAAAATTTAACATCCATTTATGCTTAAAAACATGTTAGAAACAGCAACAAATCTTTATAGTATACTAGAAATAGAAAGGAAGCTTCTTATCTTGATAAAGGTTATCAAGGTTATCTACTAAAACCTACAGCAAAATACTTTATTGACAATGAAATCATATAATCATTTTCTGTAAATTAGAAATAAATCTACAACACCTGCTATCATTGGTTCTACTCATTTTTGGAGGTCCTAGTCACCACATGAAGATAAGAAAAATATATAAAAAGTATAGGATTAGATTGGTAGAAACAAGACTGTCATTATATATGGAGATGTTATTTACATAGAAAACTCAAAAGAATCTGCCAAATATTAAAACTGATAAGGGAGTTCATCAGAGTTACTGGTTTTAGGATTAATATACAAAACACAATACATTCCTAAAGCCAGCAACAAATATTTAGAAAACATATTAAAACATACTTAAATTAGTTACTAAAATTATAAGATACCTAGATTTAAATTAATGAAAGTTGTGTGAAGCTTTTATGGATGCAGTAATAAGACTTCTGAAACATGTTAAAGAAATAATACCATTTATTATCATAAATATGTCAGTTATCCCCCAATTGATCTATTATTTTTTTTCTGAAATCTCAATCAAAATATTAAAAGATGTTTTTGTGTAAAACAAATTGATTCTAAACATATTTTAATGAGGGAAAAACAAGCATAGTCAAACAATTTTGAAGAACAAGGGGGAGACTTAACTTAGACGATAACAGTATTTATATGGCTGTAGTTATTATGTTAGGATGACATTGGTGCCATAGAATACAGTTCATTAACAGACTTTGATATACATGGGAATTTATTAAATGAAGAAATGAAATTGCAATTAGTGGAGAAAGTATAAGTTATTCAATAAATGTATGCTCATATTGGAAAAATTATTTTATTATCTCACACGATATATAAATATCAATTCCAAGTGCATTAGATTTGAAGTGTAAAAAATAGTACTTAATGCAATTGGTATATTGAAAAAAACATGTCATGTTCTCATAAAGCAATTCTATTTTTTTCTTAAAGCTGTTCCTACAAATATACTTCATAGGCTATTTTCTCCTTATCTTCTTGAGTTAAAAACTTGTCTAGTGTCTAAATAAAAGTTGAAGCTTCTCCTCTCTCCAAGCTTATGCAAACTGAAGGAAAGAAACTAAGAAACAGAATATGGTTGTTTTTTTTCTCTT
>NW_011888792.1:14494030-14507683 GCF_000151845.1 Pteropus vampyrus
GTTTAACAAAGCATCTTTAATTTAGACATCTTCATAGAAACATTCAATAAAATTTAACATCCATTTATGCTTAAAAACATGTTAGAAACAGCAACAAATCTTTATAGTATACTAGAAATAGAAAGGAAGCTTCTTATCTTGATAAAGGTTATCAAGGTTATCTACTAAAACCTACAGCAAAATACTTTATTGACAATGAAATCATATAATCATTTTCTGTAAATTAGAAATAAATCTACAACACCTGCTATCATTGGTTCTACTCATTTTTGGAGGTCCTAGTCACCACATGAAGATAAGAAAAATATATAAAAAGTATAGGATTAGATTGGTAGAAACAAGACTGTCATTATATATGGAGATGTTATTTACATAGAAAACTCAAAAGAATCTGCCAAATATTAAAACTGATAAGGGAGTTCATCAGAGTTACTGGTTTTAGGATTAATATACAAAACACAATACATTCCTAAAGCCAGCAACAAATATTTAGAAAACATATTAAAACATACTTAAATTAGTTACTAAAATTATAAGATACCTAGATTTAAATTAATGAAAGTTGTGTGAAGCTTTTATGGATGCAGTAATAAGACTTCTGAAACATGTTAAAGAAATAATACCATTTATTATCATAAATATGTCAGTTATCCCCCAATTGATCTATTATTTTTTTTCTGAAATCTCAATCAAAATATTAAAAGATGTTTTTGTGTAAAACAAATTGATTCTAAACATATTTTAATGAGGGAAAAACAAGCATAGTCAAACAATTTTGAAGAACAAGGGGGAGACTTAACTTAGACGATAACAGTATTTATATGGCTGTAGTTATTATGTTAGGATGACATTGGTGCCATAGAATACAGTTCATTAACAGACTTTGATATACATGGGAATTTATTAAATGAAGAAATGAAATTGCAATTAGTGGAGAAAGTATAAGTTATTCAATAAATGTATGCTCATATTGGAAAAATTATTTTATTATCTCACACGATATATAAATATCAATTCCAAGTGCATTAGATTTGAAGTGTAAAAAATAGTACTTAATGCAGTTGGTATATTGAAAAAAACATGTCATGTTCTCATAAAGCAATTCTATTTTTTTCTTAAAGCTGTTCCTACAAATATACTTCATAGGCTATTTTCTCCTTATCTTCTTGAGTTAAAAACTTGTCTAGTGTCTAAATAAAAGTTGAAGCTTCTCCTCTCTCCAAGCTTATGCAAACTGAAGGAAAGAAACTAAGAAACAGAATATGGTTGTTTTTTTTCTCTTAATTCAGGTACTCTCTAATGTCACCAATTGTCCCATTTGTCTGGGATGTGTTCTAAGGGGGTTCTTGGTACACGGGAGTTCTAGTTTTAAAATGAGTAACTTAATGGGGAAGGTAGATGGGGTAAAAAGGGTCAAATATGTGGTGACAGAAAGAAATCTAACTATGGGAGGTGAACACACAATGTAAATATACATATGCCTTACTGTTAAAATGTATAGGTGAAACTTGTTGGATTTCATTAACCAATGTCACCATTAAACAAATACATTTAAAAAATCAATATTAAAAAAAATAAATAAAATAAAACGAGTAAACTTTACCTCCCTCTTTCACCTTCCTCTCCACTTACTTGCTGTGGCTTCTTACTCTTCAGAGTACAACTGGGAGTTGGAAGAAGGGATGAAGGATTTGGATGAGAGGGAACGTTTCCCTTGACTGCCTAATTCTGACATCGAGTTTCCGTTGGACACAACATGTGTTTAATGATGCTTAGTGGTTTCATTGGTGAAATGAGATTCCCATTCCACATTGCTAGAAATTTCTCATCTACATATTCCCTGTGGCCATTTATGACTCTCAACTTAGCCTCCAGTACCTTGTGATCTATATTCACTCAGACTCTCTGTTGCAGTCCCAATGTCTTTTCAGCTTGCCTTTTTAAAGTATAATTCTTTTAAGATCCTTCAAATTAGCTTTGCCTTTTTTTCACTGTGGTGGCTTTCAGTTATAACTAGTCTCCCTCACTCTCTTTTTTGGTAGTAGTATTAAAAAAAAAAACTCAAAATTTTTGAATAGAGATTTCTCACAAGAATATTAAATGCATTAATGTTCCATTTGTTAAAACAATGAAAACTTTGCCCTTTTGAGAAAGATGTACCTAAGAATAATTAGTTAACAGGTGTAATATATAATTTCTTCTTATCCCCAAGAGAATGGAAAATATGTTCTTAAATGTGTGGTGAATGTTAAGGAGACTTTAGTTTTGTAAAGGAGAATTTAAATGGTCAAAAGTCTTTTGGAACACATATTTACCTCATGGGGTTGCAAAAATTAGAAATAAGAATAGTGAAGATAACCTGGCACATCGTGAATGCTCTGTCACTTATTATTAATTCTAAAATCCTTCCTTCAGGGTACTTTCTCACTGACTTCAGTATCTAGGACTGAAAGACCTATTAATTTGAAAGACAATTAATTTTAGCTTCTTATAAAATTCAGCCTTTAATTCACATTCTTTCATTTTTCTAGTCATGAAAGTAGTTGATTAGGAATATCAGACATTATGTTAGATATACAACTCTACTACACTTTTGCCAAAATTTCTACATGATTTTGGCTTTTTACTCAGTTCAGATTGGGAGCATCAGTCTCGTTAGGTGGATCAAAGAGATCTGACATGGGATATCAAAATTTTTCTATGCATACTGTCTCATGATAAGATCTATATATATATATATCATGGTTTTATTTAAAACAAAAATGCAATTTTGCTCAAGGTAAGCAGCCATTGATTGAATTAGAAAACTGAACATAAAACCAAACAATTTTTGCTTTTCTCTCCCTTTTCTCCTCCAAGAAAGAAAACTGATGGTAGAGAATGCTTTAAAACTGACATGTCTGTCTGATGGCCAAATCTTAGATTTACTGTTGTGAAAAATGAGACATGAGTACAGTGAGATGATGTTGAAGGCAAGTTCAATGCATTTGTAATAGCACTCTGGGAGATGAGGGGTGAGTTTGTGACCACTGGCTTTGAAGGCTTATGCAGTAAACCTTTAGCAGAGACCACTGCTCTCTTTAGCCTGCGTTCTGTCTCATGCTGACAGACCCACCATATAGCCATAGATCTATGAGTATCATGTGGGGTAGGGCTTAGACTATAGGTTTTGAGATCAGTCTGGTCTGTGTTTGATTTCTGATTTGGACACTCTCTAACTGGAGGTGATAAACATAGGCGACGGTTTTTAAAAACTTGGTGATGGAAGCCTAAAAAAACTTAAAATTGTAGAGGAATATTAATATAAGAGCTTGAGCATGTTTATAACTTAAAGATCAGGAGACTTTAAAGAGGGATCAGGAGAAATATTATTTTAGTTAATGTTTTCTCGTGTGAAAAATAGATGTAACGCAGATCTCATTAAGGTTGATATAAGAATTAAATGGGATTATTATATATGTATTATATAAATGTATATGTGTATATGTATATGAGTATATGCATAGGTATATACATATATACACCATATAATATATATTTATATATTAGTATACATATATAAAATATAATATATGTATATTTATGTATATATGTAAAACATCGATATATCAAAGGATAGGTGCTCAGTACCTTAGTACCTAATGTTTGTACTCAATAAATCATATCCGGAAACAAAACTGGAAGCATTTCTGAGTTTATGAGATAAAATTGGGTGGTTAAGTCCAGTTAAAATGAGATTACTAGCAGTCATTCTCAATTAGGATTCCTTATTTTAACCACAGAAAGTTACTTGAGTGAATATTTTCTCAATTTTTACATGAATATCACACAACTAGTGTCATTTTAGATGCTGAAAAGTTAATTCATAACATGTAATGTTTGTTCACTTTAGGATGTTAGGGCTTAATTAACTTGCAAAGCTAGTTGAGACAATTTTGTTAAATTCATCTGACAGAACATGCGTAGATATAGAAATGTTAACTTTTGCTCCATCATATTGTACTGAAGCCCAGCCTTAGAATGCTCCTGAGGAACCAATCTATGAGATGATTTAAAAAGTATATACAAAGACAGCAGCGATCTATACTTAATTACATATTTTTGTAATCAAGTCTCTTTATTTATGGAGGCGCAATTATATGTGTTATATTAAAAAAAAAAACACTCAGGAAGCTTCATAGTGTTTAAAGGCAAGGCTTCAACCTCAGACAGATGTAAGTTCTTATCCCAGCCCTACCACTTAACTGTGTATATGGACCTGGGGATGTGAGGTAAGTGATCTGACTCTTAGTTCTCTCATGCATAAAATCGAAATATTCATTGTATCATCGTTAATATTAAGTGAGATGATACATATAAAGTATTTAGAAACAAGCACTGGCACAGGATCTAGAAATTTAGCAAATATTTATCAAAACTTGGTAGGAAGTATCTCTTCCAGACTGTGTAAATAATAACATACTCTGCCAAATCTCTGACCATTATATTTTTAACTCATTTATTCCCCAGAAGGGAACAATTGGAAGGTTAGAATATATATGACTTTACTTACTGGATGCATACACAAAGTTGCTTTAG
The DNA here is from genome assembly GCF_000151845.1 of Pteropus vampyrus. Classification (NCBI taxonomy): domain Eukaryota; kingdom Metazoa; phylum Chordata; class Mammalia; order Chiroptera; family Pteropodidae; genus Pteropus; species Pteropus vampyrus. The sequence continues at coordinate 14,498,609 of NW_011888792.1, forward strand.
TGCCTCCTTTTGTCCCTAACAAATGCTAATTGTATTGACATTCGGTTGGCATGACTTTCCTTTTCTTAGTGTTATCCTATCTTGGCAATTTGCTGTGTCATTTCATTATATTCATGACTTGAAAGAGGAACGTAGTTCTCAAGCCTGAAGTGGTTTATCGATCTTAAAAGATGAGGTAATTCACTGTCTGACATAATTCAAGCCTCCAAAGAACAAAAGTCTCAGCTATGTTTTTCTCATGAAACAGCCCAAATGGAAGTATCAAAATCCTGGCCCTTGCTTAGCATCCTCAGAGTAATTTATTCAGGTCAAAATCTATCCTTAAATTTATTTTGAATTATTCTCATCACATATCTGCCTAAGCAACAGTAAGATTCTTCCATAACACTAGTAATTATTTCTAATTTTCCTAATAATGTTATCTAAATCTGATACATTCCTCATTGTATCTCCTATGGTATGATTAATGTCAAGAGTGGGAGATTTTGTATATATTAAATATCTTCTTAAAGATTATACCCTGGAAATGTGAGGGAAGTCTTTGTGGTAACAAGATATCATCCAAATTTGGGATTATCTTAGAGTGACCAAACGGTAAAAGGACTCCCATGTATTCTAAATCATCCAGAGTGAACCAGATTATCATTTTGTTTCAGAAACATCAGGATGAATATGGTTCAGACAGGCAGCTATTGAATAGAATATTGAATCTCTTTATTAATTCTGTTTGGAGGAGATCATCAGAAAAGATATGATTAGTTTTACTTTAAGTGATCTCAGCCTTCAAGTATTTTCTCCATAATAGTGCTTTGGGTAGAGAGAATTTTATGTTGGAGAAGCTAATAAAATAGCTTTTTGAGTTCTTGCTACCTGCCACTCACCATTTTAGGAAATTTACAAGTATTATCTTATTTTATTCTTCCAGAGGATTTTATGTATTATCCTTATTTTATTGATAAGGAAGCTAACAAAGAGGTTAAGTAGCTTGTCTAATATCACGCAGGTGAGAAGTGGCAAAACAGAGAGCTGAGCTTATACAGAGTGGATCCAACAATCTTTCTTGACAACTATACTATACTGACTCATCTTACAACAACAGCCAACTGGAAGCAAGCAAGGAAGTGTTCATTAAAAAAGGCTTGTTTGGGTTGTAAGTAAGAATAAATACTATTTTGACAGGAGCAGGTGGCAGGGTAAAAGAAAGCAGCATTTTGAGCTCATGAAACCGCAAATGCAGAGCATATTCAGAAAGAAAATAGAGGTTTATTTTTACGTGTGTGTGTGTGTGTGTGTGTGTGTGTGTGAGAGAGAGAGAGAGAGAGAGAGAGAGAGAGAGAGAAAGAGAGAGAGAGAAAGAGACAGAGATAGAGACAGAGACAGAGAGACAAAGACAGAGAGACTGAGAGAGAATGAATTATATAAAACAAAACACTAAAACAGATTCCGTAATGAGATGGATCTAGAGAGCCAAAGTAGTTAGAGAGCATCATCATCATTATCACAGCTTGGGACTGGTAGGCAGTAGAGCCTATTCTAGGATGACATGCATGACATGGTTTCTTCTTCTTTTTTTTTTTTAATCTTAATTAAAAGATGTCACAAGATTTTCAGTATATGGTTCTGTTTAATTTCTCATATTGATCATCTTAGCCCTCCAACATTTGATCTCTTGTTTATTCTGACTGTACACCCTAAGCCCTCTCTTGTCTAGGAGAGGATATTTAAAGGGTAAGTCAGTGCCTTTCTCTGTTCTTACTAACAGATGTTAGAAAGTAGTTCGGGTGAGGAGAAAGAACTCATAACCAGCTGTTTCATAGCTGTAATTACTACCTTAATAAATGAATCATTTCCTTTGGCTGGCACTAATTGGGGTCTGAACACAGCATTCTGTGGATTGGCAGTTCTGGAAGCATTCCCCTGTCTGCTGATGCTTTAACATGGAGGTTTGAGAAATCAGGCATGTAACAAAAATGGTCCTGACCGTATATAAATGCAAGTTTGGCGACTGGTGGTGAGCTCATATGAAAAAGAAGTCAAGTTCTTGGTAATGTAATTTGCTTTACTTATTAGGTTGTAGCTTAGAATATAAAAATCAAACTATAAAACATAATCTACTGTACAATGTGCTAATTAACCAGCTGGGTCAGCATTTACAGACTTAATTTTACATATTTCCTTGAGGTCCTAATCTAGTTTGGTGACTCAGAGCTCTATCTACCTCCTGCTGGATCTTAATAGTCATGGCCCCTGTCCCCCACCTCCCACCTCAGGATGTCAGAGAACTCATCTTTGTCTTTTTTGTTAGATGATATCCTTTCCCACATAGAAGACCCTATGTGGATATGAATATTAGACATTGTGTTATAAAAGTTCAGATTTTTCTACTTCCACTTGCATAGCTTTTTCTCTGTTGTGATTGATGCTTATATTATGCTCATGTTGTGCTCAAATATAATGAATTATGTTTCAGAACAATCATTCAAGGTGAAATAGAGAAGATAGAAACAAGTAGTAATAAAGGCTGGGTTGAAAATAAGAACATAGGTCTAGCAAAAGGCAAAGGTGAAGTAGGAAATCAATTATCTGCCAGCTTGTTCACAGTTAGAGCAGTGGGAGATGTAAAGAAGGGGAACAAATAACAAAAATCAGTTGTCTTCCACTTTGAGTTTACAAACCAATCCAGCTAAGGAGACAAGTAGAACAGTATAAACAATAAAAAATCTTAAAATAACTTTTTTTGGTGATAAAGATAATATATACTTGATATAGGAAATTTATAAACTCTAAAAGAAAAAAACCTGGATATCACCACTGCGAACATTGCAGTGTATTTCTTTATAGTCTTTTTCTGCTCAAAATTTTTTCTACTTTCTTGAAATCATTCTGTGTGTAATTTTATATTCTTTTTCCCTTAGCATTATACAATAAACATTTTCTTAAGTCAATATACATTTTTAAAAAACATCTGCATAACTTTTATTAATTTTTTTATTAACAAAATTTACACTTATAGAAAAATTTAGAGAATAAAGGCAATAAAAGCTATTGATGCGATTGGTAGTGTGTGTACACATTTATACTAATTCTATAATGTTTATGTATACCAAGTATTTGATCACATAATGATTATTTTGCAATATGTTTTTTATTGCTTAGAAATAAATTATGAATATCTTTACTTGTACACACAAACAGATAAGAAGATGCACATTTTAATTAAATACATAGTATTCCATTATGTGGGTATGTATACTTGATTTGATCAATTTTTTAGTATTAAACTTCTGTGTTGCTTACAAATGTTTGCTTTCACATATAATCGTGCAGTAAAAATCTCTATGAATATTCATCATCCGTTAGTTATTTTTAAAAATACGTTTTTGGAATCCATAAATTCATGCTAATTAACAGAATTTGTGCCAATCTCATGCTGCATTTGACAGTAAGTGGGATGATTTTTGAAACCATATCTAATTTAATAGGCAGGTGTTATTAGTTTTAATTTTTATTTCTTTCATATTGTTGATATTTGATACTTTTCACACAGTTTTGCATATTAGTATATTAGTATTTATTTTGTAAATGATCTATTTTTATTTTTATATTGGTAAGTCACTTAAAATTTAATTTTAAATTAAATTTAATAATTAAAAAATTTAATTTATAATTGTTATTTTATTTACTATTTGGTATCATATGTATTTAGCATGATGTAGAAAGGGACTTTTTCTGTTGCCTCTAAATTTTGGTTAAAGTCTCAAAGCTGAAGATGATGGGGAAAAGTACCATCATTTTTTTATCTTTCAGATCTGAGCTTTTCAGAGACTCATTACCACCACCGACAGCCAGAGATTCATTTTTGATTTATTAGGATAGAATACTTTGAAAGAGACTTGCTAGAAATAGAGAAAACTATGTTATATTCCTCTCCTTCCAATTTTAAAGCTGAATAAAAGTAATACCAAGAGGACTTGACTGCATCCTAGAGTTTGTGGGGCACAGATAATGGAAAAGTCTAGAGGTGGGAGGTAGACTGGAGAAGACTAGGGATGTAGAGCCAATAGAGAGGGTGGTGAGAGAGTATGGCAGTAATCTAGAGTTAGGCAAGCTGATTTGGAACATTTCCTTAGAGCCAAATGGTAGCTGACAATAAGTCATCTTGTGAGGATCTCTCATTGTTGACTCTTTCAGCTCTTTCATAAACCAGAACCAGTCAGAAAACCTGTCATCTCTGGAACCCAACTGCCTCCTCCAAGGTTACCACTGTAGTCCAAGGCACCATCTCCTCTAGTTCTAACTGGATTCTCATTGTATGTTTGCCTTCCCTCCTCCCCTCAACTAGTTTCACCATAGCAGAGTGGTTCTTTTAATATTTAACTTGGATCATGTTATGGCTTTGTTCAATATCTTATTTCCAGTGGCTTCATGTCTTACTCAGAGTAAAAGCTTAAGTTTTAAAAATGGCCTGTAAGGTCCTATGTCATCTGTCTCCCCCATTTATTCCTTTTTGAGTTCATTTCCTACCTCTATTCCTCTTCTCATTGTGTTATATACATGGGACTTCCTAGTATGTTTTCTTCTAGCTTGTGAAATGTGTACACACCCCAGGGACTTTGCACTTAACAGTTTTCTCTGCTTAGAACATATGTCCCTAACGTGCATCTACTTCCTCCCTACTTTATTTAGGCGGAATCTCTGAAGCCTTTTTTCAGAAAGACTTTTATATATTAATATTGCCTTCAATCACCCCATATTCCTGAATTCCATATTATTTTTCTTTCAGGCATTTACCATTTGACATATTTTTGCATGCTTATTTCTTTACTGTTACAGTCTGCCACTAGGATGTAAGCTGTTAGAGAACAATGAGATTGTCTTGTGTTGTTACCACCACAGCCTACTATGAAGCAGGACACAGAGAAGACACTCAATAAATATGTGTTAAATAAACGATAAATAAACTCTGATTCAGAAGCAATCTTTTTATAGTTCAAAGATGTTTTTTTTTTCCTTTTCTTTGTTGTGTTACTTTTTAGTCATTTAGGATAAATAAATTTGCATCGTCAAAAACCTATTTATGGTAAGTAGGTATTCTCATGGCTAAAATAACCGGTATATGTGTATCCTTTGGATATATAGCCACTGTACTCATTAACCTCAATTTAGTGCTTTAGTTAATACCATATCATGTGAAATTATTTTGTACCCTGTCACAATGTATTATTGCAATTTGAAAAGCTTACTTGTAGAGAGGTGTCTTAGTTTCCTAAGTTTAGTTTCTGCTGTAAAAAAATACCATACATGTACTGGCCTAAAAACAGCACACATTTGTTATCTTACAGCTTTGGAGGTCGGATGTCCAACACAGGCCTCATGGGCTAAAATTATGGCATTAGAAGGCTGGTTCCTTCTGGAAGCTCTAGAGTAAAACCTGTTTCCTTGGCTTTCCAGTGTCTGGAGACCTCCTGCCTTCTTGGTTCATGGTTCATTCTTTCATCTGCAAAGCCAGGAAGATGGCATCTCTGACTCAGCTAGGAATATTTTTCTACTTTTTCATGTTGTTAGTTTGGTTCACCCAGATGATCTACCCAGCTCAAGCTCCTTAACCTTAATCAAATCTGCAAAGTCCCTTTTGCCACACAAGGTAACATATGCACAGATTCTATGGCTTAGAGTGTCTATTTTAGTGAGTGGAAACCTCATCCAGACTACCACAGAAGGAACAAAAACATTGCTGTCTTTCATGCTTGTTTCTGCTGACCCCTAAGAATAACATCTTATTTCTCTCTCTGTTTTTCAAAACAACTTTCTTAAAAGAATGATAATGATCCGTTCCCTTCATTTTTTTATCTCACTTGCACTCTTGGATCTCTTGTAATTAATATAACTTCGAATCCTACTGACATAGTAAAAATGTTCTCTTCAAGCCCAACATGGACCACCTGATCACCAAACTTGCTGATCTTTTTCCTGTGCGTGTTAGAAAGTGCCTGAGAAAGTAGTGGAAAATTAGATAGTTCCTGTAACAATCAGGAAGGATGGAGCCCAACGGATTAGGTCAGAATATGGAACCCAGCTTCTGTTCCCTGTCAGATGAACTTGCTTCCTGGCCTCTTAATGACCCACTCCTTCACTCATGTATGAGTGAGGCTTGCTTTCCTGATCATTTCTTTCTCTTCCTTGGGTTTGGAATTCTCTAGCTTCATTTTCTTTCTTCTGAAGTTTGGCTTTTCTTTTGTCGTGTTCTCTCTGTGACACCCACCCATCTTTATACTTGCTTTAATATAAAAATCTTAGCTGCCTGGTCTTCCTATTTGGACTTCTGAACTAGGAGTTTCCTTTGTGTGGGGAATAATGCTGAGGGCAACAGCTTTCCCTAAAGTTACTTAAGTGTTTCCTTTGTTACGTAGTCTCTCTTTTTATTCTGTCTGACCCCACCGAAGACCCTGAATAAAAGCATCGATTCAAGGCGTTGCTCTGAAGAGACTTTCTATTGGGCAGTTATGGTTGCTGGCCCAGTTCTGAGTGAGGGCGACCTCTGGTGGACACAGCTCATCCTTTTTTCTTGTCATATGTTATTGTAGTTTTCGGTGTGTGTGTGTGTGTGTGTGTGTGTGTGTGTGTGTGTGTGTGTGTGTTTAAATTTTACATAACATAAAATTTACTGTCTTAACCATTTTTAAGAGTATAGTTCAGTAGTATTAATTACAGTCACACTGCTATGCAACCAATCTTCAGAACTCTTTTCATAATACTAAACTAAAACTCTATACCTATTAAAAACTAACCCCAGTACCCCTCCCTCCAGTCCTTGGTCCACCACCATTGTTACTTTCTGTCTCTATGAATTTGACTTCTCTAGTTTCCTCACGTTAGTGGAATTATATAGTATTTGTCTTTTTGTGATTGGCTTATTTCACTTAGCATAATGTCCTCAGGATTCATCCATGCTACAGCATGTATCAGAATTTCCTTCCTTTTAAGGCTAAATTATATTACATTGCATGTGTCTACCACATTTTCTTTATCCATTCATCTGTTGATAGACCCCTGGCTTGCTTCCAACTTTTAGATATTGTAAATAATGCTTCTATGAACATGGAGTGTGTGTGTGTGTGTGTGTGTGTGTGTGTGTGTGTGTGTGTAAATAAAATCTTTGAGACCCTGCTTTCAATTCTTTTGTGTATATACCTAAAGTGGAATTGCTGGATCATATGGTAATTCTATTTTTACATTTTGGAGGAACCTCTGTACTGTGTTTTCTACAGCTGCTGCATCATTTTACATTCCCACTAACAATGCACAGGGTTTCAGTTTCTCCATGTATCACCAACATTTGTTGTTTTCAGTAATAGTTATCCTGTTAGGTGTAAGTGGTATCTTATTATGGTTTTGTCCTTGCTGTTTTTTCACCATCGTTTAATAATCAACTATATGCCAGGCATTGTACAAAGTACTTTACCTAAGCTAGTTTATTTAATCCTCACTGCAGTCCTATGAATTAGGCATTGTTTCTCTCAATTTACTCTTAAGGAAATGGAGGCTCAGAGAATATAAGTGTTTCTTGGAATATTAGATATTGATAGAAATGGGACTTGAACCCTGGTCTGTTTGTGTGAGGTACATACTTTGAATGGTGATGCTCCCTCAGACCCTGTGTGCCTGATTTATTTTAGGTTTCTATTGCATTCAATTGTAAAATTCTTGAAATTATCTCTACTTTTAAAATTTCTGTCACTAAGAACTCTGTCTGTTGCTCTCAAAGCTAGTGCAGGGATGAGAAGGAGGTCAAATTCTCAGTATTCTATGGACCAACACTTTTGGATTTTATTATTTCTTTTCTTCACTTATCGAACACATATATATTGAGTGCCTATATGATGTATTAGATCTGGCAGAATAGACTAGTTCATTGCTTTGATGGACTTTCTTCACCCCCACCCCCAGCTTTATTGAAGTATGAATAAAATTTACATATATTTAAGGTATTCAATATAATGTTTATGTATATTATGTTAAGCTAATTAATGTATCTATCACCTCACATAGCTATTTTTCTTTTTTTTTTTGTGGTGAGAACATGAGATATACTCTCAGCAAACTTTAAGTATATAATATATTATTATCATATAGTTACCACGCTATATATTAGGTCTCCAAAACTTATTCATCTTATAACTGAAAGTTTGTTCCCTTTGACCAAAATCTCCCTTCTCTACCTCCAGGCCCTGGCAACCACCATATTCTACTCTCCGTTACTATGAATTCGACTCTTTTTAGATTCCACGTATAAGTGAGATTATGCAGTATTTGTCTTTTTTATGTCTGGCTTATTTCACTCAGCATAATATCCCCTAGATTTATTAATGTTGTTACAAATGGCAATATTTTCTTACTTCTTAAGGTTGAGTAAAATAATCTAGATAATAACTTGTTGATACCCCTCATGATGCTGTGCAAAGAAATTGCTTGGTCAGAAACCACTGAGGATGCTATAATGTCTTTGAATGCCGTACAGGGCTGGACAAGGAGGAAGGGGGAAATAGTTAAGAGTACAAACTTGCAACTAGAAGGTGAATAAGGTCTGGACATCTAATGCACAGAATACTTATTATTCAACAACATTGCATTATAAATTTCGAAGTTGCCAAAAGACTAGATCTTAATTGTTCTCAACAATCAAAAGAAATGATAATTATATGTTACGATAAAGGTGTTAGCTAATGCCCTGGTTGTAATTACATTGCATATAAACATATCAAATTAACATATTGTACACATTACACTTACACAATGATATGTCGACTAGTAAAAGAAGCAGAGGAATTCAGTGATTTGGATCTTAATCATTTTTATTTAAAAGCCAAGGTAATTAAACAATACTAGTGTTATCATTGGTAAAGCAACAACCACTCAGAGAAAGGTGAGGGGAAACAGCCATTGTGGTCAGAGGGTGTCCTGGCCTATGTCTTACTCTGAACATGGTAATACAGTAGCCTGAGAATTTTCTATTTTCTGTTGTGAACATCACAGTCTGCTTTTCATTTTCTCAAATCTGTTTCTTTCCCTCTATTT
>NW_011888792.1:14508868-14511081 GCF_000151845.1 Pteropus vampyrus
TTTCTAGTTTAATCTTAGCAGCTTGGATATATAAAAAGTTTCCCTTTTCTCTTGAAGAGGCATGGAACTCTAAACACAGTTGCCTTTGAGGCAATTCCCTTTTCTTTAAATATAAATACCACCTCTGCTACTGAACAAAGTATAAAATGTAATCATCCACAAGCCTCATTTCTTATTTTCATGCCTTTGAATCTACAACACAATTACCTTACATTTGCTACCAGTGTGCCACAGTAGATGTGCTTTTATTAACATTTTTTCTTCTGAAGAAAATATATCTAACTTTCACTGTGGTCATGAACCTGTTTGCTTCAAATTGCCCCTTGGTCCTTGAATCTCAGTGAGGCTATAGAATTGGTTCTCCTTGAGGGTTTGAGAGGCAGTTCAGCTAATTACAGTTCTGAGTGCTGTCTAGATGATTGGGAGCTTTGTGTTTATGATCTTATTCACGCACACCTCCTGGACTCTATTTTCTAAGGTGCAAAGGGCTGAAAGGGTATGATGCTAACAATGTAATCATTACCTGACTTGCACATTTAGACCTTGTACTTAAAGCACAGAACATGGAGGAAACGCTATTGGTCTTTATTGATAAACTTAGCAATAATTTCTGTTAGGTGTTTTTGCTGGTTTTGAGAATAGATTTCTCTAACATGCTCTTTTCTGTCAGAGGGTAAATATGCTTTGTGTTAACATACTGCCATGAGTTACAGAGGAAACAGGCAATCTCCAGGATAACTGGAAGTGGTAGAGCACACTCACTCTGCTCTTTTCAACACAGTATGCTTGCATAAACCCAGTGCCTCCAGTGGCACCAGGTTATTGCCCCCAAGACCTCCTTCCTTCTCTTCATTGATTATCTGTGAAACATGTGTGAATGGATGAGAGAATAAACATTTAGATATAAAGAAATATTTGTTTCCATGATCAAATAGTTTGTGCATGATTGAATCAGTGACCTTCAGACCACCAGATTAAACAACTTGTAGTATAAGCAAATAGAGGGATCTTTGCATGTTGACAGTGAACTTGTGAGAACAGAGAGAAAAGAGGTATCAATGAAGCATGAAGGACATTATCAGTGTAACTCAACCTTAATGGGGACTAAGGTCTGAGAAAAGTCTAAAAAAATGTTCAGTGTTGTAAAGGACATCATAGGTGTCTCGTCTTGTGATTCTCAACTATGGCTGCATAAAAATTATATAGGCATTTTCATATTGACTTCTTATTGAAATATAACATGTACAAACCATAAATGTTTAGACGAATTAATTTTCACAAGGAGAATAGAGTATCCCCATGTGACCACTATCAGATTGAGAAACAGAACAATCCAAGATATCAGAAGCTCCCAAGTTCTTCTAGTCAATACCTCCCTGTAGAAGTGATCACTGTCTTGATTTTGAACACTGTCAAATTATTTTTGCTTATTCTTGAAATTTACTTCCATGGAATAATAATATATAATGCCCTCTGTGTCTTTTTGTTTTGTGTTGTTTTTCTTGCTCAACACTATTTTTCTGAGCGTCTGTAAGAAGCAGTAATGCATTCATTTTCATTGTTGTCTAATACTCCAGTTATGAATATGCCACCATTTATTTACCTATTTTACTGTTGAGGGGCTTTTGGGTTGATTGCCGCTTTTGGCTATTGCAAATAGTACTGCATAAGTATTACTTTATGAAAATTTTGGTGAACACTTATAACCATTTTGTCAGATGTATATCCAGGAATGAACTGCTGGACCATGGACATGTGTATATTCAGTTTTGTGTACACAACTGTTCATTTTTAAAAACAGTCGTACTAAACTACACTTAATTTCTAGTTACTCCCCATTCTTCACCATCTTGGGACTTTAAAAAATGCCAATACTCAAAGTCCACTGAGCTCTACTCCAGAAAATTAAATCAGAATTTCTGGGGGTAAGACCTAGAGTTGGTATTTTAAAAAATCTCCCCAGACGGCACTAATGTGCACCAGAGAAGAGGACCAAAAATCAGCACTGTTCACGTGAGGTAACTGGGGAGCGAAGAGTTGAGATGCTTTGCCCAAGACACCTAGACAGTAAGTGGCTCAGGGCTAGATGACAAATCTTCTGACTCCAGCTCCAGGCTTTCTCTTCACAGCCAGTCTGTTTTAGAGATTTTCTTCATCATTCCATTTTTATACTGTGAAAATGAACTTCGACTTAGCCTGTTTGTGTGTTTAAG
>NW_011888792.1:14512096-14514555 GCF_000151845.1 Pteropus vampyrus
TCTTCCTGTCTACTCCCTACTCTCATCATTCATACTAAAACGAAAATATGAGGAAGAAGACAGATTAATGTTTTCAAGAGTAATCCCCCGATAGCCCTTTTCTCTTTTGCTGAAAGACCGTTTTCCTTGTTAATTATCTTTAATAAAAGCCCTCATTTTATTCAATAGACTATGCTGATATTAACCTGAGAATAGTTAGTATTTATATAGCAGAGTTTCCCTAGAAGCGCAAAGCATTATATAAATATTGTCTCATTAAAAACTCATATAACCCCATGAATTAGGTTGGTGTCTGCTGTGATTTCCCTGATGTGCAGATGGAGAAACAGAGGGTGAGTGACTTTTGCAAATCAGAGAAGCTGCAAGGGAAATACAGTAAAGTATAACCTTTCAGATTTAGGGATAAAGCCTCAGGCCGGCTCCCCAGATTTTCACCAAGAGGCATTCAGCACAAAGCCAGCAGCCTGTGTTTTGATGAGTAATTAAAACATAAACATCAAGGTCATTGCTTTACTCTGGGGACTAGAGGCCAATACTTTAGCTAAGGAGGGCTGATTAGTACCTCTAATGTCTTAAAAGTAGGACTTGGTTGTTCTGGCTTTTTCTGGGTTGCCAACCTTCCCATGGATCACTGCTGGCTTATTCAGATCACTTTTGATCTTCTCATTTCTGAATCAATCTCTTCAGTAATCTTTTCACAGCAGTACCTAAAATAAGGTCCCACTACAGTGTTCCAATATTCTCATGGTTATGTCGGCAATCTCCTAATTCAAGGGTATAATCCTGCATCTATTTTTCATTCTTTTAGTGTGTTGGTCTTCCTTTGTCTTTATTTCCTCCTTTTCATGGGTTCATTACATGGCTGCAAAAACTAATAAATAGGCTTATCAAATTAATTGCTAATAAAAATTGCTTAATAAAATCTACACAGTTAGCAATATAGAATACCAATATGGCTGTGCCATAAAGCAGTTGAAAGACACCACACATGAAGGAGCTGACAGTGTTAAGATTACTTCTAGCCCAGAAACTAACTGGTTAATGGAAATAGCAGTGGAGATGGTAACGCAAAAGCAGACCAAGACTGAGAAAGAAGCTGGAGGGGAACCAAAGCCCTGCAGGTGGGTGTCCTGCTTATGGGTCAGAGCTGATATGAAATTATGACTATAGGACTGACAGGTTTTTATTGTAATATTCATCTCCCTCTAAAATCTGGTGAACAGCTTCCCTACTGAATCAGATAATGCCTATTGCTGAACATCTGCAGTTAGAAAAAGGACAATTATTTTTGGCTGAAAGCTTTCTGATAGAGAATACTTTATTAGAAAAGAAGCAGCAGCCTTCACCTGCAGCGAAGTGAGGCTACACCACAGATTTTTAATGCAGTATTTTCATAGCACAGCATATTCAGGTTTACTTTGCTTAATTATTTCTTGAAAGGTTTTGAGATTTGTCCCATAGAAGTCATTGGTTCCGAGTTCTTTGTTCTCTACAACATAAAAATACTTTTCCCTCTGTCTTTTCTTATAAATTAAGAGAGATTAATTCTTTTGTCCTGTTACCAAACTCAAGATTGTAAAAGCATCATTTTTTTTCAAAAAGTATTTTTAAAAAACAAGGTTATTTACTCCTTATATGGATGATTTTTTTAAAAAAGGTAACAGGATTTTATTTTCTAATAAGTAATACTGCACTTCCTGAAGCGACATATGCTATAAAAGAATTTGTTAGGGAGAGACTACAAAGAATATAACATTTAAATTGAGCAGGTACTAGCCTTACACTAATGAAAGTGAAATCCTATCTGCAACTAGCTTTCAAAAATCTAAGTCAGAAACTGTATAGTATTAGAATTACAAGAATATTTTCACAGAAACATAATTATTCATAAACCTCAATTCATTCCACAGATTTCACGTTAAAAGCATAATTATATATGTTTCTTGAGTTTAAAATATTTTAAAGTTCTACAAATCCCTAGATACTCTATTTTCTGGTGCTTATCTAATTTGCTCAAAGACATTATTTCTTGTCAGGCAGTGACATCTCTTCCCATAGACAATTTTTTACTTTTTAACGAAAAAATTTAGTACATTTGCACTGTTGGCAGAAATAGGGCAGTGACAAGTTTGAGAAAAATCCAGAGATTGTTACTGGCCACTTGAGGGACCAACTCAAAATAGCAAAGAAGGTAAGGCACTTCGATTGGCCTGCCTGGCTGTATGTCTACCCTGTGTTCTGGAGAAGTAAGCCTATCTAGTGGTATTCTGCTAGGCAGATAAGCCAGGAGATAGAAGCAAGAGAGTCAAGGCTTGGGAGTGTGAGGCAGCTCAGTAATCATTCGTTACTCTCACTGGTACACTGGCCTTTCTCAACTTCAGAGCGTGTCCTTTTATGGCCCTAGCTATATGCTAGGCATTGTTCTAAGCACTTCATCTAAATGAACTCTTTTAATCTAA
>NW_011888792.1:14514605-14536265 GCF_000151845.1 Pteropus vampyrus
GCAAAAGCAGACCAAGACTGAGAAAGAAGCTGGAGGGGAACCAAAGCCCTGCAGGTGGGTGTCCTGCTTATGGGTCAGAGCTGATATGAAATTATGACTATAGGACTGACAGGTTTTTATTGTAATATTCATCTCCCTCTAAAATCTGGTGAACAGCTTCCCTACTGAATCAGATAATGCCTATTGCTGAACATCTGCAGTTAGAAAAAGGACAATTATTTTTGGCTGAAAGCTTTCTGATAGAGAATACTTTATTAGAAAAGAAGCAGCAGCCTTCACCTGCAGCGAAGTGAGGCTACACCACAGATTTTTAATGCAGTATTTTCATAGCACAGCATATTCAGGTTTACTTTGCTTAATTATTTCTTGAAAGGTTTTGAGATTTGTCCCATAGAAGTCATTGGTTCCGAGTTCTTTGTTCTCTACAACATAAAAATACTTTTCCCTCTGTCTTTTCTTATAAATTAAGAGAGATTAATTCTTTTGTCCTGTTACCAAACTCAAGATTGTAAAAGCATCATTTTTTTTCAAAAAGTATTTTTAAAAAACAAGGTTATTTACTCCTTATATGGATGATTTTTTTAAAAAAGGTAACAGGATTTTATTTTCTAATAAGTAATACTGCACTTCCTGAAGCGACATATGCTATAAAAGAATTTGTTAGGGAGAGACTACAAAGAATATAACATTTAAATTGAGCAGGTACTAGCCTTACACTAATGAAAGTGAAATCCTATCTGCAACTAGCTTTCAAAAATCTAAGTCAGAAACTGTATAGTATTAGAATTACAAGAATATTTTCACAGAAACATAATTATTCATAAACCTCAATTCATTCCACAGATTTCACGTTAAAAGCATAATTATATATGTTTCTTGAGTTTAAAATATTTTAAAGTTCTACAAATCCCTAGATACTCTATTTTCTGGTGCTTATCTAATTTGCTCAAAGACATTATTTCTTGTCAGGCAGTGACATCTCTTCCCATAGACAATTTTTTACTTTTTAACGAAAAAATTTAGTACATTTGCACTGTTGGCAGAAATAGGGCAGTGACAAGTTTGAGAAAAATCCAGAGATCTGGTGAGGCTAGTGTTACTGGCCACTTGAGGGACCAACTCAAAATAGCAAAGAAGGTAAGGCACTTCGATTGGCCTGCCTGGTTGTATGTCTACCCTGTGTTCTGGAGAAGTAAGCCTATCTAGTGGTATTCTGCTAGGCAGATAAGCCAGGAGATAGAAGCAAGAGAGTCAGGGCTTGGGAGTGTGAGGCAGCTCAGTAATCATTCGTTACTCTCACTGGTACACTGGCCTTTCTCAACTTCAGAGCGTGTCCTTTTATGGCCCTAGCTATATGCTAGGCATTGTTCTAAGCACTTCATCTAAATGAACTCTTTTAATCTAATTATAAGAATGAGTTCTCATTTTTTTTCACTCTCACCCTATATTTATATACACAGATACACACCCATAAGCACATATATATGTATTATATATGAATGAATATGTATATATTATTGTATATGTGTATATTAGTTTTTCATTTTTTAAAAAATCAAGGACATTTACATCCTATCTTCTTTTCAGTCCTTTTCTGTGAAACTCCACAGTGGCAGCTCTGGCAATGTTGTTGACATAGGGACTCTCCAGGCCATGTGCATTTACAGTCATGTTAAGTTTTGTGTTTGCCACACAACTGCATTTTAAACTATTTGAAGGCGGTGATAATTTTGACACATTTTGGTGTGCCAGGTAGTTTATACAGACCTCACACAGAGTACATACTGATCTTTTTGCCGAGGAGTTAGAACCTAACTAAAGTTTTGAAGAAAGAGTAAAATTATGGTTGGTAGAATTAAATGGAATCATTTATTTTGAAGATCATGTTTTATATTTTGCTCTGTCAAATCAAGATCTTTTCTTAAGACTAAAATTTCAGTCATAACTGAATATATAAATATGACTAGAAACTGTAAAATGAAATTATATAGATAGACATTTATTTAGAGAGTAAATTGCTGTACTGACTTTCCCCCTCTAGAAATTTGCTTTATTCATTTTTATTTTAAAACTAACATATTATTTTTATAAAAATATTACTTACTTCCTTTACTTGAAACTTTAAAAAGGAAATTCCACTGAGTTCAGTGTACTCATTAATGAGTCATAGAACAATTGAGCAAAAGTGTGGCCATAATGGGCTTATAGAATAAATGTCAGCCCTGAGAGCCATGACACTAACCACTGTGCTGCATCAAGTAGGGCAGATACTCAGGACTTAGGGTTGACTTAATTCAGCCCTCTCTTTTTCTAGATGTGTCCTAGGCCACACAGACAAATCAAAAACTGGAAGTCAGATTGTTGGTTTCTGGTAGTCAGGGCTTTCCACTACATTGTGTCTAAATGTAAATAGAAATGAAGTGATATTCTAGTAGAAAGACAGAATAATTTGGCTAATAATGAAAAATAACTGCATAATGAGACAGAGGGAAATTAGTCTTATAGGTTGAATAAACGTCTAACCTAAACCATAGTCATAGACAAGAGTTGAAGCTGAAACTCAGATGAGAAAGTAAGAAGTCAAGAAGTTATAGAGATCATGAAAGTCTATAACTAAAATGCATCATTTAATATTATAGATAAGGGAATTCTTAAAACATTTACTAGAATGGTTTGCTTGAACTTCAAACTAGGAAAAATAGAAGGAAAGAAAATAGTTGTTATTGACTTGCCAGCCAGTATCTTCAATCGTATTTTTTGGTTTCAACCTTCTGATACCTCTAGAATCTCAATTCACTGATGCCTAAAGTAGCAGAGTCCTTGGCAATGAGATGATAAACATTCTGTGAAGAAAAGCATGTTACTAATTGAACCTTCTTCCTCTTAGTTTTGAAATGTTACTCCACAAAGAAAAACAGGATGAGGATCAACCGCCTCTACCTAATTATTAACCAGAGGAGTCCTGCTACGGAGTCAGTTTTATCTTCATTTACCATAGCAAAAAGTCATGTGAAAGTTAATATATCTGGAAGTAATAGGATAAGGTTTTCTTCTGAGATTTGGAGATATTCATATTACAAGTGAAACAGAAGCAATTAGCAGAATTAAAATGGTTTCTTCTTTGCCAGTAGGAATAGGGGATAGAAAAAATATGACCAATGTTTATTGCTTTTCAAAATAAGGCTTTCTCAACTAGTTTTATTTTTGTTTTAATTTTTGTGCACATGTTACTTTAATAAATATTTTTTAATATCAAAAGAAAAGTAATTTTCCAACATTTTAGGAGGGAATGGAAGGGAGGAATGTCCTACTAGGAGTCATAAATTTGAATTAAATTTTCGATTTCTTCAAAGGACATGTCAGTAGCCTCCCAATCTTTTTTTAATCAATCAGAAGGTGTTCAATCAAGTTAAGATGTATTTGGCTGCTTTTCCAATGTCTCCCACCCTTTTTTCCTCAAGCTCCTTAGTGACTCATCGCTACCATAAAGGTTTATTTAGCAGAGTAAATGTGATGAGTGAAAAATTCTGTGATGTATCCCAAAGCCAAATGAATCTAAAAGCTTTTTTAGTTACTATTTTAGACTATAATACCTATCTTTCCATTTGTATAAATCACTGAGCTGCATTTTCAAACTTTTTAATATTATACTAAATAAATACAGCTATATAATACACATCTAATAATCCATTGAATTTCCCTGAAAATGGCTACTGATACATTTCTTACCCTTTTTTAATCTTCCACATTATTAGACACTCTGAGTGGAACTGCCAGCCAGTTTGCCTGAGTTGTAAATTATATGAATGTGTATACCCACTGACCACCCAGGACACAATAATGTTATTGATCATTCACATTTTCACACCTAGGCAATTATCACTGAAATTATCAGACCTTTGGAAATCTGAGCCATATACCACCAACTCATAAATCAGAGCTGGAGCTCAGTGAGGTTGAATGGTTCTGCACATGGAGATGGGATGCTGGGTTTCTTTTGCCCCATTACTCCTTACGAACCCTAGGGAGGAATACCTTTACTGTGAATCTCTTAATTGGCTGTATCCCAAGAAACTCAGCTATGGTATGACTTTCACTCCATTTGTGGAAGGCAATGTGATTCAGACAAAGGAGAAAGCTGACAGCCTCACTCTGAAGTCTATGAATATTTAATACAATATTAGGGTTGCACATGACTGGTAAACAGTGATTTGTCATGCTCAAACTGAATGAATTTTGCATTTATTTCGCTTTTGTCTTCTGAAGTCTAAATAAAGAAAAGAGTCCTTTTACCTCATAAGCATGTAATTTTTACTATAAAACCTCCTTATTTTAGTCAGTTGACAGAAAATAATTTATACTCAAAAAGGATTTCATATAAATCCATAATTTCAAATTTCATGTTATATTTTCCAGGTGCATGAGCTGGAGTTATAATTACCAAGTCTTCTATTTCCTAATTGTAGGCATTTTAGAGATAATTTACTCATTTTTGATCTTTATTTCCTCAACCCTAAAATGAGAACTTGTGTCAAATCAGAGTGAATGTTTTATTTGGCCAGCACCTCATTAGCAAGTCAGGACTTATAAACTTGTAATAATCAGTTTTTCAATGTTTAGAGATCAGGTGGTTGTTTCCTAATGAAAATTCTTTTTTTCGGGGGGAGAGTTCTTTTTGGAAAAAAAACCCCACAGGATCTCGCAACGCTGGGATTTGAAGGCAAGAGGCTACTGAGCCATTTACATGGGGTGTGCTCCCCAGTGTGCCACAGTCCTGCTGTTCCTTATTAGCTTGCTAACACTGAGGCTTAATGATAGTTGCCATTTACGCAGCCCTTGCACTAACTACTATTTTTTCCTACAGCTGGCCTGCTTTGCTCATTTATATTCTCTGTCTGTCTCTGTGAACATGTGTCTACAACCTCTGGAGCCTAAACTATAAAAATTCTACGATTCATGACTTTATTTCTCAAGAAATGTTAAGAATAATTTAGCTATACAGCAAGATATTTCGTTAAGTCCTGAACTATTTTTTTAAAAAATTATTAAAAGGCATGGTAGGTGGTTCCTGGAAACCATATATAAAGGAGAGTGGTATTTTGCTGGCATCAGCTGGAGTCTGCCCAGGTCCTCGAGGCTGCCTGTAGTTTCTTGCCACATAGACTCCTCTAGTATAACTGTTTACCCACCCTATCAAGCCAGCAAGGAGAGTCCCTCTAGTTAGCTAAGACAGAGTCTTACAAAATTTAATCGAATCATGAGAATAACATGCTATTACTTTTGCATGTTCTATAGATTAGAAACAAGGCACAAGTCCTACTTGTGCTCAAGAGGAGAGAACTGCACAAAAGTGTAAATACCAGGAGGTCACTCTAGGATTTGTCCACCACATGTAGTAAAACATTTTTTACTTCAATAAACATTTATGAGGCAGAGGAAGTTACCTGACCACATATAGTCTTCATCCACTTAATGATAAAGAAAGAAAACTATTGTAGTAAGTTCCTTCAAAACTATAAAGTTGAATAAGATACAGCCCCCACCTCTTAGATATTAGAGTTTAATGTGAAGGTCACAACAATTAATTTATTATTCTATTTATTCTCTAAAAAGTATTTAGAGTATGTTCAGAATGGCTTCTGAGAACCTCTTGGATTAAAATGTGTGCATTAGACTACTATATTTACATAAGACAGTAGACTAAAATTTTCAACAAATTGCTTAAAATAGATTAAATACGTTTTTTTTTGCTTAGCTCTAAGTTTACCAGTAAAATCAATTTGATGATTGTTGTAGATAGTGGCTTCCATTCTCCACCTCTCTTTGCCAATATAGGTATATTAAATCTACAAGGTAGAACAGTCAATGCTAGGCACAGAATAAGTCATCAATACATGTTTTTTAAATCTGTGCTTATCTTCTTCTTTATGGAACAGGAAGACTATCAACAGAGATCCTCTGAAGACTATCAACAGAGATGTTAGAGATCCTGAATACAATATTTGTAAATGCTTTAACATTACACTGAGTTTCTCATGGTGGATTATTTACGGGAAGGGTATTAAATTACTTATAAAAATACGACATGTCTTACTGTCTTACGTGAGCTTGCCACTGCCTAACACATCTTACCATTTTCCCCCGGTCCCCATACCTTTCAGGAAAAAAATTATTTCATGTTCCAAGTAGTAACACAAATTTCTATGAATCAGATTACAGCCAAAGAATTTAATTGCCACAACTCCTAAAAGACGCAAACACATGGGACACATGGGACACATGGGACTGTACATATAGTCTCTACTTAATGTGGTTGATACCAAAACTTCATTGGGCACTATGAGACCCTGTAATCACTGCAGAGGCAGCATGTGGCCCTTCATTAGGAGAAAAAAGTGCTTCTTACTGTTTCAGTAAGACATATTTAGCAGGAAGAAAATGATTATTCACACTTTGCTTAAAATTATTCACTAAAATGTTCCCTGTAAATGCCTCTCTCAGAGACAAATTTCTGTAAATTCTATGTCTTTGTCAGCATATATGTGTAAATAACAAATTTAAGAACGATTTTGTCTATAGACATGCCACCATTCCTTTATTTGTTGAAAATAAATCTATAGCATATGCCCAGGTTATTTTTATTTCTTAGAGAAAGGAAAATATGGCCTTGTTTGTCCTTTTTTTAAAAAAATTCTTATTTTGTGGACAAGGCATTCCATTTTAAATTATTTAGTCGAATCAGCTTTCAACCTGCATTTTTTTTTTTTATTAAATTTATTGGGATGACATCTGTTAATAAAATTATATAGGTTTCAAGTGTACAATTCAATAATACATTATATGTATGTATATTTGTATTGTGTATTCGCCACCCAAATTTAGATTTCCTTCTGTCACCATATATTTGACCCCTTTACTCTTACCTACCTCCCCTCCTCTCGCCTTTCCTTCCGGTAACCACTAAACTGCTGTTTGTGTCTATGAGTTTTTATTTGTTTGTCTTGTTTGTTGCTTTAAGTTTTATATCTCACATATGAGTGAAATCATATTCCTCTCAACTTTTTCTGTCTGACTTATTTCATTTAGCATCATAATATCAAGATCCATCCATGTTATCACAGATGGCAGTGTTTCATTTTTTCTTATGGCTGAGTAATATTCCATTGTATATATGTACCACAGCTTCTTTAGCCAATCATCTATTGAAGGGTACTATGGTTGTTTCCATGTCTTGGCCAGTGTGAATAAAGCTGCAATGAACATCAGGATACATATATCTTTATGAATAAATGTTTTCAAATTTTTGAGTAGATACCCAGAAAAGGAGTTGCCGAGTCACATGGTAATTCTCTTCTTAATTTTTTGAGGAACCTCCATACTGCTTTCCATAGTGGCTGTACAGTTTACATTCCCACCAGCAGCGTATGAGAGTTCCTTTTCCCCTACAACCTCTCCAGCACTTGGTATTACTTGTCCTGTTCATGATAGCCATTCCTACAGGTGTGAGACGGTATGTCTCATTATGGTTTTGATTTATTTGCATTTCCCTAATAGCTAGTGAAGTTGAGCCTTTTTTCATATGTCTGTTGGCCATTTATATGTCTTTTTGGGAAAAGTGTCTGTTCAGGTCCTCTGCCCATTTTTTAATTGTTTGTTTTTTTATTGTTGAGTTGTATGAGTTCTTTGCATATTTTGGATATTAGCCCTTTATTGAGGCATTGTTTGCAAATCTGTTCTATTCAGTTGGTTGCCTCTTTGTTTTGCCGATGGTTTTTTATGCTGTGCAGAAGCTTTTTTAGTTTGATATAGTCCCACTTTTGCTTTTAGTTCAGGTGGGGTCATTTTTAGCTGAGTCTTAAAAAATAAAAATGATCCCTTTAACATATTTTTCTCTTTATTTATTACTGATCTGAAGGATATTTAGATTTGTTGACTAAATTGGTTTTATCTCCATTTTAAAGAAAAAACAAGACTTAAGATGTTAAGAGTCCTGCCTAGTTCCTTCTTGATAGCTAGTGCTTGAGATGAATAAAAAGGAGAGGCATGAATATAAATGTGTTGATTATGACAGTGAAAGAATCGGAAGTCTCTCTTTTATTACATCAGCTGTTCCATTTTCACACACATGTGTATATAGTACTTGAGTATTATAGAGACACATCTTGCATTTGCAACTGGGAGAATGCTGTATGTAAATGAGACCATGCATATGCAGTCAATTCCCAATCATCTAAGTGCTGACTGCCTGAATTTTCTGTTTAGCCTTCTCCTCCAGCCATTTCATCAGATGTAGGACTCCATGAGAAAACTACTTTATTTGAAAATATTTCCTTATTTAAAATTTCTTGTTATTTTTTGTTGGGCCTACATTGTAAAATAATAAGGTGTCAGTTTATTTCAAAATTACTTTTTGAATATTTTTGCGTCTGTTGGGCAGCAGTGTTAAGTATGTTAGTGTGTTGAATGTGAGTGCACTGTAGATAATAGTGTTTTAGGCTAAATTTCAAGGATACGATGACTGTCTATAGAGAATTTTTCATGCTGAGAGTCATTTTCTTCATATTAAAAGAATTTTTAACGGTCAGTTTCCTACCTGATTTATTTCCCATTATGTTATTACATATCCCCTGAAGCCAGTTTTTCTAGAGAGGCATAGCTCTAAGCAATTCGCAGCTCATTGTGACAGCAACTGGGGGATGGATACATAAGCCTGGTGCAATGACTAGTGTTTACTGCATGCTTACTGCTTAAGGGTCCAGCACTTTTACAAGCATTTTACATATATAATATGATCCTCCAGATATGATTGATCAGGCTCCACTTACTCTACATCCTGTTCCCTTATCTGCGCCAGGGATTTTGGTCATATATTCTTATTTAACTATGATCTTTTCTTTCAGAGCTCTTATCTCATTCATGTTTATACATATGTTGGTGGGATTGTTCACTCAATGCCTCTCTCCTTTCTTGAACTCTAAGATTCATGAGGAATTGGGTTTGCTTCACTTACTATTATACCCAGCATAGTGCCTGACACATTGTGGATACTCAGTAGATATCTGTTAATAAGTGAATAAATGAGGGAACTAATGCATACTGTCTTCTCCTAGGTTTTTCTGTTGTACACTGCTGACAGACACACTTGCCTCTTTGGCCCAAAGGTGTCTTGTGTTCTGAAGTTAGGTTTACGTCAAGGACCTGTGCCCATCTAGCAGTTTTGTCTTGCTACAGGTATGGGACCTCTTGGTCTGATCCAGCTAGTGCCAGCCAAGCTCCGAGCTGCTCTACTGACCTTCCCACTTCTCACCCCTCCCTTACGTCTGTGGTGCCATTAAATTTTGAATTAGACACAATTGAGAAATAAGGACCCATTGCAGGCTATCACCATATTCTGTTACTGTAAGGGTCTTGTGTGGATGCATTCGGGGTTCACAAGCTCCTCTAATGTTTCAAGGTCCCTCTTTAACAGTAGCCAGATCCACTAAAAACACATCCATTTATGAGTATGAATATTTACACTAATACTTTAGTAAAATACTTTAAAATAAAGAAATGAGATGTTCTAAGGCTTTTTGATAATGCATCCCGATTACTTATGAATAATTTGTTCTGTTGATATTTGTTTTTATTAGCAATAAGCTTAAAAGAGTTCTAAAGACAAAATTTGTAATGAATGACTTTCATTAGGAATTGAAAAAGGAAGAAAGACTATATCTGCAATTATATTCTCAAATTTTTCTGTTGTAGACAAAAGTTTTGAAGTAGAAAAATTGAGATGGATAATAGGTCAATCCTCTACATTTTCTGTGTTATTTTACTGACATAAAGAAGGTGGCTGTTATTTATTTGAAATAATATTTTGAGTTTTTTTTTTTATAAAAAGGAATTGACTGTGCATTCATTAGCTTATTTATTCATTTTTAAAGACTTATTTACTATACATCAAATAAAATTTATTACCTTATTATCTATTATTTAAACAGTTGAATATTCTGTTGGGATTGTATCTAGAATTTTCCAAAGCAAACACAAAAGTTCTTGGCAACTTTACTATTATTATTAATTATTATTATTATTATTACTACTTCATTATTCTTGGAACAATCATGTGAGGTTTGGATTTAATGGCATAGTAGGTCATTTACGTTTCTGCCCTGAGCAACTTAACTGAATATCAATTTGGGGCCAGTTCTGGTAGGGAATATTCTGGATGCTAAAGTGCAAAGAAAACCGAATTTAAAAGTGGAATAAAAAAATGAAGCTTGGCCTGTCAAATTGCGGTTGGGGATCTACATGTAGTGTAATGGCCTATGTGGGAATTTAAATATTTAAGATGCAATGCACCAGATATTCATTCTACTTAATAATTCTTCTCTAAGCTCAAAAAGATACTCCAGAATTCTAGTATTTTCATATTTTAATAGATTATCATTATACTTGCAGTTTCCATATACATCTAGAGAGAAAACAAATATCTAAAATTAGAACCCTGTAATAGATAACTCTTATAGCATAGCACAGTTTTTACAAAATGACCTAAAGTCAGAACCTGAGAATTCCCTTATTACAAGTAAGATGATCATATAACTTGTTGGCCAAGTTGGAATAGCTTTCAGAGGGAAGAATAGTATTTTGAAAAATTATGCTGGGACAAAAACTCTGACCATTTCAGGTAAATTTGAATGTATAATCACCATAGAAGTGAATAATTTCAGATCTTTAGCCACTTCTAATTCCATGGCTATGAAAGCACATCTACTGAAGACTATTACTTTTTATTTTAGTTGGTATTTAGGTAATATTTTTATTTATTTGTGTTTTTATTAAATTTATTGGCATGGCATTGGTTAATGAAATTATATAAGTTAACTACACAATTCTATAATACATCATTTGTATATTGCATGGTGTATTCACCACCCAAAGTCAAATCTCTTTCTGTCACAAATATTTGACTCCTTTTCCTTTTCCCTACTTCCCATTCTCCCCTCTTTTCTTTTCCCACAGACCGCATAAACCCATACACATAGACATACCCATTTATTTATTCATTTATCCAAGTATTGTTAATTAAGCACCTTCTTTATTCTAGGCAGCGTGCTGGATTTTTGGACAACGTAGTGAGAAAACATGAGTCAGTGTCCTTGCCTTCACATACAGTGTTTTCTAGTGTATACAGTGGAAATTAATCAGTTACACAAATTACTGTAAATTTAAACTTGTGTTACAAAGAAAATGTACATGGGATTAAAAAGAGACATAAAGCTGGAATTTGATTCCTCAAAGACTTCAGATAAGCATTTTTTTTCTTTTTTAATTTAATTTAATGTTTTTTAGGTGAGGTAACCCTTGGTTGACCTCACAGATTTTAAGAGTCTTGTCATCTTATAATCCCTTATTTTATTATTTTTTTATGCCTACAGCACCTGGTCTTCCTAGGTGGTCTCTCATCCAAGTACTAACCAGGCCTGACCCTGCTTAGATTCTGAGATCAGACCGGATCGGGCTTATTGAGGGTAGCATGGCTGTAGACCAGATGAGCATTTCTGAGCAAGTAACAGTTGTGCTGAGATTTAAAGGATGAGTGGAGATAACTAGCTTTGATGAGAATGTAGACCAGAAAGGGCAGTTTGCTTAAAACTAGATTGATGGGTCTACAGCCATGCCACCCTGAACACGCCCAATCCCGTTTTATCTCAGAAACTAAGCAGCGTCAGGCCTGGTTAGTACTTGGATGAGAGACCACCTATGAAGACTGGGTGAAAAAAAAAAAAACGAAACTAGATTGATGGTTCATCCAATGAAGATTGAAATTCATCCAATTGATTGGATCTCATCCAATTCAGATATGCTGCAGGAATATTGGTGAACATCTTGGAGACAGACTGAATTTTAAATTTTTTTTGGTGGATATCTTTTGCTTTGCTAATATGGTAGGTGAATTTTTGGCATTTGACTGAAAATTGGAAAAGGAGCAATGTAGAGAGGCTGAAAGAATAAATTTGAGATGGAACAAGAGAAGAGATAAGGCAGCTCTCATAGGAAGGGGAAGTGGTGGGATCAAAGAGAGATGCTCAAGAGAAGATGTATAGAAATTGTACAGATGTGAGATGACTATGTCTTCAGAAACTTGGCAGTAGGTAATCTCGCTTTTGTGGGTGGATTTGCATTTGAGGGTGGATTTGCATTTGAGACTGGCAAAGTAGAGAGCGAAGATGAACTGAGGAGGCCCAGTCCCCTTTACTTTGCACACATATCATAAAAGAGGTTTATCAGTCTTTTTTTCATGCTTTTGTGTTCATTATCTCTTCTAATTCTTGTAAAAATTTTTTACAGTTTCCAGAAAATAAGCCACAGCCACGATAAAGTGAGTCGGTTATCAACCTTATTAGAATTGTCCAAATAGGCTTCCTAGTTTTAATTACTTATACTTTGTGTAAGAGATTAAATATTTTCCTCCCCAATCAGAATTCCTCTATCCAGTGTTAGGACAATTTGAGGTGCAGAGAGCAACCATTTGACCTGCTCTCATCTGTAAATAAATATTTCCGAGGATGTGGTTTCAAGCACTATCAAGGTGGATGTTCTGTGTGTTTATGTCTGTTTATGAGCCAAATGTATATGTGTGCAAGAAAGTGAGGGGCTAGCTTGACATTGCCCCTTTCTTGAGCTTTTTCTTAAATTTACATAGGACAGTAAGACTAATACACATAAAGCAATTTTTAAACAACACAGAATTTACCTAAATTTGGATTTGTCCAAGAGTTGGAAGGGTAAAGGTTAGAGGTAATTAAGTATAAAATGAAGACTTATTGGGGGATTTTTATTAGGGATGCTTATAATTAAAACATAAAATCAAGAAAGATGCCATCTTAAATTTAGACTCAAATATTTCTTTGGGTTGGTAATTATATTTTTGCTTACTTGACCTATGTCTTTCAAAAGTTTTATTTATTTTCTCTGTCTCAGTGGATTCCCTGACTTCAACATGCTGAAATAGAATTCAGCCTAGTGCTGAGTGATACAACAGAAAAAAGCTTTAATGATTTCTGTCATATTAAGCCTTGGATAATAGCTCTGAAGCTGAAAGCATAACCCTGAATCTGAAAGGGTAAAGCAAATGGCTGTGAATAATGTGACTGAATGTGGAAAAAAGAGAGGCAAAAAAAAAAAAAAAAAACGAAAAAGAAGAAAGAAAGTTTCCAGGCTTATTTCTGGTTCAATTCCATGACTATCTGTTTATGTATCTGCAGTGAATACAGAATTTTCTCATTGGCTAGCCTAGTATGCCATGAATTCTGACTTTCGTGTTTTTTCTTTCCATGGAGTATTTCACTGCATTCCTCTTTTCCCTAGGATAATAAAACTCTTTATTCCCTAATTGCTCAATGGAGGATCCACATGGCTAGGATAATAATGAGCTGGCAGAAAGCCTCAATTTCTGGAAAGCTCTGTGGATTCAGAGAAGTCACAAGGTTTGCTAAAGTGAACTTTTTGTTTGCAGTTGGTCCCCTAGGCAATATAGACCAAAGAGTAAAGATGCAACCTCAGACATTCATGAAAAGGCACCATGATCTGCAAAAAAACTTTGTTCAAGTGAGGGCATGTCAGCCACAGAGCTTTTAAAAAAAATGAATCACAAAGTTCATACATTTTAGTGAAGTGCCACCGAAATGACATGAGCTGGTTGTATAACCTAATATCACCTTCCATTGACTCTAAGCCAAACCATTCACATTAGAGATTCTGCTGGAAGCCTGCCTAATGTTTGAGGGTTTATTTCTGCAAATCCAAGATAGATAGTGTGAATACTAATTGTC
Source organism: Pteropus vampyrus (assembly GCF_000151845.1). Lineage (NCBI taxonomy): Eukaryota > Metazoa > Chordata > Mammalia > Chiroptera > Pteropodidae > Pteropus > Pteropus vampyrus. The sequence goes on from NW_011888792.1 coordinate 14,528,426, forward strand.
TTATTAATGAGAGGAAAAGCTGCACAACAATGAAGGTCACTGTCAATATCTAAAGAAAAGCACTCAATATTGTGTGGGGCTGGTGGCTCCACTCCTCACAATGCAGGATCAGCATTTTAAAGACTATCATTCCCTGAGTTGTGGGTGAGGCTGCATTCTGATTCCTCTCCACAATGTGGACCATATAATACTCTTAAGGGCATAACTGAAATGTTTGTTCTCAGTCATATGATTATTATTTTTAAAATTCAGTAATAGATTATCAGTGGAAAAACAGCAGGTTCAGTGAAGTCAGTATGTGCAGAGGAATTAAAAGATCAAGGCTGATCATCTAGTATTCTGTCGTGCATTTTAAGGATGATCCCACTGTCACACTGAAATACTAAGTAGAACCTTAGATACATTATTATTTTCATTTCCAGAGGACAGTGGTCTTTGGAGTTTTAATTCTAATAAATTTTTAAAGCTTAGAAAAAGTGCTTGTAGGTAAAAAGATTGACTAACATGGCATTGTATATGCACTTCCTCAAACACACTTTTCAGTAACAGTGTAATTTTTTACCATAATTTATCACACTAAGTTATATATTAGATATATTTTTGAATTTATGATTGTATTTTCAGAACAATCGCAGTTACTTATCTGTTTATTTTCAATGAGTATCTATATTAGAAAAATGGAAGCTTGGGCTTAAAAGAAGAGAAGGACTAGTTTTCCTATTCCCATATTCTGAGAATAAGGAAAATATTTTGTTGGGTGAAAAGAGAACTTGGAAGGAATGTGCAAATTGTCCTAAAATATTTTCAGGCATCCTGGATTTATTTATTGAATAAGTGGATAGAAGGATAAATGAATAAATGAACAAATGAATGAAGCACTAAGTAGAAGGCACAGGAAGCAGCATAAAGTTGTTAAAATGACACACATACTCTTCATCCTTTGAGAGCTCACCTTCTAGTGGGGATGAACACAGATGAAAAGGTAATTCCTCTGTAGCTCAATGAGTAAACCAGTAAAGAAACTGGTTCGGAGTAGCTCCATAGGGCAGAGCCAAAGCAATTGTCAAAGTTTGTTAAAAACAGTTTTTTTTAAGAACACGAATTGCATGTCAAATGATTTCCCAAATCTAATACTAAATCTAATTCTATTTAACAAATGTGTATTGAAGACCTACTATGTGCAACCCACCCAGAGCAACATGGAATATACTTCTGGGTGATAATGTTGGAAGGGGCAGCATAAAGGTGATGGGAATACTGTTACAACTTGTATTCCACTGGGCAATTAGCATCCACTTCTGCAAATGCATTTGAAAGTGTCTGCAGTATAGCATAGTCCAGGTGTTAGGTGAGTATGTTCAATTCATTTAATTAGAATAGGTTAAACTTTTTTTTCTATCTAGCTTGTGATAATGTTGATTTATGTGCATACGCTTCACTATATATTAACTTTTAGTGGGAGTAAACGACCTTGTGAGATGTAAACCTGTATTTATTTCTGACCAAAGAAAGAGGAAAACTTGTGTTTGTTTGTTTTTTTTTCATATTCACATTTAGGTTTATTAGTAAACTGTTCATTGACTCAAATACTTCCAGAGAGAAATCAAAGACAACATCGAGGGCAAACTAGCTCGAAGCAAGATCTGAGGTGTTTGCTGTGGAATGACCATTCTCAGAGTAATAACCTAGCACAAAGCAACCTACTATACGCAAGGTGTTTCTAGAGTTGTTTTTAGGAATTAGACTTAGCACTAGCTATTTTTATATTGTGCAATAGTGGGTTAATTTTTTCAGAGTATAAATTACTTCATAAAGGTTAACAATTTTATGTTATAGAAAATGTTGAGCTAGTGTTTCTTAGAAAGTTAGAAATCTCATAGAGGCTTTCAGGAGAGTTATACTTTTAGAGGGTGTCAAAGGGAACAGAATTGTAGCAATTATGAAACTGTTAGCTAGTATCATTGTTGTTCTTAGCAAAACTACTCTCTCCCCCTACTCTGAACAGTATTAGTTTTTCTTCATTTATTAACTAGACATCTATTATTTGCTCTATAGAAGAGAATTAAGCTAAGTTCCTGGAAGATAACATTTCTTGTATGTGCCCTTTGAAAATATTTTTATAATTACTATTGTATATGTTAATTGTAGAAATTTGGAAACTAGAAAAATTGAAGAATATGCAAAGCACCAATATTACCGCCTAATCCCATCTATTATTATTGCCTTATTACTTAATTTTCTAGTCCAAATTATCCTATTGGGTTTTCTCAGTTGGAAGGGAGTGGGAGAGGGAGAGGTGGAGAGGGCTAAAAATAGAAAGAAAAAGGGGGGTGGAGAGCAAGAGAAAAAAGGAGAAATCCATTGTGGTTTTACTAAATCTCCTGGCTCCATTCAGCAATGTGATGTTGGTGGTCCAGGCTATATATGAACCTGCTAAATTCCTTACACTACATATCAACGGGACTGCCCCCTTGGGCTGATGTGTTTTTCATAGGTAGAGATTCTAAACAGAGAAGTGAAGAATCCTAGAATGGTAAAGTGTGGTAAATATCAAAGACGTCTTTTTTTTTTTTTTTAATTTTAAAATCTCTCTTAATAACAGTGGCTTTAGTACAAACTTGTTATAAAATGATTGTCATGGGGATATAATGTTCAGCATGGTGACTATATTTCACAATACTGTATTGTATATTTGAAAGTTGCTAAGGGAATAGATATTAGAAGTTCTCATCATAGGAAAAAAATTATAACTATGTATGGTGACAGACGTTAACTAGATTTATTGTGATCATTTCATATATAAAAGTCAAATCATGTTGTATATCTTAGATTAGCATAATGTTATATTTCAGTTATACCTCAATTTAAAAAAGCGACTTTGTAATATATGTAGGCGCAAAATGTATGACAATAATAGCACAAGGAATTCAGAGGACTAAATGGAAATACATTGTTGTCATTTTCTTACTAAATAAGTGAAGTGGTATATCATTATTTGAAGAATGTAATAGGTTAAAGCTGAATCTTGTAAACCTTAGAGGAATCACCAAAATAAAACAAAATGAAAAGGTTTCACTAATAATCTAAGAATTGAGATCAATTAATCTAAGTGAAAGCAAGGAAATGGATGAAAGTAACAAAGAGCTTTTTGGGCAAATAGAAAATAAATAACAAGATCATAGATATAAACTCAACTATATTGGTAATTATATTAAATTTAAGTGATTAATTCTATTGCCCATCTATGAATTCAAAGCAGTCAGACCTGTTATGGCTTGATCCCCCAAAATTTTCTTTTTCTTTTGCACTCTAGTTTTAACCATTCTAATAATTAGCCGGGGAATGAGAATACCTCTTAGTGATTAGAAAAGAGTCACATAAAAGAAGAGTGAAAAAGAAAAAGAAAATTATGCCTATTATTTAATGGAAGTAAATCAGTGAGGGAGAGGTACAAAACTGAAGTCAACTTAGAAATACTATGAAGTCTAAGTCTCAGTGCCGCATCGCTTGAATGCGTTGTTTCCTTGCCCAGCTCCTGGTTCTTCATGACAGAGAACACCTTGAAGGACTTCCAGGAGCTCTCTGGGTTTTTCTGTCTTCTAGTTCAAGGACAGGTGACCCCATAATTCTAAAAAATGATAGTCATTTTTTTATTCTTGCCCATTTTAAGGTCTATTGTCGAAGTCTGCCTTGCTGTGCCAAAACTGACCTCTTCCTGGGATTATTGACAATGGGAATATACATTACATTCAGGAAAAACTCATCCCAAACTGTGTCAATTGCCTCTTACTGTGTAATAAACCAACACAAAACCTAGTGGCTTAAAACTACAGCAATTTATTATTTCTTGTAATTTTGCGCCTAGATGGTCTTTCTGCTTATTATATCTAGGCTCATCCAAGTGACTGTTTGCAGTTGGATGCTGGGCTCAGCTGGGACAACTGGGATAGCTGGCATATCTTTTCATGTGGTCTTTCTTTTTCAACGAAACCAGAATGGGCTTCTTCAGTGAAGACTAATGTGTCAAGAGACACTGTATTCCAAAGCATAATGTTTGCTAATGTCCTGTTGGTGAAACCAAATCACATGGCCAAGTCTAGTGTCAGTGTGAGACTACAAAAGTGTGTAGGTACTGGCAGGTGTCATTCACCGGGGCTGTTAATGTAGCCAACCACCACACAGTATCTCATCTAGCACCAGATGAAGGAAGCAGTCCTTCAGACTTCTCCATCATAGCTTCCAGTGTTCTGCAGGTAACTTCTGAAAGGAGAAAACCCACTACTCTTTAAGAACGTGAACTAATAGACAGCAGTCTAAATGTATACTTGAGAGAGAGACATTTGTCTTAGGAGACATACCCTCCAGGATTTTTCCTCTACCCAATGAGAAGCTTTTGAAATTTCATAAATATTTCTTTGGATCCTCATTCTTTAGAAACTTTCCATTTCAGAAGAGGGTATTTATTTACTCTATTTTTGCAAAACTAATAACACTGGGGATATTGTTCATCTTGCCAAAAAGAAAAGTCTTCTGAGGTAAATTCCAATCGATCACTCTTTAGATAGCAGAAAAACTACCTGTAAATTTTAAATAGCTGCTATTATTATTTATCTCCAAAAGAGTAAAACAAAACAAAACAAAACAAAACAAAACAAAAAAACCATAAGGTCCAGATTCTCCCCAGACTCTCCCAGGTAATTTCACACACTTCTGATAGAACTCTAGTATCTAGTTTCTTAAGAGAACATTTCTTTTTCTAACATTCCTGTTTTTCCTTCTCAAATTAAAAATGTTGACAGCAAGGTTTATATCCATAATGACTTCCAGAATGGTTAAACCTTGTTTCCATCCTGGTTATATTAACACAGGCAAAATGTAAAACTGTAGGTATTTAAATTTGCAGTGGCCCCTTGAGATTTCATCCAGCTCAGTCTCCATTTTATAGATGAAAAAAACTGAGACCTATATAGAGCTTAGGTGACTAGCTTACTGACAAAAAGTAAATTAATTGGAGAACCAGATTTAGGTCTGTTTTCTTTCCTACAAAACCATCTCTACAGAATATTGGACCAAAGGTCAAGGAGAAAACTTAGATTCTAATTCTAACTCTCTTTCTGTGTCAATGTGTGGACTAGGGTCACACGATTTCTCTTTTTTTAACTTTTAAAATTAGGGGATCTAAATCGATCATCTCTAAGTCTTCATACTTCAAACTTCTAGGATTGATAATGAATTTTGAAAATAATATGCTGGATTTATAATTAAAATTCCAGTAAATACCATTAATAAATTAATTCTCATTTTCGTTTCCTTCAATTTCTCATCTATAAGTTTATTTAATGAAGTCAGAATTGTTAACCTAGGTTGGGATTTAGAAATTACTGAAAAAGGTATAAAGGACTGGGCAATGTGAATTGTTCTTGGCCTTGTATTTATTTTTAACTAGAATTCTAGACTGAATTCTTCTGTTTATAATTAAAATGAACACACTGAAGTGTCACAGGTAGCCTACTTCAGTTTCCTTAACTTGATATGATTATCACAGATTCTGAAAAATCTTTAAATGGTTTCTTGGAGAGAGGGAGGGAGAGTGGGGAAGGGAAGGAGAGACAGAGAGAGAGGGCGAGGGTGAAAATGTATTTTATCTATGGGAATTCTCGATTGATTTAGTAAAGAAAGCAAAAAAATCCCATTCCAAAAATAGATAAACACTAGAAAAATAGAACACATGTGTTCATATTTTGGAAAAAAAGCACGTTGTAAAACAAATACAGTGTTAGCTTTCTAACTGCCTTTGATTTGAGATATATAGTTTGTTTTTAGTTTTTTCTTCTCTTTCTACTTACATTCAGAATATTGTAAATTCTTAATAATTCCACCTTCATAATGATAATAATGTATTCTGATACCTCTCTTTTTGCGGAACCTGTACTATGGTCATTACAGCCATTCATTCCCCCTCTCCATACCTGTCACTGTTTTAGTCCCAGACTTATATGCCACTGCCAAAATTTTGGCAGGATTTCTTCAGATGTTAAGAGGATTCAAATCTCACATCTCTCCCATATCATCACTGAGTTCAGACCATTCTGTGATTTCCTGTTACTTGTCAAATTTCATTTTAGTTTTATATACCAAATATAAATTTAATAAAAATATAAAAATAAGATTAATTCCTGGTAAATCTCATAGAGCATCAGGGGAAAAAAAGAAAACATAGACAACATGCTATAAAATTTCATTTATAAGTAGTTCAAAAACAAGCAAGACTAATCTATGAGAGAGAGATTAAAATGGGGGGGGGCATTTTTCTGATAGTTACTGAGTAGGAGGGGACACAAAGGAGCCTGCTGGAGTGCTGGAAATGTTCTGTATTTTGATCTGTATTTCATTTACACAAATGTATACAAATGTGTGAATTCCTCAAATGATATACTTAGATTTGTGTACTTTATTCTAAGTTATTCCTCAATAAAAAAAATGAAAAAATATTATTAAAAATTTTTTTCATTGCTCTTTCTTTTCTACATTGTCTCCTTTATTTCAGCCTCACTAAAGTATTTTTGAAATTACAAAGCACATCTGGAATGATAGGGTCCAGGGATCTGTGTTCTAAACAAGTGAATCTGATATTAATGGTCCATAGACCACTTTTTGGGAAACACTGATGTAGAATTACTGCTTATGCAAAGCTACTTCCTTCGTCTTATTGGGACCTACTTAATTTGGATTCGTAAAGGCTATCACCCGGTAAAATTGAGAAAGAAAAAAATTTTCATCAGCCTCTGTTGTGCTTTCGTATCTTTTCCTTATCCCCCTCCAGAATCCTCCAGACAGCTCATGATGTAACACTGTTGCCTAAATCACATCCTTTCTGGGTTTGCCCTATTACATCTGTTCTGTTCCTATAAGTAGTTTCATGTTCATCGAATGTACAGTTGTGTCCTTTTCCTTCAAGAACATCTCAATTTGAAGACATCACATGCTAGCTATTATGTATTCTCCATGGTAAGCCCTGAATACATAGTGGGTCCCACTTTCCTACATGAGTATTCATTCCATGAGCCTTTTAGTCAGAAAGCCTATTGGGCAGAAACAAAATAATTCAAATTATTTTAGTACCATTTAGGACTCCAGGAGCAGTTTTGAATATACCAAATTAAAGTAAAAATAGTGAGGGAACCAAGTGCTTGTTGCCAAAAGGAGGTAAACATCAATTTCAGCCATTTTCTAAATGGAGTATTTTTCTTTTCTTTTTTCTTTTCTTTTTTCTTTAAATAGAGAATTCTGTAGTTTCTGAGTTAGGTATGAACCAACACTTGTAATGATTTTTTAACTAGCCTGTCAAGCCCAAACTGTCTACATCGTAGTTCCCCAACTCCCCTTACATATTTTATGCAGATATTCTAGTATGAATTTGCTGTCCAACATTAAGAGGAGCCACCCTTGAGGAAATCTTCCCTGGAGATTCTGAAAAAATACTGCATTGCAGCAATGCTGCTTAATGACCTGCACTTTGATCCTTGACCTTTGATTCCTATGATAAGTTGCAGATGAAGTTTATATCCAAAAGAAAACTCCAGAATTAGAATGACTAATAAAATTACTGGTTAGAAGCCATCAGTACTCGAGTGGATACTATTACCTTTGGCAGGAAAGCAAATTGTTGGTCCTATGCACACACGGAAACTAATTCTCTGGCAATGTTTGCCTTTTAATGGAAGGTCCTTGAAGTTCCTTTCAAGGGATGCTACTTTGTTCTGGCTCCATGTGCAATTTATTTACATGTAACTTGTTCATTAATTTTTGATTTGGAACTGAGTGGGGATTAACACGTGCC
>NW_011888792.1:14536315-14544590 GCF_000151845.1 Pteropus vampyrus
CCTGGAGATTCTGAAAAAATACTGCATTGCAGCAATGCTGCTTAATGACCTGCACTTTGATCCTTGACCTTTGATTCCTATGATAAGTTGCAGATGAAGTTTATATCCAAAAGAAAACTCCAGAATTAGAATGACTAATAAAATTACTGGTTAGAAGCCATCAGTACTCGAGTGGATACTATTACCTTTGGCAGGAAAGCAAATTGTTGGTCCTATGCACACACGGAAACTAATTCTCTGGCAATGTTTGCCTTTTAATGGAAGGTCCTTGAAGTTCCTTTCAAGGGATGCTACTTTGTTCTGGCTCCATGTGCAATTTATTTACATGTAACTTGTTCATTAATTTTTGATTTGGAACTGAGTGGGGATTAACACGTGCCATATTTATTTTGCTGTTATAATTAATGGACTTGTATCAAATAGCAAAAGACTTAAGGAAATTTGTCCAATAGCAGAATAACACATGGTGAAGAAAATGTTTTTAATGTTCAATATTTTTATTATAACGAAACAAATTTGAAATGCTGGCGGGTGAGCATTCTAGTTCAGTAACACATGGATAATGCCTAAATCCCTCAAAGTATAGAAACAGTTTGACTCAACATAGAAAAATGGGGTAGCAGAGAGAGAGGTGATTAAGAGTATAAGCTGTGAAATCCAGTAGCATCCATTTGGATCTTAACTCTGTTATTTGTAGATTGTTTGAATTGGGAAAATCTCTTAATCTCTCTGTGCATTATTTCCTTACTGTAAATTAGGGATAATTAATAGATGTTTTGAGAATTACTGTAAAGTGGTTAGAATAGCTCCTGATACACCGGAAGCAGTGGTGTGCTGGTAAATGGTTAGCAGCTGGCCCTCCAAAAAGATGTTCTGATTTGTAGTATTTGTCAATTTCTGTAGTGTAAATACTTCTATCATGGAGTAAATACTCATAAGATAACATCAATGGTTGTTCAACTAGAAAAAGATATGCACAATTGGTTTTCTCTAGCCCATGTGAGCCAGCTCCTGCACACTACTGATAGTAAGCATTAAGTAAACCTTAATTGTTGTTGTTTTCATATTAAAATAATGGAAGACACTTAAGGATTTTTAATTCATTAATCAGATGTGCCATATATTATGTTTATTTTGATGGCATGTTTAGCTTATGATTTACAACATAAAAGTCCAGCATGCAATGCACATTTTCTCTTGTTTCCCTGGTGGGATTAGAGTCCTAACTTTAAATTCTGCATTTTGTAATTACAAGTTTGCAAGACACCCCTTAATCTGTATTCTTGTAGGTACCTAATATTTATCTCTCCCTGGTTCAGTTTGTTTACATTTTTTATCGTGATGCTGCATTCCCACAGAGGGTTACTTTTTTTATTTATGTTCTCATTGTCAGACATAATAAATTTTCAAAAGTAAAAATAAGAGAGATAAAGAAGCAGCTTGTTAAGGTAATGCCTTCCAGATGAGGCAGCAATTGCCTACTTATTAGGCTATGAGTTGATAATACAGTTTCCATGTTAAGTTTTCTTGTAAGCATCTACCAATCTCAGGCAATATGTAGCTTAGACCTCCCTCTTTCTAGGATGGCCTTTTAATGGTGACGTATCAGCATCTTGACAAGTAATAAAGAAGGAGCCTGAGAGCTTTGTCTTGCAAAATGGAAGTATTTTTTTTTAAGTCTAAAAATGCAGCCTAACTAATATATTTGGTCAGAACAAGTATTTATACAAAGAGAGTTTAAAATGTGCTTAGGAAAATTTAACTTAGGTATTAACAAAAGAAATTACCTGTATGCTGAGATTTGATATCATGTGATATAAATTAATAACAAAGCCCCCATGCTAGAACTGTACCAGTTTTTCTTCAGAACAGTTAAAACAAATAATTTATCTGTAGACTGAAATTGTAAATATGAAAGTATATATCTGACACTTCTTTGTAGTTTAGATATACACAGCTGTTTATGACATTACTATCTTGGTCTGCCTCCTAGCTGGAACCAGGAACTGTATATTATTCAGATTGGGCTCTCATGATTTTAAAAAGAAATTTATAGTTCAGTTAAGTAAAAGAGTCTCATTAGTAGATTTTGGAGGATGGTTTAGAGATGTTTGGGAGAAATAAGCCTGTTTGCTTTCATGAGACATTTGCGCTTTATCCTCAGAAACCTAGAGGGAGTTGCTTTAAAGATATCTTTACCTGGCTAAGGTGGCAGGGTCCAGGGCAAAGCTATTACAAGTTTTATTTTTCAGATGTTGCTAATAGTATTAGTAGCAATTATGTAGGCTCTGTGATGTGCTAAGCACTAGTCAAAACTATTCATCCCATAACAACCCTGTCAGGTAGATTATTATTATTCCAAATTAACCAATGAAAAATTGAAGTTAAAAATGTTTATTAACTTGCCAAAGTTTACAGGTACTAATGAGGAAATCTGCTTTTCAAAATTTAATCCATGCTTCCTTCCTTCCTGTATCACTCTGCCTCCAGAAAGACAAGACTGCTTATTGAAAAACAAGATTTTTTTTTAGACAATTGTTTTCAAATATTTTGAAGTTGTAAATTTTTCTTTTCATTAAATCTCATTAACTTTTTCAAGAAGCAATGTCTATTCTTCAAATTCTGTCATCATTCTCTATCATTGTATCTTAAAAAATTCTCTTGAAGAATAAATATGGCAGATTTGGAGTTATAAGAAAAGATATACATTTAGAAATGCAAAATACGGGAAAAAGCCTCTACTATTACAGAAGCACTCAAAGCCCAGCTCTTCTACTATGATACTCTATTGAAGAGTAACTACTTTTCATGGACACTGGGGTTCCACAAAGCACAATTTATAAAGCCAAGATGGTTCGTTTCCTCTACATAAGTTACAACTTCAAGGGTGTATGAAAGAAAATCTACATTTGGTAAGTATTGGGACTGTTTTCAGAATTGTTTCAATATTATTTGGAAAAACAAAAGATTTTGAAAATAGTCACCAGTGAGGATCAGCTCTTCTATTTTGGAAAAAGATAAAAACAGAAAGCTCTCATTGCTACAATACACAGTGATCCCTATTGTGTATTTTGGGATCAGTCAGCTCAAACAGTCAACCCCGAGGTAGCTACCATGTTTCATAGAATCTAAGAAAGTAAAACAAAGAAACAATACTTGGCACACCTTAATGTGAAACCGATTAATTTAACACTTTTTTTTTTCCTGTTGTTAAGAACCAATGACTTCAATCTTTTCCTGAACTGTTTTAAATGCAAACAGAAAAGCTAAATCTGTTGTGCCATGTGTTGCATAATGGGGCCACGGACAAGTGATTCTTTTTTCTGGGGATCATCGAATAAGGTGGATAAACAGGAAATCCTAGTTAAAACATCCGAAAGAAAGAAGCAAACAAGTATTTTGGCAAGACTTTTCAGAGGCTGTTGTGAGCCAATGGGCAAGCAAATGGTGGCATAGGTGTTAGCAGTAGACAAATGTCAAAAGGCCATTTGACATTGAGTCTACTTTCAGATGATTAGCTAAACTATTTGATGCTCTGCTGCTTTAGAAGTGCCTTTTTTAAAAGCCATGACAGTTTTTTTAATTTAATTCCAACTTTTACTTTAGAAAAGTAAATTCAAAAAGCATTTTTTACAGGAGACAGATTATGCATAGTAAGTTCTGTAGAACAATTCAAAAGTTTCAAAGGTGAAAATGTAGAACAGAATACTATAGAATTTTTCTATTTTGATAAGTCATACAAACCCTGAGCTTCAGAGCAAAAATTTGTTAGATCCTGGTCAAATATCCTTGGCTGCTAGCAGTACTTCTCCTGAGATGTAGCTTTAAATGCTGTTCATAAAAGCAGTCACTTTTATCAATGACAGTTGTTTAAAAACTCATATAATTTTGCGCATTTTTTTTTTTTCAGAGAGGCTTAAAAACCAAAAATATTTAACTAAAAATTTCTTTGATAACTAACAGTTAATCTGATAACAGGCTGAATATATTTTTTCCTCAGATTTTTTCACCTTCTTTTTAAAAATCTCACTATTCATACTTGCTGGCTCTTTTTTTCACCCTCTAGAGTTTAGACCTCTTAACTCTAGCTAATTTACAAGGATGAATTACAAATTTCTGAGAAGTTGATAGGAATCTCCTAAGTGTAAATGTTAAAATTTATTTTTCCCAGCAGTTTTAAAATACAATTTTAAATTTAATTTTGTATGATTCTCTGTTGGGTCTATAGAATAAATATAGATTTTTGAAAATTTCTTTATAAAGTATCAAGAAAGCAGATATATAGAATATCAAGTTTACTGATAAAGTACTAACTTTTTCTTTTCCAAGGATAATAGTATTATACACTTTTACTTTAGTTGAAATATATTAAATAAATATGTATCCCCAGTGGAGTCCTGAAAGACCTGAGCTTAATATAAGTCTCTCTACCTAACACTTCATTACATAATGTCTAGTATTGCTGTCAATTTATTCTTTTCAAATCTTGGTTTCCCAGGAAAATCACAAGCTTCCTGAGGATTAGAATTTGTTCTTACATTACTGTTATACCTTCGTAGCACCTAATACTGAATCATGGATATAGAATAAGCTTAGTAGTTATTTGTGGCTGTGTATGATTAAATCTTAAATTTTACACAGTGTATTCTATACAGTGAATTGTGTTTTCTGTATTTTAAATATGATACATCATCTATATCAAGAGTCTGCAAACTACAGCCCAAGGCAAGCATGGTTAGCCAGCACACCCATTTGTTTGCGTATTATCTATGTCTGCTTTCACATTAATGCAGCAGGGCTGAGTAGTCGGAGCAGAAACCAGCAGCCCACCAAACTAAGGTATTCACTATCAGCACTGACAGGATTATAGAATTTCCAACCCCTATTCTAGATACTTATCTCTGATGGAAAATATAAATACTTAGGTTCTGAATTGTTTAATTTTTTACCTTTCCTAGAAGTAAATTAGATGATAATACTTCCTGATGCTGAATACATTAAGATTTTCCAGTAAACATAAGTATCAAAAAGAGAAAAAATAATAATAGAGCATGTACCCTTCTTCTTGCCTCAGCTACTACATTTCTGATTGAAGATAGAGAATAGACACATTAAAACACACCCTAAAAACACAGTTTGGTTTCCTGCCAGGATAAACCTTCATTAAAACTAAGATGCAGTTTAAATTAAAAGGTTGAAACAGTCACGTTGTATTAGAGAAAATATACAGCTGCCTTAAAAAAGGATTAAATTGGCTGGTTGTTTTAAGCTGCTCTTTGAGGCTGCCAGTCTACTTAAAGTGTATTCATAAAACACTTAGCATTGGTTGAAATAACGGTTTACTTAGTGATTTTAAAAACAATTATTTCATTGTTATGTTGATTTTACAAGAGAATGTTCATGTTGAAAAGGTGGAGAGCAGCCCCTTACATTCTTTACTATTTTAAGATAATATTTTCATGCTATAGAACGTTAACAAGCTTCTTTTGTCTCAGATGGAAATATTGAAGAGGTTGTATTTAATGCCATCTTAAAACACAAGGAAACTATTATTGAACACAACATATGAATTTATTTTATTTGAATATTTTTAAAAGCAATCAATGAGTTTGTTTTTCAGTGATTACTGACATATCAATTATTTAGAGTCTCATAATCCCTTGAGTTTTAGACTATTATTTTTTGTTTTATCCCATACTATATATGTCAATAGATATTTAGATAGTGAAATACATTTCCCTTGTATGATTGAGAAAACACAAAATGGCTTTTCCTTATTATAATAGCTAGATAATTTAGAAAGCATAAGGCTAAGGTCAGAATTAAAAGAGCAATATTTCATCATACTCGCTAAGAAATAACTGTCACATATGGTGCATTTTCTATATGTTAATATTGTACTAAGCATTGTTTATAGATTATTTCTAGTATAACAACTCTTGAATGTAGAGAATAATATCCTTATTCTGTAGATAAGTTTCAAAGATGCCGAGGAATTTGCTCAGATTCATACCAATAGCCAGTTACGGAGTTGGACCAGGTCTCTGTGACCAGGCAGTGTTAGTTACTTATTTCAGGAACTTCCTACAGGGAGAACATATAAAAGGGTCCTTTGCCATTGTTAGGAAATATCACATCCCGATAGAAGGTAGCAGAATAATAATGCTCAGAGTAGAGTTGGTGAGAGCAGGTGGTTGTAGTACTTTGAGATCTTGTCCTAGTAGCTAACTTTTATTGAGAACCTTTTTTTTTTTTTGCATATTTAGTTTTTTACATTTATTTTATGCACTGATTTTCATAACCATTTGGAGAATGTGTTATTATTTACTCCATTTCATAGATGAGAATTCTGAGACTTAGAAGTTAATTTCCTTGCCCAAGGTCATAACTATTATAATCAGTGCAGACAGCATTAACACCTATATCTGTCTATTGCCAATTTTTTTTGGTCTGCCACCACTATGTTCTGTGACTTTCTGGAATTTAATAATATGAATTGGAAATCCATAAAGACCCTGTATATGAGATGTAAGTCGATTTCAAATAATGTCAGTAACATACAGAATCAGAATATTCATTTTTAGATGGACATAGGAAAAGAGTTAGCTAAATCCTTTTTTAGTGTATATCAAAGTAAATAGAAAAAGACCATGCTATCTTTGAAAAATATTACATCAGTACTTCAATTGGTGGCATCACCCATCTTCACATGCTGGCTTCCCAGAAGAGTTCTGAATATCACTCGAAGACTAGCTTCTTATTCTTAAAACCAGGCTCTCTGCTTAATTGAAAGAGAATTTTATCTTATGGAAGATAAATTTGTAAAAAGTTATAATAAATGATATATAATCACTATAAATTTTAGATTGTAGAGAAAAACGTAAATGAAAAAAACACCTATTTCTTATGGGCATTTTCCTATGCATATATACCAAGGGGTGTGTGTGTGTGTGTATTGAAACAAAATTTCAAAATATTAACAAGTTTACTGGTGTTGTCTGAAGTCTTTCATAGATTGGAAATTGTGACTAGAACTTTTCTATTGTTTAGTCATACTATCTCAAGCTTTGTATATATTTCATTTTAGTAGATCTTCATTTGACCTCTGGTATGTGATCACCTTTTTTATTTTTCCCATAGTTCCATCCTTCGAACCAGGGACAAATTAGCTCTTCTGTGATTTGGCCATGGGCCTTTAAACTTTAGAATCTATTAAGAATCCCTCTGAGGACTTGCTGAAATGCAGATTCTTGGATCTTAGCATCAATAAATCTGCGGTAGTAACCAGGAATGTGCTTTTTTGTAATCACCCTAGGACACTTTGATACAAAAAGTCTTGGACCATAGCTTTTAGTCATGATTTTCTAGGATAAGGCAGCTACCTGACACCTTAAAATATGAACAGACTGCTAATTTGGACAAGGCTTTTTTTTAGGATCAAATAATGCTGATAAAGACTACATGGACTATTTATCTCTTGTTGCATTTAGAAACCATGATTCCACACTAAACCAACCAGTCATTCAATATATGTCTGAAGTCACAAATACATGTTATCCATAGAAATCGAAACATAAATACAGAAATATCTACATAAAAACTTTATCCTTGTTTTCTGTGGTTATTATTTAGACCGATAACTCTTTGTGGTTTTACAGGTTTCAAGCAGCTCAATATCCAGAAATAGCTAGTCCCCCAGTCTTTCCAGGAAGTGAGAAGGCATGGATTTGCACTGAATTATAGTGAATGATATAGCAATATAGTTTTGTATCATAACAAACATAACACAATTCTTGTGACTGATACTTTTTTGTATGGTTTACCCAGTGTGATAGGATCCGCATGTGATCGAATCCTATTGTGGGATATTAACTAATCTGTACTCCCCTTTTTTCCTGATGACGTTTGTAGTACTCACTGGGACCTATCCCCATATAGCTACTATGACATAAAGCCTGGCTATCGTAAGGGACTGCTATCACAGAACGACCAGAAGATGTCAATTTTGGATATAAATTAGGTTTGGAAGAATTTTTTTTTTTTAATTGTGATCTGTTCTACACATTTCTTTTTTAATTAATTACTTAATTTATTTTTTTATGGTGACATTGGTTAACGAAATCCAATAAGTTTCAGCTATATACTTTAACAGTAAGGCTTATATATATTTACACTGTTTGTTCACCTCCCATAGTTAGATTTCTTTTTGTCACCACATCTTTGACCCCCTTTACTTCGTCTACCTCCCCCCTGCTCCCCCACCCTCTACCCCCTG
>NW_011888792.1:14545170-14547353 GCF_000151845.1 Pteropus vampyrus
GTATCATAACAAACATAACACAATTCTTGTGACTGATACTTTTTTGTATGGTTTACCCAGTGTGATAGGATCCGCATGTGATCGAATCCTATTGTAGGATATTAACTAATCTGTACTCCCCTTTTTTCCTGATGACATTTGTAGTACTCACTGGGACCTATCCCCATATGGCTACTATGACATAAAGCCTGGCTATCGTAAGGGACTGCTATCACAGAACAACCAGAAGATGTCAATTTTGGATATAAATTAGGTTTGGAAGAATTTTTTTTTTTTACTTGTGATTTGTTCTACACATTTCTTTTTTAATTAATTACTTAATTTATTTTTTTATGGTGACATTGGTTAACGAAATCCAGTAAGTTTCAGCTATATACTTATATATATTTACACTGTGTGTTCACCTCCCATAGTTAGATTTCTTTTTGTCACCACATCTTTAACCCCCTTTACTTCGTCTACCTCCCCCCTGCTCCCCCACCCTCTACCCCCTGATAACCACTAGTCCATTGTCCATGTCCATGAGTCTCTGTTTGTTTTTCCTGTTCATTTCTTGCTTTTAGCTTTATATCCTACATATAAGTGATATCATGTGATTTTCAACTTTTTCTGTCTGGCTTATTTCACTTAGCATGACTATCTTGAGGTCCATCCATGTTGTCGCAAATGGCAGTATTTCATCTCTTCTTCTGGCTGAGTAATATTCTGTTGTATATATGTACCACAACTTCTTTATCTAATCATCTATTGTAGGACACTTCAGTTGCTTCCATGCCCTGGCCACTGTGAATAATGCTGCTATGAACATTGGTGTGCAAATGTCTTTTTGGACATGAATGGGACTAAATCAAACTAAAAAGCTTCTGCTCAGCAAAAGAAATAGTCAACAAGGTAAAGAGACAACCATCTGAATGGGAAATATATTTACAAGCAATGCCTCCGATAAGGACCTAATCTCCAAAATATACAAAGAATTCATACAACTCAGTAACGACACCAAAAAAAACAAACAAACAAATGATCCAATCAAAAAATGGGTAGAGGACCTGAACAGACACTTCTCCCTAGAGGACATACAGATGGTCAACAAATATTTGAAAAGATGCTTAACATGCTAGCTATTAGGGAAATGCAAATCAAAACCATAATAAGATACCATCTTACACCTGTTAGAATAGCTATAATCAATAGGACAAGTAATAACAAATGTTGGAGAGGATGCAGAGAAAAAGAAATATAAGATGGCTAGGTCATAAAACTCAACTGAATGAATACCATACACTGCTGGTGGGACTGCAAATTGGTACAGCCAGTATGGAAAACAGTATAGAGGTTCTTCAAAAAAGTAAGAATTGATCTACCACATGATCCAGCAATCCTTCTACTGAGTATTTACCCCAAAGACTTGGAAGAATTTTTGAGGACCCATTGCCCTACTATTGCTGCTGTAACAATTACCACTGACTTGATTGCTCAAAACAAAGCAAACTTACTGTTTTACAGTCCTAGGTGTCAGAAATATAAAATGGGTCGACAGGGTTTCATTTTATCTGGAGTCTCTAGGGAAGAATCCCTTTCTTTGCCATTTCAAGTGTTAGAGCATTCTTGATTCCATGTCTCATGGCCCCTTCTTTCTTCAAAACCAGCACCATAGCACCTTCAAATCTCTCTCTGACTCTGATTGCCTTTCTGTCATGAAGACCCTTGTGATGATATTGATCCACTTGGTAATCTTGAATAATCTCTACATCTCGTGATCTTTAACTTAAGATGAAGTTTGTGAAGTCTCTTTGCTATGTACTGTAATATATTTAAAGGTTCCAGAGACTAGGATGTGGACATCTTTGGGAAGACATTATTCTGTCAGCTTCATCTACCATAGATAAAACCTTTGGGCTTGTAAAGAAAGGAGTGTCAATGGGAGCTCAAGAGAGTGTGGTGGCAGAGGAGGTCTCCAAGAAAACTCCACTCCCTGAACTTTTCTATTAATTATGAGAATAATCCAGTCAACCTTGGGCACCCAAGAATAGAGGACATGTTTTCTCATTTATCGAGCAAATCCCAAGGAAACAAATAAGATTTTCTACACTAGCTTTGTGCAACACTAGACGATTTAAAGAGAAAGTTTGGATTGGTATTTTAGGTGTGGATGTATAGGCATCGCTGCCACCCTAGATTCTCTA
>NW_011888792.1:14547403-14549781 GCF_000151845.1 Pteropus vampyrus
CTTCAAAACCAGCACCATAGCACCTTCAAATCTCTCTCTGACTCTGATTGCCTTTCTGTCATGAAGACCCTTGTGATGATATTGATCCACTTGGTAATCTTGAATAATCTCTACATCTCGTGATCTTTAACTTAAGATGAAGTTTGTGAAGTCTCTTTGCTATGTACTGTAATATATTTAAAGATTCCAGAGACTAGGATGTGGACATCTTTGGGAAGACATTATTCTGTCAGCTTCATCTACCATAGATAAAACCTTTGGGCTTGTAAAGAAAGGAGTGTCAATGGGAGCTCAAGAGAGTGTGGTGGCAGAGGAGGTCTCTAAGAAAACTCCACTCCCTGAACTTTTCTATTAATTATGAGAATAATCCAGTCAACCTTGGGCACCCAAGAATAGAGGACATGTTTTCTCATTTATCGAGCAAATCCCAAGGAAACAAATAAGATTTTCTACACTAGCTTTGTGCAACACTAGACGATTTAAAGAGAAAGTTTGGATTGGTATTTTAGGTGTGGATGTATAGGCATCGCTGCCACCCTAGATTCTCTAATATCCTTAGGGTGATAGAGGAGAGCACATGTGAATTCCCTGTGACACATAAAAGTGCTTAGAGGTGGCTAAGAAAAGATGAATTAATTCAAATGGGTCTCATGACTAGAGCATGCAGAACAGAATACCTTGACCAGTCATCTGAGACCTGTGTACCAGTTGGAAGTGTGACCACTGCGAAGGCAGATAAGGTGTTATTTGTCCAGTGGCTGCCAGTGTGAACAAATGGTGATGACCAGGAACCAGATGAATTCTTCAGTACCATGATGCTATTGTAAGCTCTGTAGGAATCTGATGCCTCTCTGGAGGGAATGGAAAGGAAAATCTTAAATTGGCCCAGTAGGTACTTATAAGGACTAAGTTTATCTGGAATTAAGTTTTCTGCCATTAGGCGGAATGAAATCTCAAAATAAAGATTAAGCTATATTACTTTATAAAGTTAATTTTAGATACTCATACAGTTGAGTTTTATGACCTAGCCATTTTATACTTGTACATTTTTGAGAAATCTTTAGAGTTGTAGGCATAACCTCATGAAGGTCCTAGGAAAAATGGATGATATCGGTAAAGCTACTTTAGCTCTCATTCATTCTTTCCATATTTTGTTTACTTTTTGTTCCCTTTCTTAAGCCCCTCTCTAGATATCCCTTTGACTGGTGCTTATTAAAATTTTAGTGCTCTAAAACTTGGCTCAATAACTTCCTAGCTTCTATAAATGGAAATTCCTGTCAGAATGTGAATTTTAGGGTTGACATGATCCAAATATTAATGACTTGGACCATATCAATGAGCTGGCAGCAGTTCCATGTCTCTGTGGTTCCTCAGTGCTGTCCTCTGAACATCCCTTAGGCTGGTTTATCTCATGATTGCATCAAGGCTGCCTTTAGCATTCACGACTACCAGTTTTGCATAGATCTCTTGGAAGACAGAGATTTTCTTCTCCTAATCATGCTTTGACAAGGGTAGTTTGGTTACATTCCCACTCCTAAGCCATCTACTGTGTCATGGGATCTCATGTTCTAATTGGCTTAGGCCTTAGTTATCATACCTGAATCTAAAAATGACCCAAATCACTTAGTTCCATTAGAGTCTACCTTTGAGGTTGGGGTGGGGTCAATCTTTCTCATACTACCTAACTGCTATACAAAGAAGAGATGGAAGAGATGCTTTTCTTAACAGCTGTCCTTACAAGTAAGAACCCTCTGTATTCCCCTTATTAAATTGTCATATTTTTATATAATCTCCTCAAGTTTCCAATGATCAATTTTGTTAATTTCATAAGCTAAATTATTCCATATATTTTAAAGAAAAATATATGGCTCTTTGGAGCCAATGAGCTGCTTTAATTATCTTAGAAAGTTATAAAATTACAGCAATTTCAGGCATAGTAGATAAGAACAACTCTGTGGAAAATTAGCAGGTAGGCTTATTTGAGGTGCCACAAATTAAAATAGTTCTTGACAAATCACTAAACATTGAAAAAAAGTTTTGCATTTATAAAGATTGGAGGAAGAATGGCTGTATCAATCAATAAAGGACTGTTCTTGGCTCTGATAAGGGACTTTTGGACAAGATGAATCATTGATAAACTAGAATAAAATGACTCATATCTTTGTGTATTGGGAGACTTAATATGCATACTGTCAATCCTGGGGGAGTGATTTCACTTTATATTTGAAAGTCATATTGGCGCCTCTTTTTTGCAAGTCTTTTTGACATAGTCGGCTATATTGGGTCTTTTAGGCTTCTTTGGGTCCAACCTACTCATAAAATTATTCCTTTGGAGCAGAACAGGACTTGATATATATGTTAAGAACAGTAGGCTTTGC
>NW_011888792.1:14549831-14560013 GCF_000151845.1 Pteropus vampyrus
TGCTATACAAAGAAGAGATGGAAGAGATGCTTTTCTTAACAGCTGTCCTTACAAGTAAGAACCCTCTGTATTCCCCTTATTAAATTGTCATATTTTTATATAATCTCCTCAAGTTTCCAATGATCAATTTTGTTAATTTCATAAGCTAAATTATTCCATATATTTTAAAGAAAAATATATGGCTCTTTGGAGCCAATGAGCTGCTTTAATTATCTTAGAAAGTTATAAAATTACAGCAATTTCAGGCATAGTAGATAAGAACAACTCTGTGGAAAATTAGCAGGTAGGCTTATTTGAGGTGCCACAAATTAAAATAGTTCTTGACAAATCACTAAACATTGAAAAAAAGTTTTGCATTTATAAAGATTGGAGGAAGAATGGCTGTATCAATCAATAAAGGACTGTTCTTGGCTCTGATAAGGGACTTTTGGACAAGATGAATCATTGATAAACTAGAATAAAATGACTCATATCTTTGTGTATTGGGAGACTTAATATGCATACTGTCAATCCTGGGGGAGTGATTTCACTTTATATTTGAAAGTCATATTGGCGCCTCTTTTTTGCAAGTCTTTTTGACATAGTCGGCTATATTGGGTCTTTTAGGCTTCTTTGGGTCCAACCTACTCATAAAATTATTCCTTTGGAGCAGAACAGGACTTGATATATATGTTAAGAACAGTAGGCTTTGCTGATTACATCTCCAATGATGGTAAATAGAAGCTTAGGAGATGGCAAGGATTTTGGAGACATGGCACTGTTTAATCAGATGACAAGACTACAAGTTAGGAAAGAACCGATAAGAGTTATTCAAAGAGCGTGCTGTTTTTAGAGCCTGAGGGATTTTATGCATATGGATTTTTTTTTTTTTTGGCACAGATGGGAACTTATATGTAAAAGTATATTGAAAATATAGTGTACAAAGTTATATGAATATTTTCATTCTATGTACAAGATGTACAAACACCGAATAAATATACATTGGATAAATTAGGTATAGAATTTTACTTGTTAATTTTTTATGGCTTTTTAGAGTTAATTGGTGATTCTGAAATATGTTCTAATTTCTTTATAGAAGACGTGGGGGTGAATATGCAAACTTCTGTTCCTCTGATAATTTAGTCAATTTGTATTTAACTTATTTTCCAAGTGGCGATGAGAAATAAACTTTCTCAAGAAACTTTAGTCTGCTTTTCTGAACATAACATTTTTCTGATTTGTTCGATACCTTGTATTCTTGGAATGAGCATAATTAAGAGTAACTGAACACAAAAAGATCCATTATTACATTTAGGATTGAACTATACCAATAATGCTACAGTGTTTTCAAAGCTAAATTATCATCTACCCACCCTGATAAAAAGCTATATGAGACAGAATCATCTACAGATAGTATTGATATCCTTTTGTCAATAACTTTTGCCTTATGAAAGGACAGATAAGTGCACAGCTAAAAGTATTAAACTTATTAATAGCAGATGCAGATCACTTTTGCTTTTCATAGAAAGTTTTCTTGGGCTCACAGTTGCTAAACAGTAAAATTTATTTGGAGATTATAACCATTTTGACATTTTCTCTGAACTTTCGATGCTAGAGCTAGAGTCCGGATTGAGATTTGTAGTCCTGTAGCCCATCCCTACTACATTTGGATAAATTGGCATTTTATTCTAGGTACAATGGAAAGTCTTTGAAGGATTTTTTAAATAAGGGTTTGATTTACATTTTAAGAAGAGATCATTATTCTAATGTGTAGGCAAATGTTGGATTGGACAGGAGAAAAATTGGAAGTAGGGAGACAATTTAGTATGTACCATAATAGTCAAATGAGAAGTGTAGAGTTCTAGGATAAAAATGATGGCTATGGAATAGAGAAATTGACACATTGATAATATTTAAATATATAATGATAAAACTGTTGTTGAGAGAGAGAGAGGGAGAATTAATGATTCCTAGATTTTTGGCTTTGATAATGGTGGGATGGTGGTTCTATTAACAGGTGTAAGGTAATAAGTTTTAGGGCTATTTTTGGTGAGAAATTAAGATCTACACCTACATCATACTTACCAGGTTGATTTAGATGCCCTTCCTTTATATTCCCATGGTAAGCAGTTTTTGTTTCTATGGTGAAATAAATTTCTAATTGCCCACCCAGTGTTATTTATTTCTTTTTATTTTTCCGTTACAACAAAATCCTAGTTTGTTGGTAGCAGCAAAGTGTTCAGATAAAAATTGATTTTCCTGCCCCTCATGCAGTAGAGGTGACTGTGGTAGAGGTGACAGATCTGGTCAATGTGATAAGAACATTGTTGGGTGGAACTTCTAAGGAAGTTTAAAAGGGACACAAATTCAGATGGCACATGTTATTTTTCTTTTGCATTTCTCCATACTTTATGCCTGAAATGTGGATACAGTCACTAGAACTGTGACCACCATGTTGCCACTAACCATGAAAGACCAAAGTAATCACAGGAACCTTGATCTTGATATTGTTGAGTTATTCCACTAACCCTGGATTGACTTCCTCTATATTTTTGTTATGTGAGAAGAAAATGAAGCTTATTGTGTTAAGCCATTGTTCTCTGAGTTTTCTATTGCACACAGTCAAATCTAAATTCTAGCCGATAGCATTAATCAAACTCTGTGTTTAAATTGTGGTGGTTTTCTGTTTGCCCCACTAGATAAGTTACTTGAGTTCCTTGCCTTATCTATCTTTCTATTAATGACAATCAACACAGGATTAACACGTGATACGCACCATAAATTTTAGTCAAAGTAACTTGATAAATAATTACATTATCAATATAGATGACATAAATAAGACAAGAAATAAAGATAAGCCTATATTATTTGGATTTATTTACCCCTTGTAGCCTGGTCTCCTGATGATAAACTTTTCAACATAATCCTTTTTCCTTTACCCACAGTTAATAGCAAAAGAAATCTTAGTATACTAGAGCATTTCCCCCCATAAATATGATTCAATAATATATCACTAGTCATTCCAAAATGTTTAAGGCTTATATGCATTAATAATATGCAAAGCATATTACCTAAGTGACAAAATCAAAATCACAATAAATAATGGCAGAGTTGCAACAAAAAAATCTAAAAGCTCTTAAAACCTACATCAGTGTCACAACACACCTCACTAAGCACTTTTTAAATAATCAAAGAAACATTAAACTTAAATAGAATATTTAGTAAAACATGATTTAAAATATAGAAATTATGCATAATATGATTAATATGATATGATGCAAATGTGTAAATTAGATATGCAAATGTGTAAATTAGGTATGCAAATTAGATGTATTTTATTTTAGTTCGATTATTTGATATAACCAAAACTGAACAGAGTTTTCAATTATAATCATACACTGACAGGTGGGAGGCTTAAGTATAATTTTATGGGTTCTTTCAAGATATGTCTGTCCGGTTTAAATTCTTGTAAAATTCATGTGCTATCTCCTGGGAATACTGTGTGTTAAAAGTATTTTATTTGTGGTAGAAGCTATGTAAAGCATCTCTAAAAGCAGTTCAGTATTGCAACTGGATACCAAATTAGTGAAAACCCCATTGGTCAAATATAGGACAATTTAAGCATCAAATAAATAATGATATTATTGGATTATATCATTATATTAAAAATATGATTTATGAGTTTATACTACTACTAATAATTTTATTATAACATTTTTATTATAAAATTTTATTATAAAATTTTATTATAAAATTAATTAGAAAGAAGAGTAAGGTCCCTTTACAGTGGAGAAATAGGACAGATGAAAAGTGATCAAAGTTAATATCACAACTAATGGGATACTGCAGACACTGTGATGTGCCACCCACATTCCCTTTCAGAACTGAAAGATGTATTCCCAGAGCTAGAGTACTTCAATGAGACAGTCCTCAGCTGTTAGTCACTTTGGAATCGCCTTGGCTGAAGGGCCATTTCACCCACAGGCACACCTCTCCACCCCTGTGTGGCCCTCATCCAGTGACCAATTGAGGCGGGGCTTACAGGCCTGGTCCTCTCACCTCAGTGCTGGACAGTTCTGAAGGGCCACCAGAGGTCCACACCTTGCAGAGTTGGCTGATCCTTTTGTTGAGACCACATCATAGCCCACCTTCTCTCTGTGCCTAATCTATCTTTCTTTCCTTCCTTTACCCACTGGTGATCTCAAGAATACTTGATAGAATTCCTTCATATTAGCTTCCTTCTCAGAGCTTGCTTCATGGGGAATCAAACCTGTCACATCAAACAAACTGATCTCATGTGTCTCTGGATATACTGCACTCAGAAAGGTACATATTAGTTATGGATATTCCTAACAAAAATGCAAAAACTGAAGTTTTCTGCAAAACAACTGGTCTGTACTTTTTAAAAGATGTTTACTTAATTTATACTTTCTACTTTTCCTATGCTGATTATTACTAAGCTAAAAAAAATAGAAAATGCCATTCCTATTAGTAGCATAAATAATGGGTGAAGTGAAGATACTTAAATTACATGTTGATGGCAGATCACACATGTATCTTGCATACTGCAGTATTCTTTCTTCTAAGGGATTGGTTCTTTTCGAAAATAATTGACAGGTAGTTTCCATGAATGGTGAATTTTAAAGTATTTCTAGAACAACTGAATAAGTAAACTGAAATTTTCTGTCACAGAAACTTCAGATTTGAAAGAATGAAAAGTGACAAATTTTTCCTACTTTAACAACAAAGTGGGAAGTGATATTTTTTTCTGAATGGTGAGAAAGGAGAGGGACAGAATGAATGATGAAATGGAAAAGTAAGCTAATAAAGTAGAAAGGCATAACAGTAATAAGGATGTGAAAAATGAAGAATAAATGGAAAAATGAGAAACTAAGAGTATTCTCCTTTCTGTAATAATATTATAGCCCTAATATAATGAATTTGCAACTATTACCCAGAAACAGTCTTGATTGTGGATCAAGGACGGTGCTTGATGTGAGCCTCCAGGGAGTATCATTATGTTCATGTTTCTATCTGATGAGGGAAAAAAATCTCTACGAACTTAGATCCTATTCAATATGTGAAAACTCACCCTTCTCTTTGTTGTAATCAGAAAAGAATATGCTGCATGGAAGGAGACCAGGTGTTCAAATAGTCAGCTGAATTGCTGGGAAAATAACCTCTTTTTTTTGTGAACAGAAATGTTTCTTAAAGCATAATTTGATCAAACGTATAAGTAGCAGTTGGAGACTAAGGGCCCTTAAACAAGACAGTGACACAGCAATGGAAATGTATGTAAGTTAGGATAAGAACAATCCAGAACAATAGGGAAGAATCAACAGTTTGATGATAATGAAGAAGAATTATAATAAATAATAAGAAATAATAAAGTTCTTATAGACTCTTGGTTCCTTGTCTTCACTATGACATTATCTGCCATTTGGTGGCCTCATTTGTAATGTGGATATTTCTAGTAATTTTCCCTTTCCAAAATTACAAGTGAGTAGTAACCATTTGAATCAATCAGAACTTTTAAAAATGATTTTTGAGAATATGAATTCTATAGGAAGACGACTGTTAGGAGCCAAGAGACATTAATTAAGCAGAAGCAATGAAGCACTAAAAGCAGACATACTAAGAAGCTGGATCATGAAAACAGGTATATCAGTTTTTGCAGTTGTTCTCTAGAGTTTCTATAGCATTCACAGTACTGCTCCATGAGGTCTGATAGTACCACTGTTTATTTGCTAAGACTTGTTACCTCCTCAGATGCATTTAATTATTAAAATTCCACCACTTGAAGAAACCAGAGCATGACTCTGTACAGTCAACTAAAAAGAACCTAATAAACCTATAGATTTCACTCGTCTTTGAAATTCCCTCAGTATTTAGAAGAAAGCTTGAAAATTATGTGGGCTGTTAATCATTACTCTCTTTAAAAAGTAGAGCTAAGCATTTTGACTCTTCACTAAAACCCATTCTGTTCTCCCCTCAAACACACATGTGTACAAATTAAGTCTCTGCATAGAAAGGGAAGATGATTGTAGTGCTAAATTTACCTTTCTGTGACAGTAGGGCAACTTCTATTGACTTCTTAGAAGTAGGCTGTGGCTTGATATATGTCCAGTAATGTCCAGTAATATCTCAGTGTGTTCATTTCAGATTATGACAGCTTCAGGACCTTACCTCTTTAAACTCTTTGTTAAGCAACTTACATATTTAACAAGATAATTGACTACTGAGGGCCCGAATTGGTGCAGGACAAATGTGTATAACAAAATGAATGATTCATGTTATTCTTAAGAGGTATGGCCTGGAATCTAATTTTTTTTTCTAATCTACAAAACAAAAACTATAAAGGAAATACAATACCAAATTATCAGTAAAGGAAACAACACCAAACAAAAAGTAACCCCAAAACAAAAACCTCTAAAAATTAAGACTCCATAAATATATTAATCTTAGAAATTCTTCTTTGGGTATGTCTCATGGAGATATTTCTCTTGATTTTTCACAGCCTTCATACTGTTCCTACTGATATTTATCTGAGATTGGCTTATTATAGCTCTTCTGAGGTTATGCTGTGAGGGAAGCATCTCAGTATGAGTAGTGGAGCACTTGCAGGGCAGTCAGGCCATTTTCAATCATAATGTTGGATTTTGAAAAGCCTTTTATTTTGCTGTTGTAAAATAAAAAGGACAAAGCCAGGTGAAATGGCAAGAGTTTCTTTCTTTGCTTTTCTTCTTCTTCTTCTTTTTTTTATACAATAATTTGAAATACAAACAAAACAATGCCTAGAATTATTGAGTAATGGCCTGCCTAATCCTCATGCTTCCTTAAACTGAGAAATTCTCCTTGTCTAATATTGCCGGTAAATTGGATTGTATTGCTTCTATATAAAGTTAGCCACCACAGGTAGTTTTTCTTAGCCAAGAATTAGTCTATTATTGTGTACAGAAGTATTTTGGAACCCCCAAGTTCTTACAAACTTAAAACTAAGTGAAGTAATTTGGGTATAGGTAGTAAAAGATCAATAAATCTTTATTTAGTTGACAGACTTGTTTCAAGTTAGTTATGGGAAAGTAGCTGTTAGGCATTTGGGGAAATTCATTGATATTGTTTAGTGTTTTTTGTCCTTGCCATAAAACCCCATTCCTCTACACTAGCAATGTTTTATTTTGTATTCTATTTCTGAATCAGAAAATACTATTTTAAAGATAAAGTAATCTTTCTACTGGTTTAAAAGTAAAAACATATCACTTTGGAGAAAATGGGACTAAGGCTCTGTAGAGAGATTGATTTCATACCATTACAAAAAGTGTCTTTAGAATACCCATGAGTATTCCTCCAGATGGGAAGATAATTACCTTCTTACAGTCCTGTGAACAATGCTCATATAGGTAAAACTAATGAGAAAGGAGCAAACAACAGCAAACCTTATGACATGCTTTTCCTTTGAAAACAAAAGACACTTTTTTTTTTCATATTTTATGTTTGTTGGTTTATTTATTTATTTTTCAGGTTGAAGAAAGCTTTTGATAAAAGTCTTGTTCTTTATCATATTTTATTTTAAATTTTATTAAGTTTATTGAAAGTGGCATTAGTTAATAAAATTATATAGGTTTCTATAATACATCATCTGTATATTGCATTGTATATTCACCACTCAGTCAGCTCTTCTTCTGTCACCATAAATTTGACCCCCTTTACTCTATGCACCTCCCACCCACCCTCCTTTCACTCTGGTAACTACCATACTATTGTCCGTGTCTATGAGTTTTTGTTCATTTGTCTTGTTTGTTTGTTGCTTTCAGTTTTATATTCCACATGTTAGTGAGATAATATGATTCTTGACTTTTTCTGTCTGACTTATTTTACTTAACACAATGTTCTCAAGATCCAACCATGTTGTTGCTGATGGTAGTATTTAATTTTTTCTTATGGCTAAGTAGTGTTCCATTGTATACACATACCGCATCTTCTTTATCCAATCATCTATTGAAGGACACTAGTTGTTTCCATGTCTTGGCCACCATGAATAATGCTGTAGTGATCATAGGAGTACATATATCTTTATAAATAAGTGTTTTCAAAATTTTAGGGTCAATACCCAGAAGACTGTTTCTGGGTCATATGGTAACTGTATTCTTTAATTTTTGAGGAATCTCCATTCTGTTTTCAATAGTGGTTGTACAAATTTACATTCCCATCAGCAGTCTTTGAGGATTCCTTTTTCTCCACAACTTCTTCAACACTTGCTGTTACTTGTTTTGTTGATAATAGCCATCCTAACAGGTATATGGCAGTATCTCATTGTGGTTTTTTTTTGATTTACATTTCCCTAATAGCTAGTGAAGTTGAGCATCTTTTCATATGTCTGTTGGCCATTTGTATGTCTTCTTGGGATAAGTGTCTGTTCAGGTCCTCTGCCCATTTTTTAATTAGTTTGTTTTTTTGTTGTTGTTTTCAACTTGTATGAGTTCTTTATATATTTTGGACATTAACCTCATATTGGAGGTGTTGTTAGCAAATATCTTCTCCCATTCAGTCAGTTTCCTCTTTGTTCTGTTGATGGTTTCTTTTGCTGTGCAGAAGCTTTTTAGTTTGATATAATCCCATTCATTTATTTCTGCTTTTACTTTCCTTGCCTTTGAGGTCAAATTCACAAAATCTTCTCTAATACCAAGGTCCATAAGTTTAGTACCTGTGTTTTCTTCTATGTATTTTATTGTTTTGGGTCTTAGTTTTAGGTCTTTGATCCATTTTGAGTTAATCTTTGTGTAATGACAAATAGCAGTCTAGTTTCATTCTTTTGCATGTGGCTTTCCAACTTTCCCAGCATCAATTATTGAAGAGGCATTCTTTCTCTATTGTATATTTTTGGCTCTTTTGTCAAAAATTATTTGCCTGCATATATTTCAGTTTATTTCTAGGCTCTCAGTTCTGTTCCATTGGTCTGTGTGTCAGTTTTTCTACCAATACCATGCTATTGAATCAACATAGTTATAATGGTCATATTACAAGCAATATACAGAATTAATGCATTCTCTGTCAAAATTACAAAGGCATTTTTAAAACAAAAGTCCACATCTACTGTCCTGCCATGATCTTAAGTACAATGTGTTTAAAAATAAACTCATCTTCACATACACACACAAAAATCCTCATAAGTTAAGGGCTAAGAAGAGTTAATGGCAAACAATGGAAGAGAGGGAAGACTTGAAATCTTTGGGTTATTTACTCTTCATTCTCTTGAGACTCTAAGAGATTGTTACAAATGTTAAAAAGCTTCTAAAATAAGAGTGGCCAATATTTTGAAAATATCAGGGAAAAAAAAAATATATATATGAGTTCCATAGCCTTATGAGTCTCAAGGAGGAGGAAGGTTGTGCTGAGAAGTGCTTTTCAAACTTAGATTGCTTACTTTATGGAACAGAAGAATGCCAATGAGAAAACTAGTGTGCTTTTAAAACAGCTAAAATATTACTATCCAGGACATATTTGAGAAGTAACAACATGGGAACAGTTTTCTAGTTTTCCATTTCTCATGTTTGCATGACGCTTTTGAGTAAACAAGGTACCTTTACACATTATTTCATTTTTGAAAAAAAGTCATAATTTAGTGATTTTTATTGTGTCAAATTTATAGTTGGAGAAACTGAGGCTCAGAGAGCTAAGGTGGCTCTCCCAATATCATACAACAGTTAAGACATTGCTGTCTTAACTGAGTGCCTGTCTTGTACTAGTCTCCATGCAATAGAGATACGGATATGACTGAAACGCAGGATTTTCTGTAGTTGAGCCCCTTTCTCAGCTTGGGTTTCTCTTGTGGTATAAGGGCTGGAGTATATACGCATATGTGTCCATAAAGCTGAGATAGGGACAAAACCTGGTCAGTGCAAGAATGAGGGAGGAACTAACTACCTGAGGCAATTAGGGAAGGCTCTAGAAATAGGAATTTCCCAGTGGAGCAGGGAGAAGTTACAATTCAAAGTAGAGAAATTTGATGATTTTTTATTCTATTTCTTTAAAAAATGCCAATAGGATTTTGATGGGGATTACATTAAATCTGTATAATGCTTTAGGTAATATGGTCATTTTAACTATATTGATTCTTCTAATCCAAGAACATGGAATATCTTTCCATTTCTTTGTATCTTCTTCGATTTCTTTTAATAGGGTCTTATAGTTTTCATTATATAG
>NW_011888792.1:14560063-14568576 GCF_000151845.1 Pteropus vampyrus
AATCCAAGAACATGGAATATCTTTCCATTTCTTTGTATCTTCTTCGATTTCTTTTAATAGGGTCTTATAGTTTTCATTATATAGGTCCTTCACATGTTTCATTGGATTTATTCCTAGATATTTTATTCTTTCTGTTGTAATTGCAAAAGGAATTATTTTTCCACTTCTTTTTCTGACACTTCATTATTAGAGTATAGAAATGCTATGGATTGTTGAACATTGATTTTGTATCCAGAAACTTTACTGCATTTGCTTATTGTTTCTAGTAGTGTTCTTGTGGAATCTTTAGGATTTTCTATATAGAGAATCATGCCATCCACAGATGGGGTAAAAGGGGTCAAATATGTAGTTACAGAAAGAAATCTAACTATGGGAGGTGAACACATAATATAAATACATATGCCTTGCTGTTAAAATGTACAGCTGAAACTTATCGGATTTTGTTAACCAATGTCACCATAAAAAAATAATTACTAAATAAGTTAGAAAAAAACAAAGTAGAGAAATTAACACATACAAAAGACACTGATACATTAAGGACTTTGCCAGGCTGGAACAAAGGTCCAAGGGGATGAGGAAGGAGGTTAGGAGGACCAGAGATTTTAAAGAGATATATCTGGAAAGGTGGGCAGGAACTAGATGCCAAGAAATCTTACATGCCGAGCTCAGTTTTATAACCGGAATCACAAAGGTTTTGTGAGCACAGGTAAAGATAAATACAAACTTAGTTCTTGGAGCATTCAAACTTAGAATCCGTACTTTAATTTGACTCATGGGTTCTGAAAAAACTAATTACATTTAATAAACGCCCCTTCACTTTTGATGTTGCCTTTAACTTTTAGCTTCAGAGAGAAATGATTACATTCAATCTACAAGTCTTTGAACTGAAAGGTGAGCTCGTCTGTATGAAGAGTTACGTGCTTATTTGGGAAGATTTTAACACTTTATTTTACTCAGCTTTGGAAAGTCTCTAGGGAAATATTCACTTCCAGTTGATCAGAAATCAGGGGAAAAAACAAAGCCAATTCAGTTGAAAGAACTAATTATAAAGGCATGTGTTTTGGAGTACTCTATACTCCTGTTAAGTGAATATTTGAACGTCATGTCAGGCAAGAGTCTGCAATATTCATTCATCTGGCAGATAACTGAACAGCAGCCATATTCCAATTGTCTTCCTTTCTAGAAGTCGTCTCTTACCTTTTATTTTATAGGAAAAAGGAATGTCTGAAGAGAAGAAAAAAGAAACGTTCAAGCAATTGCTTTTGCTCACTAAATCGATTCCACCATCCTGCTGCTATGGGTTAAATCTTCTCCCGATCCTCTTTTTTACTTCTACACCCCTTGTAGCACTGCTTTTCTTCATTTCCTCCTACATCAAACTATCATGTTGCCTGGGTTCCACCCACACTATGATTATTTAACCTTTATTTTTTGGGAACTATGAGTTTATAGTGGTATAGAAAGAATAAAGTACACAAATTTATAAAGTGTAACTCTTTAATAGTCATCTGGCTGGTGGAAGATGAGGGGAAGTTTGTTATATGTAAAATTGAGACTGGGGTACTCATGAATACAGCAAAAAAGGGATTAGCAAATCCCAAAAATCACAATGAGATAGCACAGACTTCATTTTACTGAAGCAGAGAGATCCTAAATTCCATGCTGGAGGTATATATAATATTAGGTTATTAAATCTCTAAGCTAGCTCTGTCTTCAGTTTCTCTAAGAACTGGGACCAACAGTACAGAAAATGTGCATCAATTGTGATGTAAGATGTTCATCAGAGAGGCAACACAGTAGCCACTTTCTCTTTACTGAAATATATTCAGAGAAAACACAGTCCTGGGGCTTTATTCCATAAGCAGATTAAGAATTTAATGCGATTTCCTAAGTGAGAAGTCCTCAGATGCCATCACACCACCCTTCTGTATTCTTGGTTTAAATCGAACAGGATGTGCATTTTATGAGTGAAGGAAAACTGAAAATGGTCTGCAGATGGATTGGGGAATATGAAAATCAAACAAAAACAATAGCAGTACAGTTGTTCAAGCAGATGCTTTGGGAAGTCCTCTACTTACTGATACTCATGGCCTTTTGAAAGTTGATAGACATCAGATCACATGTCAAGAAGATAATTTATTTGCAGTTTTAAAAAATAGCCCTTCCTTTCTCTTTAAAGTCTGGTTTAATACATTCCAAAATTTTCACTTCATGAATTGTGCCTATTTTCTTGCCGCCTCCACTTTCTGGCATGGCAGACAGATTTCAGCTTTGTCCTCACTGGAAATGCCAGATCATAGTGCTATGGCAACCGGTGCTGTTGCTGGATCCTTCCAAGGATGCCACCCCCACAAATTCCTCTAACTCATGACTATTTCTCATAATTTCCTGCTCTTCCAAAGGGCAGAACAGATGGCCCAGGTCCCAGAGCACACAATGGTGACAATTGCTCGAGGTCTGATTCTGTCAGAAGGAGCCACTTTCGAGGCCCATGGCCATTTTGAATTTAGATACTAGCATCAATTTGTACTTAAAAATGAAAGTTGGCAAACTTGTGCTGTAACTTTCTTTCAGTCAGTCATTCCTCTAGTTTTTACAAGTGATATTTATGAAAAACATTTCCAAAGTAATGCATCGCTAGCATTGCTATTTACATATTAGCTCTGCTTCCTCATTTTGATTCTTTGAGGAACAAATTTCTTAGGATTAATTAATCTCAAGTTCTGTGTTCTATGACAGCAAAATTAAATGCATACACATGTTCATGCCACACACAGAACAAGATAAGAAATAAAACTCTCTAAAAAGCAAAGGAAAAATTAACTTTTAAACACATCTGAGGCTTTACCAACATCTTGCAGTTGGAATTTCAGTGTTACCTCTGAATTCTTTCCATTTAAAAACTCCAGTGACTATTTTTATGGATGAAAAGGTGATTGATTTGTTGGCTTGTTTAAACTTGAATTCTTAGCTTGGAGGTCAACTAGATACAACTTTCGCATTCATTAATTTATGCATGTATTTAATATTTACTGACTGCCTATATGTCAGGCACTGTCTAGGCAGTGAGGGTACATCCATAAACAATATCAATAAAAAATGTCTTCTCTTATGCACTTACATTCTGGAGGGGACTCATAGGGAAGTCTAAAAGCTCGATTACAGTTAATAATCAGGAGAACAAACTGAGTTCCAGGGTTGCTACTCACACTGGGTTATTATGTGGCATTGGTCTTATTCCAGGCTTCTGTGGACCTCATTTTTCTTGTTTTTGAAATAAAGGTGTGAGGCAAGATAATGTAGTTCTGTAGGCTGGTTGCAAGTATGTTTCTTCTTTCTTTTTCTTCTACCAGATAATGCAACTGGTAGCACTAGGCATCTTTAACTTAAAGGAAAACATGGGATTTGTGAATCTAGTAATATTGTCTGTGCATTCCTGCATTTAATAAGTGTGTAATGTCTGTCACCTGTGTGTGCAGAAACTGTATTTAATGAGTCAGGGACACACCGCTGAATGAGAAAAGTCTCTCTTCTCTAGTCTGGCTGAGGAGATAATCATTAAAGAAACTAACAGAACTCCAATGGCAATCTGAAAAACGTGCAGTGAGAGGCCAGAGTACAAATGATTCTGCCCATGGGATTTAGTTGGGGCTTACAATGGAGGAAATGCTTGTCCTGGGTCACTAGGGGTTGGAAAGGTAGAAACGTGAGAGACAGATTTCCAAAAAGAAAGAACAATGAATGCAATGATATGGAGATGTGCAAGGGCATTGTGTTGTGAAGGGCAAAGGAAGTAAAAAGTCCTTTTAAGATCAGACTTAAGAGGTCAGCATCCAAGGTGAATGAGGGGAGTTAAAAAAGGTGAACAAATTGAGATTAGATAGTGAAGAATCTTATATGGTTTATTTTGAAATTTTAACTTTAATCATTGAGACAAAGAACTTGAACTGAAGATTTTTCTGGGTACAGGTCAATGATACTGGTTTGTCTGATGAGTTTGTTTTCAATGTTAGCTGCAATGTAGAATACTTAAGTTTATTCCATGTGGGTTGTGTATTTTATTCATACAAAATGTGTGATGAGGGACAAGATGTATTGGCAAGTTTTCCTATTTATTTGCATTAATAAGTTAACTAATTAAGCTCTTTTAGATGGGATATAAGCAACGAATGAATTTATTTTTAGTCTTTGAATATTTAAAATATTCTTTTTAATCCTCTTTTCCCTTCACTTGAACACTTGGGATCCATGCAGATGGTAATGCTTTCAGTCATATTCAGCAATAAAGACAGTCTCATTTTGATAATTAAGTTCATTTTTAAAGTAATAAAAGTCCATTCCAATCTTAATTAAAACTTCTGTCCCCATTCTAACTTAAAAAAATCTTCTCTTACCCCCAGTAAGCCTGACCCATGACTTGGGAACCTTCCATGGGGACGGAAATGTGAACAGTTCTTTTACTCTTTGTTTTTATGTGTTCCTGATTCTCCAGGGATTTAGCATAGGAGAAGAAATTAGAAGAAAAGTGAAGAAGCCACTAAGATAATACTCTTAGAATTTTCTCTTCACTCCATGTCTTCTGTGAGGCTGATATTAAATGTCCGGGTCTGTGGACCCAGATGTGTGTTCTTCAGAGCCTCTGCATAGACCGCTCCACTGCACAGTCTTCTAACATGGATGCTGTGCTCTCAGTGCATTTTGTGAAGTTTCCTCTCTCTCCCACTGCTGGCTACCTTCACTTAGCCAACTTTCTTTTGGGGTGAGATACCTTCAAAATGGCTCCAATTTATTGTTTTCTGTAGCATCTACTTTGTCATCAGGAAACTTGTGCATCTTTACCACACTAAGGAGACCTGTCTTACTACTGCCCTTTTCCCATGCTCTGTAATCATGAAGTGATCCAGGTATTCTCCAGCATGCAAGAAATGTAATCTGGTCTGTTGCTTCAAATATACAACCAAACTCTAGCAGAAACATGACAGTTTTCCTACAGTGCTCTGGAAGAGGCACTCCATTGAGGCTAGCGATTGCCATAGTTGAGTAAATGCCCACCATGGGATTGAGTTACCAGTCTGTTCTCTGACATCTGCAAAATTCATAGTGGTTTTTTTTTGGAGGCTCTCTTTTCTCATGGTGAAGATATGATTGTAAGAAGCAACTATTCCATAACAAGCTAAGAAAGGCATAACACTTCTTTTAAAAGAATCCCCTGGTTGGGAATGAAGGTAGAAGGATGGGTTCAGACACCTTGTAACAATTAGCTGAAGAGATGGGGAATATCTAGTAGCTTCTTAGAGTCTTCCTTGAGAAGAGGAAAACATCTTTTTTTTTTACCCTCAATTTTGAAACTGGCTAAAATTGCGAGAAAAAAAAAGTTCCATTCTACATTTTGTGACAAACGTCTTGTATTTTACTAGTGTATTTTTTCTCAGTGTTATATAATGTTTACCTTGACAATTCTAGCCTGTCTTGCTAATGAAATTAGCATAATGGGATAATGGAAGCTAATGAAGGCCTAGGTTTATAAAAAGTGGAGTAACACCTTGCTGGGAGCCAACGGTAATAAAAGCAATACTAATCAAAATGAAAACTCAAAAGGAATGAGTCAATCAGAGGTGTTGAATTGAGCTGCACTTGCAACTACCCTTTCCCATTTAGAGAGTTGTGCCCAGAGCTTTTCTATCGAAGGACTGGACCCTATTTTATCAAAGGAGATCCTTACCTGGGAAACTCTCCCTTCTAGATGCCAGTCAAGTAATTGCCATACTGCGCATCTTAAAACCTTTTTGCTATAAAAAAAGCTAGACTCATCAACTCTAATCCTAGGATTCATATGAAATCCAAATATTGAAAGCCTCTTTATTATACACTGCTTCATACGTTAGTAACTTAGAATAATGCCTCTTCATATTCTGGTATCATTTAAAATACATAGTGGCAGTTTGACCACAGAGTAATCTGTAAATTTGCTGGTGGTAAAGGGGTGATCAGTAGCCATGTTGTCCTCAAAATCTGACAATTCTGATTTAGATAGTTCTGTTTCACTGTCTTCCTGATACATATATAAAGCTACTGCTGAGACCGCCACTCTCTAGCTAGTTTCTGAGTGTCCGTGATGTGGAATGATACCTATGGGCTTGTGATAGGGCAGCAGGAAACAATGAAGAAAAGGAGAGGGCTTAGAGAGTAAGTCTAGTTGAATTTAACAATTTAAAAAGAATTTTAACTTTTTAAGTGGTTTTGGAAGCTATTTGATGCCTTATGTGTTAGATTCACATACAAAAAGACATAGGATTAGGGGATGAGGTTGGAGTAAAATTGTGCTGCAGCCATACTTCTCTACTCAGAGTCATGCTAGTATGTTTTTACCTAGAAGGCTTCAACATTGTAATGGATTGTAAGTTATCAGATTTAGATGTGAAAGTAGAGAAGAGGCATTGTACACATTGCAGTGCCAGATGTGCATAGAAATCAGTTTGTTTATACCAATAGTTAAACATGAAAACACTAGAAGAGTTGCATATGTGCGTTTGTCCCTGGTTTTATTGAAGTCTGGCTTCAACTTTTTTGTTATAGTGTTTACCCAAACGAAAGATACTTTCTAGTATACGTTCCTTACTTCATGAGCGATGTGTACCAGATGTGGTTTAATTCTAAAGGAGTGAATTAGGCGTGATATCTTGGTTAGAATTCTATTTATCCCCTCTTTTTATCTCCTCTTTCCTTATCCTCTGTGGTAACCTACTATGCTTGAAGGTGTAGGGGTTTGGGAGAAATACAGGGCTGGATTCTAATTCTGACCCTGCCATTTAATTTTTTGTCATACTAAATAAGTTACTGGACCTCTTTGAGTCCCAGGATTCTCATCTGTAAAATAGGAAACTTAGTAATTTAGCTTTCGTGGGCTATGAACACATATATCATTTAAACCTTACAGAAATTTTGTGAGGCCAGTGCTATTATTATCCTCATTTTATATAGTAGAAAACAAGGGCTAAAGTAACTTAAGTCACACAGCTTGTAAATGGAAGAATTCTAGTTTGAATTTGTGTTTGTCTCTCTTGAAAGCCCTTGTCTCAACTAAGATTTATAGCCTGAATACCTCTTTTTTAGTTGAAAAATAACTTCTATGTAATGCATCCTTGATGCAATTACTTAAGATATTTTGGTTAGAACTTGTTTTGTGGAAAGTGATTGAAACCCAATTCAAACCAGCTAACACAAATAGAAAGAATTATCAGATGACGAAAGGAGTGGCCGCATGGCTGGATACCTGCAGATCTTTTTTCAAGGATGAGGAGCAAAGACCTGGATAACATCAGCACTTATATCAGTTCTTTATCTGCTGTGGTCTCTAGGATTAGGCTGTTTTAGAATTCTATGTAGAGTAAGAAACAAAGGTAAGAAACAAGACTGCTGGCATCTCTGGGGACATGTCTTTATAAGCTCTGAAAGAGAAGAGTGTCTTCCATGATGTTTCAGCCAGATAAACCATAAGGAAGGAATCTAATTCTCCTGCCTTAGATCACATGACAGTTCTTGTCCAATCTTTAGCGCTAGGACACTGTGTTTGCTAAGGTTTTACCAGGGGTGGGCAATATAGTTACTCTGTGGCCAGGAAATGGATTCTTCTTTGAGATGGAGAAAGGAGAAGCAGCACAGAATAACCAGACAGTAGCCATCACAGAATACTTAAATAAATCATACTAATATTTTACTGTTACAGATGATTTATTTAAATTTCAAATTTTTTTCTAAAATCTAAAGTTTTTTTTAGCTTTTTATTATTATTATTATCGAGTGTGTTTTTAATATGAGTAAATCACAAAGGGGAAAAATCCTCTAATTTTCTAACTTGTAATAATCTTAAAACATTTTATTCTCCTTAGGTTAAACAATACATCTGTTAATTTGTGTAACTGGAAATATCCCTGAGAAAATATCTTTTTTGTTTTGGTCAGAGTGGAAAGAGAACTTACACACTTGGTGCAGTCACTTTGAATGTCAAAAACAGAAGGACGTCATGGGGGCGCTGGTGCTGTCTGCTTCCTGTTGTGGTGGGCAGAGAGTGGGGGAAGCTGGCAAGCCGTTCAAACAGTTTCATTGTGTGGTACCTGGGAGAGTCAATTAAAAGTCATATAAGTTAATGAAGTCGATAAATATATAATAGTGTAAAATACATCAAAGAGCAAGATGACTCTGGTATGTCTAACTAGTTAGGCGAACAAACACCAATATTTAAAATGAGAAAATGCAAACTTTCTATCTTCATATTAACGATCTCGAAGAAGCAGCAGCTGTTACATTAGTTATCATTTACTAGATCCAACACAGTATTGTCATTTAATTTCTTGGACTCAAGCAAATGCTTGGCTGCAGCATCACCATATGATTTAAGCCCTGCAAAGTTTGGCTTTACCACTAACTCCAGGTGCAAAATTTTACGCTAAGCCTCTATTCCCTTTTGAATTGAGATTCTTCGCAAGTAAAGGTTATTTTCAGGCAATTTAGGA
>NW_011888792.1:14570416-14572976 GCF_000151845.1 Pteropus vampyrus
CATCTAAGGGACCCAAAAGATAAATGTTTATCTGGTTATGTAAAGTCATTGGTGACTTTGACAAGAACAATTTCAATAGGAATGATAGTGGCAGAAGCTTGATTTCTGTGTGTTATGTGGTCTCACAGAAGAGTTCACCCTTCTCTGAAGTTTGTGTGCTTAGGAAGGAGAGAGGTTGGCGGTGTCAAGAGAAGCTCCTTATAGACTGGGAAAGGTTTGGGCATGATTTTAGGCTGAAGGGAAAGAGCCAATGAAGAGAAGAATTCAGAAATATAGGATCTTGAGGCAAAAAATAATGAAAAGGCCGAGGGGAACAATTCAAGGCATAGAGACAGGGTTGGCCTTGCACAGGAGGAAGAAGATCTTTTTCTTTGAGGCCAGAGGGAAGCTGATAAGGATGGTTGTAGTATGGACATGATAGGTAGTAACAGTACTTAATGGAGATCTTAGCAGATAGCCTTAATAGAATCCAAGATTATTTTTTAACAGTGCATGAAGCCAGGGTTGATTATGGGGCTTAATGAGAATGGATGCAGTTTGAAATAATGACCAAAGATATTATAGGAGGGAACTGATGTTATCGAGGTTGGAGACTGTGAATTCATAGTGGCACAAATTTGCACTGTTGTATGATTTTCCCCATAAGTGTTCAGTCTTGAGTCCGAGAGCAGAGAAGGCTATTTATAGCACTGATCCAGAGTTAGGATTTTTTCAGGTAGGGAAATGGAAGGAATAGGGAGATTAATGTATTTAATGAGACTAGAAGCACTATGGTGGGGCTCAGATGATTTACCTTAGTGTCCATGTTGGAGAGTGAAGATTAAGCAAGCAAATGGTTGAGAGTTTGGGGTACTGAGACAATATTGAGTAAAACTGAGTTGTGACATAATCCCTTGTGTCGTTCTGGGAGTGTAGCTGAAGCAGATTAGAAGAGGTCAAGAATTTGTGAGGAGGAAGAATAGGTAATAGGTATAGAGTAGAGTTTCAGATAAATATAGAAGAGGATTCAGAAGACAGGACTGTAACGATGAAGAGAAATTCTACAGTATAGTGGAAAAAGTTGAAAGTAGGATTAATAGTTGGAGAAGCATAGGGATGAGTAGGTAGCATAGTGAAGGCAGAAGCGGGGGTGGACTTTCATAGGAATGAGTCCTGCTTGTTTATTATTAGCTTTGAATATTGTAATTCTAGCAAAAAATAATTCTGAGACTAGAATTCCTCAAAGCCCAAGGAAATGTTATGCTAGTCTCCAAGAGTTAGTGAGGGTACTGTTCTTGATTGTATGTGTTGATTATTCATTCCTATTTGGCTTTTCTCTTTTACACAGGTTGCTTCTTTATATCAAGGTCCAGGATTCCTGACCCTCAGGATTCATAAAAAGCTATATTTGAGTCCTGGACTTAAAATCTCTAAAACAGTGTCAAACTATGGGTTTTCATTGAGTATAAATTTGGGGGAAATGGAAATTCTATCTTCCTATTGTTTCTCAATTCTTTTTATCCTTGGGCAGAGACTTTTTGGCCATGTGAATTAGTTTTGAAATTCTTCTGTTACTATTCATTTACATGGGAGAAGATAAGTTACAGTGGAAAAGATAATTTTTAAAAGATTTTTGACAGATTTCTAACTGCTCTTAGTTATCTTTCTTATAAAGAAGTTGCTACTGTTCCATTTGGAAACTGTGCCATGGTTAATATGGAAGTAATTTTGTCTGTGATGTTATTGACTTACACGTGGTTGATGCTACAGAAAAGCACTCATGTCAGTCCCTTCAAGTTCATATGCCAATCTCATGGTCTTCTGCTCTGACCTGGAGTAAATCACTTAATTGCTGTGCATTTTATTTTTTCCAGCTGTAAGTGTGAGGCTGCATTGCTTAGCAAATAGAAAACTAAAGGAGAATGAAGAGAATTGTTTGCATGTTAGCCTACCATTGACATTAATGACTTTGGACAAGTCAATTACACCCAGAAAGACTCCATTTCTTCCCAAACAAAACAAAATAAAACAAAACAACAACAACAACAAGAACAACAAGCCAGTATCCTCTTTCACTTCTACAAGTAAATGGTAAAGTTTTAGGTATGTGACAGTATCTATAAGACATTTGAACTGTTGTCTACATGGTGACCAACATATTTCCAAGGAATAAGTTGATGAATAAGGTAATGAACAAAAAGTATCTTGAACTGACCCAGGAATCCTGAACCCATAACCATCAAATCTCATTTCTATGATGGTAAAGATTTAGGTCACTATGTGGTGCTCCAGATTGAATGCCTGCCAGGTTCACTGCTCCCTTCTGGGAAGTCCCAGAATGCCTGCCAGGTGACCCTGCTAGTTTAATCATGGCTGACTGGTTAAGGAACAGGTACTGGGGAAACAGACACCAGGAGCAAGTTAGAGCCATAGGGAAGAGGAAAGGTGAGAACCAGCAAGAGAGCTATTGAATCAAACCTGTTCCCTTTTCCTCCCTGATATGGACTCATTCTTTTCCTACACAGATTACACATATTCAGCTATGATTCCTTCATTCAATATGAGAGAGAGAGAGAGAGAG
>NW_011888792.1:14574276-14576039 GCF_000151845.1 Pteropus vampyrus
TTTTCCTCCCTGATATGGACTCATTCTTTTCCTACACAGATTACACATATTCAGCTATGATTCCTTCATTCAATATGAGAGAGAGAGAGAGAGAGAACTTTTGTTTACTCATGTCCCTTCTAAGTGTAAAAATTGTTTTTCATTTCATTTTTTTCAAGTCTTCTTTATTCCTTATAGCCAGCTCAGTTCCATTTTATCAATGAAGTTTGAAATAATGACTTTGAGTTTTAGATATATAAAAGTCACCTCAAACATGACATATCCCAAACCATTTTCTCCCCCTACATACACACAATAAAGTAATCTTCCCATAGTCTTCTCATCTAGGTTACTGACAACTTCATTCTCCTATTTTTCTAGGTTCCAAACCTTGAAGATCAGCCTTGAAGGCTCTCTTTCTCTTACATTTTATATTCAATCAATTATTAGTTCTTTCTTTAGAATATATCCAGAATACAGTTACCACCTCCAGTGCCACCACTCTGGTGAAGCCCTCCATCATCTCTTACATGAATTATTGCAATAACTTACTAACTAATAACCCTCCTTTTTTCCTTATCTCCATCAGCAGTCACGGTGGTCCAATTAAAATATGAGATAGCATGTCAGGATCTTTTACTCCTCTGCTCAGCATCATCTAATGGTTTCTTAATCAGAGTGATGGTTGAAGACCTTACACAATTCGTCCACCCTCTTAACCTCTCTTATATTAATACTTTCTCTCTTAGTTAATTCTTTGTTTTAGTCACACTGGTTTCTTTGCTCCTCTGTGATTGTGCCTAGCATGTTGTGTCTATCTGGAACTCTTCTTTGAGAAGAAAAGTTCAGGTCATTTTACAAGCCTCACCCTAATGAGAACTTTCCCATCTGAGAATGCAGCATACATCCATCCCCTACCCCTATACTTCTCCCCCTTACCTACATTATTTTTTTCCCTAGCACTTTTGTTATTATAGTATATATTTTATTTTTCATGTCTAATAATGGAATCATGGGTGATTCAAAGTTTTTATAACCTCTATATTTTCTCTGTATTAAACAATGACCATATTCAGAGGAACTTGGGATCGCTCTAGGCTGGGAGAGTCAGGAAAGGCCTTGTGGAGAAGGAAGGACTGAAACTGTGTCTTGCAAGCTTCAGAGGCTGCACTAGGAGGTGGGGAGAGAGCCTTCTAGGTTATCAGAAAACATTTGCAAAAGGTGGAGGGTACTTAGTGTGCGACATACTTTAGAGATAATGAGGAGAACAGTCAGGCTAGTTTCTTCCTTTATCGCCAAAATGTTGAGTGTGCAATTAGGAGCAGATTATACAGGACCCAGGAGTGTGATTTTACTTATTTGTGGTTTTTCAATAGAAGAATGCTATGAAGAAAGCAGTGGGAGAATTACCCTCCTAAATTCTTCTGGTCTTTTCCTTTCTTTCTGATGCTCTCACATAATCTTGAGTATTCTTAGAAACAATTCGTGTACACTTCTCAGTACTGTAATGCTCCCGAATAACTTGTTTTATGCTATGATAGAAACATTTATTTCAATGAAATGACATGATTATCTGTTTCTGTCAAGATCTAATAT
This sequence comes from Pteropus vampyrus, assembly GCF_000151845.1. Classification (NCBI taxonomy): domain Eukaryota; kingdom Metazoa; phylum Chordata; class Mammalia; order Chiroptera; family Pteropodidae; genus Pteropus; species Pteropus vampyrus. The sequence goes on from NW_011888792.1 coordinate 14,575,852, forward strand.
TCTAGCCATTTCCAATAGATTTTTCTTCAAATATTTTTTAATGAAAAGAAAAAATTAATATGAAAATTATCGATCTGGAAATAAAACTTTATCGACTTAGAAATACAAAGAATATTAACTTTTTGCTTTGTTTCGTTTGGCTGAAAAAGTGTCAATGAATTTCTATTGTAAATGGTTATTTTCTGTTG
>NW_011888792.1:14577339-14583920 GCF_000151845.1 Pteropus vampyrus
GACTTAGAAATACAAAGAATATTAACTTTTTGCTTTGTTTCGTTTGGCTGAAAAAGTGTCAATGAATTTCTATTGTAAATGGTTATTTTCTGTTGATTTTTCTCAGTCCACTTATATCACTTGTATAACTGTGGGTCAAAGATAGAACCTTCAAAATATATTTCTCATCTTCTATAAATGTGTCCTTCTCGTATGTGGAACAGGACTATGACACTTGGCTGTGTCAGTACTGAAGGTCAGGTCGGCTCTTCATACTGAAATGAGGCAAGATGAGACAGAAGTACCTCCATGCTATTACAATGAGCCATTTCCACTCTGAACTGACACCTTCCCAAGAAAGGGGCACCAGACGTGATATGAAGCTTGTTTAACAGTGGTTAATTTTTTTTTTTAGCAAGGGACAAACACTTTACATGGTAGAATGTGCAACATATTTTCAAAGTCGGATGTGAAGATTTTCTGGTGGGCAGAGAATCAGCATTGTAGGCTTTAAAGATAGATAAGATACTAGTACAAATCCCAGTGATACAGGATATCACTGAGAGGGATAGGTTTGAGTTTTTTTCTCTCATTGACAGCTCATCCTATCCATAATGCTTCTAATAATTTTCTGTGAGTGCCTGCATGCAGAGAGCTCAGCAATTTCTAATGTAAGATGTATACTTCTACCCTTTGAATTTGTGGAATGGAATAACAACTAAATGTGAATTTAATGTATTCATTTGCATTTCTGGGAGAGTCTTCCTTTTAAACATAACAGTGCAAAAACACGGGTATAATAAGCTAACCACTTTAACGTAAGGTGATGGAGTCTCAAGCTAAAGGTGAAATTCTGAGTAGAAATGTACACTTAAAAAAACAAAAAGAAAAAGAAAGACAACTTTTTGTGACATTTATTTTTCTATCATACAGAACTGTGTGTTGGGAGAATGGGTGGTAGTAGTGAGTCAGGGTGGGCTCACTTTGTAGAGCCAGCGTCCAATGGATCAGATAAACGACCAGGTGCAGTCAGATACTTAAGATTTTTCTAAATTATTGTACAATCACAGGAAAAACCACCAATGGAAGTGGAAATGGCATCAGGAAGATCTATTGCTGTAGATCGATCAGTTTCCACTCTGGTAGTATAAATGGTCGAATTTTTGTCACCAGCACTCTGTCCCCTCCTCTTCTTCCTCTCCAGCTCCTCATCTTTTACCTAACATCTTATTTCAGTTGCATTTCCATTTTCTTTCAGATTCTATCTTTCATCTCTTGCTACCCTATTTAGTACTTCCTCAACTCTCTTGACTCTAAGTCCTCACCTTAATTAGTAACCTTACTTTATCTTCTGTCCTCAATTTAGACTGAGCAGTTATATATTAATGTGCAATTCTTCTGGATTTGCCAAACATTACCTCTTTAGTTGGTTTTCTGGTAAGAGTTGGTAGGCTATCCCTGGACTGCATCCTAGCTCAGCATGACCCTGACACACCATATCAGCAGCAATTGCTGGTATCCCCTTCCCAACAGAAACTTCATTCTTCACCACAGAAAACATCAGTGGGTAATGACAGCCGCCAGCAGTCCAGTCACAATAAATAAATGCTATGTACAAGTTTAATTTCTCGAAAAAACAGTCATAAGAATGTAGTTTTAAATGTGTTGGGGCAATATTTTGAAATACAGATTACATTTTCCCCAGCATTTCCCATCACCATATGATAATTTCTGGCTTGGGGCAGCTAGATTCATGACAAGGATGGTACTAAAGGAAGGAGAGTCAATTTTTGGTTTTTGAGTTTCAGACTACATATTTTGTGGATCATAGTAGAAATAAACACTTGAATTTCAATAGCCTGGGACACAGAAGTTAAGCTATCTATTCTGAAGAATAAATAAAAATCCAGGCTGCTGTGACTTCAGATTAAATAAATAAAGTCTCCTTGGAGTGGGGAACGGAGAAGAGAATAAGAGGAATATTTAATATGAGAAGATCCCTGAGCTTCTGTCTTTCCCATACTTTTCACCACAATCTTCTTTGAGGAGATAGGAGCCTTGGAGAACTTTGCACACTTGAGACCAAAAAGGATTTGTGACTTTCCTTACCTGGGTGGAAACCACTAGCCAAACAGAACCCAATCTCCTACTAAGATAACTATATTATTTAATCATCAAAACCGGGACATTTTTTTGAGGGCAAGAATGATCTGGGAAAGTGATAAATCTGGTGGAATGCCAGGACAATAGGTGTCAATCAGGACTGTTCCAGGCAAACCAGGACTTAGAGTAGTCCTTTAGTACTGTGAGACAGCAGAAGAATGATGTCTAGTGTGGACACAAAGTAGAATAGTGGTTACTAGGGACTGGAGAGAGGGACGGGTATATATTGAACACAGAGTTTCAGTTTAGAATGATAAAAAAAAGTTCTGGAGATGGATAGTGGTTACGGTTCCACAACAATGTAGATTGTTGTGGAATTGTACACTTAAAAATAGTTAAAACGACAAATGTTGTTAAATGCATTTTACCACAACAAAAGGTTATTTTTAAAGATTTTTCTTAAAATATAGCTAACATACAATATTATATTAGTTTCAGGTGTGCACCATAGTTATTAAACATTTATATACGTAAAGAAGTGATCACCATGATAAGTCCAGGAACCATCTGACACCTTACAATGCTATCACAATATTATTGACTGACACCACATCCTCATGACTTATTTGTTTTATAAACCTGGAAGTTTGAACTTATCATTCCCCTTCAGCTTTTTCTCCCCGTTTTGATTTTTTAATTACAGTTGACATTCAGTATTATTTTGTATTAGTTTCAGATGTACAACATAGTGGTTAGATATTTATATAATTTACAAAATGATCTCCTCGACTAGTCTGGTACCCATGTGGCACTATACAAAATTATTACCATATTATTGACTATATTCCCTACGCTTCACTTTACATCCCCATGACTATTTTGTAGCTACTAATTTGTACTTCTTAATCCTTTCACCTTTTTCACCCTGCCCCACAATCCCCTCCCATCAGGCAACCATCAGCTTCTTCCCAGCATCTATGAGTCTGTTTCTGTTTTGTTTGTTTATTTTGTTCTTTAGATTCCACATATAAGTGAGATTATATGATATTTGTCTTTCTCTGTCTGACTTATTTTACTAGCATAATATCTTTCGGGTCCATCCATGTGTGATTTCATTTTTTTTTTTTTATGGCCAAGTAATATTCCATCGTATGTGTGTACCACTTCTTCTTTACCCAGTCTATTGATGGGCACTTAGGTGGCTTCCATATCTTGGCTATTGTAAATAATGTTGCAATGAACATAGGGGTGTATATATCTTTTCAAATTAATGTTGGGATTTCTTCAGATAATACCCAGAAGTGGGATTGCTGGGTCATATGGTACTTCTATTTTTAATTTTTTGAGGAACCTCTATACTGTTTTTTATAGTGGCTGCACCAATTTGCTACCCCACCAACAGTGTACAAGTGTCCCCTTTTCTCCGCAACTTCGTCCACACTTGTTCTTTACTGATTTATTGATGATGACTATTCTGACAAGTGTGAAGTGATATCTCATTGTGGTTTCAATTCATGTTTCTCTGATTATTAGTAACGTTGAGCATCTTTTCATATGTCTGTTGGTCAGCTGTGTGTCCTCTTTGAAGAAATGTTTGTTCAGGTCCTCTGCTCATTTTTTAATTGGATTTTTAGTTTTTTTAGTGTTAAGTTATGTGAGTTCTTTATAAATTTTGGATATTAACCCCTTATTGGATGTGTCATTGGTGAATATCTTCTCCATTCAGTAGATTGTCTTTTTATTTTGTTGATGGTTTCCTTTGCTGTGTGCAAAAACTTTTTAGTTTGATGTAGTCCCCTTTTAAATTTTTGTTTGTTTGTTTCCCTTGCTTGAGGGAACATACCAGAAAAAAATATTACTAAGAGCAATATCAGAGAGTTTACTGCCTGTATTTTTTACTAGGAATTTTATGGTTTGGAATCTAAATTTAAGTCTTTAATCCATTTTGAGTTTGTTGTTATATATAGTGTAAGAAGGTGTTTTAGTTTCATTTTATTGCATGTATCTGTCCAGTTTTCCCAATACCTATTATTTAATAGATTGTTTTTATCTCATTATATATTCTTTCCTTCTTTGTCAGAGATTACTTGACCATATAGGAATGGATTTATTTCTGGGCTCTCTTTTCTGTTCTATTGATTTATATATTTGTTTTTATGCCAGTACCATGCTGTTTTGGTTACTATAGCCTTGTAGTATAGTTTGATATCAGGTATTGTGATATCACCAAATTTGTTCTTTTTTCTCAAGATTGCTGTGGTTACTTGGGGTTACTTGTGGCTCCATATAAATTTTAGGATTATTTGTTTGAGTTCTGTGAAAAAAAAATACTATTGATATTTGCATTGAATGTATATATTGCACTTAGTACGGACATTTTAATGATGTTAAGTCTTTCTATCCATGACTGCAGTATATGCTTCCATTTGTTGGTATCTTTTTTAGTTTCTTTCTTCAATGTCTATTGTCTTCTGAGTACCAGTCCTTTATTTCTTTATTTAAATTTGTTCCTAGGTATTTTATTTTTTTGATGCAGTTGTAAATGGGTTTGTTTTCTTAATTTCCCTTTCTGATAGTTCATTATTGGTATATAGAAATGCAACAGATTTCTGAATATTAATGTTATATCCTGTGACTTTTACTGAATTCATTGATCAATTCTAACAGTTTTTTGTTGGAATTTTTAGAGTTTTCTCTACATAGTATTTGCCATCTGCAAATAATGGCAGTTTTACTATTTCCTTTCCGATTTGGATGTCTTTTTTTAATTGTCTGATTGCTGTGTCAAGGACTTCCAATACTATGTTGAATAAAAGTGGTGAAAGTGGACATCCTTGTCTTATTCCTGATCATAATGAAAATTCTTTTAGCTTTTCCCCATTGAGAAGGATGTTAGCCTTGGTTTTGTTATACATGGTCTTTATTATGTTGAGGTATGGTTCTTGTATTCTCACTTTACTAAGAGTTTTTATCACAAATAGATGCTGGATTTTGTCCAATGCTTTCTGTGCATATGATCATATAATTTTTATCCACTTAAATTGTGTGTCATGTTAATTGATTTACAGATTTTGAAACAACCTTGCATCCCAGGAATAAATGCCACTTGATCGTGGCGTATGATCTTTTCAGTGTATTACTGAATTCTATTTGCTAATATTTTATTGAGGTTTTTTACATCTATGTTCATCAGGGATATCAGCCAATCTTTGTTTTTGTTTTTGTTTTTGTATTTTTTGTAATGTCTTTGTCTGGCTTTGAAGTCAGGGGAGACTTCCCTCCTCTTGAATTTTTTGGAATAGTTTGAGAAGGATACATGTTGATTCTTTTGTAAATGTTTGGTAAAATTCACCTGTAAAGCCATCTAGTCCAGGACTTTTATTTGTGGGGAGGTTTATTTTTTACTGATTCGTTTCATTAGTAGTAATTCGTCTATTCAAATTTTCTGTTTCTTCTTGATTCAGTCTTAAAAGATTGTATGTTTCTAGGCATTTATCCATTTCTTCCAGATTGACAAATTTGTTGGCATATAATTGTAGTATTTTCTTATAATCTTTTGTATTTCTGTGGATTCCATTGTCACTTCTCTTCTTTCATTTCTGATTTTATTTATTTGGGTCCTCTCTCTTTTTTACTTGTCAAGTGTGGTTAAAGATGTATAAATTTTGTTTATCTTTTCAAAGAACAAGCTTTGGTTTCATTGATCATTTCTATTGTTTTTTTTTTTTTTAGGCTCTATTTTGTTTATTTCTGCTATGATCTTTATTATTTTCTTCCTTCTACTCACTTTGGGCTTTGTTTGTTGTTCTTTTTCTAGTTCCTTTAGGTGTAAGGTTAGATTATTTAAAATTTTTCTTGTTTCTTGAAATAGGCCTATACTGCTATTAGTTTTCCCTCTTAGGAATGCTTTCACTGGATCCCATAGATTTGGGGTCATTTGTTTTCATTTTCATTTATCTCAAGGTATCTTTCGATTTATTTTCTTGATTTCTTCCTTATAATTAATTTCTAGTTTTTTTACGATTGTGGTTAGAGAGGATGCTTGGTATGATTTCAGACTTTTTAAATTTATTGAGAGTTGTTTTGTGACCTAACATGTGATCTATTCTGGATAATGTTCCATGTGCACTTGAAGGAATGTATATTTGCTGCTATGGAATGAAATGCTCTAAAAATATCAATTAAATCCATCTGATCTAATATGTCATTTAAATCTGTTGTTTCTTATTGATTTTCTGTCTGGAAATTTATCTTTTGATGTCAGTGTGGTGTTAACTCTCCTACTATGACTGTATTGCTGTCAATCCTCTCCCTTTATGTCAGTTAATATTTGCTTCATGTAGTAAAGTGCTCCTATGTTGGATGCATAAATGTTTACAAGGATTATCTCCTCTTGTTGGATCTATCCTTCATGTAATATTCCTTTTTGTCTCTTATTATAGCCTTTGTTTTATAGTCTATTTTGTCTAAGTATTGCTACCCTAGTTTTTTGTTTGTTT
>NW_011888792.1:14586540-14604493 GCF_000151845.1 Pteropus vampyrus
AAGTTCTTAAAGCATCCCTATAACATTGTTTTCAACTCTGTAACTGGTAGATTGTTTGCTTCCATTTTGTTTAGTTCTTTTTCTGGAGAGTTCTCTTGTTCTTTCATTTGGGACATGATTTTTTGTTTTCTTATTTTGGCTTCGTGCGTGTGTGTGTGTGTGTGCGTGTGTGTGTGTGTGTGTGTGCGGTAAATCTGCTATGTTGTCCATTCTTTTTGGATTTGCCTTATCTAGTAAGTGTCCTGTGTGGCCCAGTCTCCCTGGTCACCTGAGCCAGGTGCTCTAGGTGTGTCCCTTATGTGGGTTGTGTGTGCCCTTCTGGTGTAGTTGAGCTTTGATTGCTGTAAGTGTCCTGTGTGGCACAGTCTCCCTGGTCACCTGAGCCAAGTGCTCTAGGTGTGTCCCTTATGTGGGTTGTGTGTGCCCTTCTGGTGTAGTTGAGCTTTGATTGCTGTTGGCACATTTGTGAGTGAGATTGACTCTCAGGCTTACTGATTGTGAGAATTAGCCATAACCATAGTGTATGAGCTGCTATAGGATGGGGAAGTCTAATTCCATGAAGCTGGATTTTCCCTGGTGGGCTCTGGTGCCTGCCAGACCATCCTTTGTGTGTGCGGCTTATGAGGCTAATTTAATGTTGTTCTGTTATGGTTTAAAGCTAGCCATTAGGTATGCTGGTTCTTGTGCCTCTTGGAAGCGGCTCCTATACAGGCCCAGGTCAGCCACTGTCTGTGTCTGGAGCCATCTGGTAGGAGCAACAAGGTGATCTAGGGTTGGTCGCTGCCTATGCCAAACATGGAGGTGTGTGGGAGAGGCCATACTGTGAATGAAAGCTGGCTGTCACCAATACTGGTCTTGGGGAAGCTCAGCAAAAGGCCCAGGGAACCTTTAAGCCTGTCACTGCTTGCAAGTTGTCTATAAGGCTCAGCTGCTAAACGAGCCTCAGGTTGTATGGGTAGTACTGGAGTTGGATTGGAAGATGGGTCTCAGCGAGTCACTAGCATGAGGTGAGTGATGTTCAACAGGTTAATGCAGATTTAGTTTTGGTGCCAGTGCTGAGCCTGGGGCTGCTCTGCAGAAGTCTAAGAGCCCACCAAAGCCAGCTGCCATCTACCTGGGGCCCACGGACCCCCAAGAGTTGTCTAAGAAAAACTGCAGTGCAGGGTAACAACAGCTGCCCCACCCCGGTCGCAAAAATGTCCCTGGTAGTTCTCCCACAAGTTGGGGGAGGCAGATTTCCAGGGATTCACCAGGATGGAGTAAACAAAGCTACAAAACCAACAAAAATTTAGATTTGGCCATATTGGAGAAGGGTTCAACACAGGAAAATGGCGTCCACTCACCAGCAACATGAGAGGAGGGCTCAACACAGGGACAATGATGACTTTCTTTTTAGCCCTTACCCTGAAGCCACACAAGTCAGTCTCTACTTGTATGTCTCTGGTACCTTCCTAGCCAGAGCCGGAGAGGGAGAGTGCCTGGGAGTGAGAGAATCTGTGTGTAGGTCCTTTAAGAAGACATCTGGAGTTTTAACAGCCTTCAGTCTCATCCTGTTGGTGGAATCCCCGCTGATTTTCATAACCAGATGTTGTGGAAACTGCTCTTCCAGGCACTGGTGCTCTAAGCTGGGGGATCCTGGTGTAGGGCTGGGGTCCCTTGTTGTTCAGGAAGACCTCTGCAGCCAAGATATCCCTCCCAGTTATCAACTGTCACATGTGGGTGTCGGCCAACCTGTTTCATGTCTCTGCCCCTCCTACCAGTCTTGAGATGGCTTCTTCTTTATATCCTTAGTTAAAGAACTTCTGTTCATTTAGTTTTCAGATGGTTCTCCAGGTTTATTGTTCTTTATTTTAGTTGCAATTTTAATGTGGTCATGGCAGGAGGTAAGCACAGCATCCACCTACTCTACCATCTTGACTGGAACTCAAAAACATTATTTAAAACAATCTGTATATAGTTGAATTGTTAAGTCGATGGGCCTGAAGAAGGCACACAATTTTTTATACAGTGCAGAGGGTGAAGAATGTTCTTAAACAGCCAAGAATGTCGTCAACATACCACTGGGAGCTAGAGATCCAAGATAGGTTCTTTTGGTTTTAGACTTCTCAGTTAGAAAAATTTATATTAACTTTATCCAGACCGTTGTCAGTTGTATATATTCGTTAAACAAATATATATGCTAAATATAGGAAACATTTTGCAAATAAATCTGTGTGTTCTCTTGAACCTACATGCTAAGATTACACATCTGTCCTGTCATGTCTCTTCATTTTGGTATGAATTTCCTAAGAAAGTGTTGGTTTTTGCGGAGAAGGATGCTAACCCTTCAACTCAGCTACATTATTCGACAGGAGAAAAATTTCATCTGCAGATTTCTAATTAGTTATTAATTCTGCATTTCTTTCTCCATCAGTATACTCTCTGAGACACTAATGTTCTAAACACATCAGAACTATGAAAGGGGCTACAGCTTAAAAGAGTAAGTATGTTGCTCCAATTTAATTTAAGTGGTTGTGCAAACAGAGGCTTTGCATTCAAACTAAATTTGCTCTTGCGTTGGTCTTTAGAGATATTGTGAATATATTAAAGATTTCAAATTAACTCCATATTCTCAAGTTGGTTGTGTGAAATGGAAATGATTTCTAATTCCTTTTTGGCAGCTCCTAGTCAATGAAAGGTTTAGCAAAAGTCTGTCTTTCATCAAGCTGTGAAATAGTTGCTATCAAATTAGAGAAATAGCATAAGTACTGTTATCAATAAATGATTAAATTTCACATGTACACAAAATTGACAACATTTCTGCCATTTTTTTTTTAGACAATGCATCTTTGGATTTCACAGTTTTTATACTATTTCTTATATAATATTTACTTTCACAGCTATTTCTGGCTTGTAGAGACTTAAATTTTCATTCACAGTTTGTGTTTTCAAGTATTTGGCAAACTATGTAAATACAGCAAGGTAAACATTTCCTTTTCAGATGTGCTTTCCTTCTTTTACAGAAATGAGTTTGCTTTTTTTTTTAATTTAATGCAACGAATGATTGATAATCATTCAGATTTAGAAAGGATATTCAAAATCAACTGATTCTGTTCTTCTCGTGTGCAAATCATCTTTAAAACAGACTCTAGGCCAGTGGAAAGAATTTGGAATTTGGACCCTGCTACTTAGTGGCTAAATGACTTTAAGCCCATATGGCTCATGAAAATGTAGTTTTTTCATTTATAAAATGTGGGTAATAACTTTAACCTCACTGAGTTGATATGATGGAATTATTTGCTTTGCAATCCCTTCTATTCATATATAATTAGCACATTTTTTTGGGGGGTAGAGAGATTAATGCTTGGAAATTTTATTTATTTATTTGTTTAGTTATTTATTTGTCTATCATCTATCTGTTTTTCAGTTTTTCCCCAGCTTTATTGAGGAATAATTGACAAATATAATTGCATATATTTAAGGTATACAATGTGATGATTTTATATATATATATTGTGGAGTGATTACCAAGATCAAGATAATTAATACATCTATCACCTCACATAGTTAACTTTGTGTGTGTGTATGTGTGTGTATGTGTGTATCTGTGTATGTGTGGTGAGAATGCCTAAGATCTGCTCTTAGCAACTAGGCTTGGGAAGAGGGAAATGGGAAGATACAGGTCAAAAGTATAAACTTTCAGTTATAAGAATAATAAGTTCTGAGCATCTAATGTACAGAATGATGATTGTAATTAATAAAATGTTATTATATAATTAGCAAATTCGATGAGTGGTTTCTCTATATTTATATAAGTAATTTAGTTATTAAAATAAAGTTAGAAAGAAAAAGTTTGTAAAACAGAACTAAAATATTTTCTCCAGTTTGATATTAACACAGATCATTTTCTTAATATTTTTTCACTTTATTCTACTTATAAAACAAGCATTTAAGTAGATAAAGTAGAAAAACACAGGAGAGGATAATAAAGAAAATTTTAAAGTTACTATCTGTTGAAATCTAGGGCAGTCCATATAGAAAAATAATGCTCTCACTCTCAAATAACAAAGTCCCCCAGTCATTTGTAATCACAAATAATAATCAGAAATTATGCATTCACTTGCAGCTGGCTGTAGGCTAAGGGCATGAAAAAGGGGTTGGTTGGTTTGTACTCCATTCTTTCCCCATACACACTCCATCTGCCCTCTCCATCCTCATCTGTTCCCCTAAGGAATATGATTTTAGACAGGAGTAGAAAATAATCTGCCCTGCTCATACCCCCACCACAAGCTCTCTAAATGGTCACTTTGAGGCCCTTTCAGTTGACAGGAGATGAAGGGGAGTGTTCTGCTCCCTCCTTCCACATGGCAGCACGGAGGGAAAAGGTCATAACCCACTAACAACCTGCTTCAGATAAATTCTTTTGCCAGTCTCCGTCTCTGCTCTCAGCCTTTCTAACCTCTTTTTGTAGATAAGGGTCACATAATCAATTCTCCCACATCCTTTTTGCCAGCCCGTCTTGAATGGCCCAGCCTCTCTCTTTGTAAGGTGGCAGTGGTTGGTACCTGCTGCCTTTGGGTTTCCTTAGAAACTGACAGGAGTCCTGTTTTTACATTTAGTTTCAATCACTCCCTTAGGATACATTATATAAAGTGGATTTCTACATCTAAGAATATGATCATGTTAAGACTCTAGACACATACTACTAAATTTCCACCTCCTCAAATAGAAATATACAAATTCATACTCACACCCTCACTGCATAATATTGAGAAAAGAAAAGTGGGGCAAATGAGAACAGGGGGCGAGGATAAAAGTAGGGGCCTGAGAAAAGAGGAACGATATCAGGAAATGGGAAGAAGCCAGTGCAGTTGGACAGGGGATAGATTAGATGCTCTTATAACTCAGGTAGATAAATCTGTGTTAAGCTAAGCTCCAGCATAAATAAATATGATTCATTTCTACCCATTTCTTTAAATGAGCAATACATTTGATAACTGGTGGTTCTTTGATTTCAGCCCTGAAAGGGTTATTGAGAGCTTAATTTATATAATCATTTTAGAATTTTTCTGTAATCATCATGGAGTGGTAGAAAAAAAGATATATTTTTTTTATTTCCATGTTGTCACTTACTAAATGGTTGATCCTGAGACTCTGCTCAATACCAGTGAGTTTCAGTCTCCTCATCTCTGTTATTGCTAGAATAAGACCTTTCTTGATCAGCTCATGTGGTAATTACGAGATGAAATGGAATGGGATTTGGAATTTGTAAACTGCAAAGATCTGAGAAAGATCAGTTATACCGCTTTGTCAATCACCTGTCGGCACTGAGGGAAAGTTGGCTAATTGATCTCTCTTGACCTATTTTCTGTCTTGTTGACAGTGTTTATACAATTTTTTTTTTTCTCAAATGAGAGTTTATATGTCTAATGTGTCTTTGATTTTCCAGGGTGTATAGTTGCTACTCAGCAAATTCTAGTTCTTGCTTTCGCCTTTCCTCCCAGTTCCTAAACTGTGAACTCTTTGGAAATATCTGGTTATGCAATAACATAAGGGCTCTTTCTTTTCAAGTTGGCAGCAGAGGGTATGTATATTCAGAAGACATTCTGCTTGGCATTCTCATATTTCTTGCCTTCATTTTTGTTTGCATAGAAAGCATTTTCTTCCCAGCCTAATTCAGTGAAATGATGTCAATTGTTCACCTATTCTCTGTCTGAAATCAACTTTTAGATTAAATAAATTATATATCTTGACTTTATTTCCTCGTTTAATTTAATTTTATTGATGTTAAAACAATAGAGATAACCAAATGCTTCCAGTGTCAGTGGTAATTAAAAAAAAAAAAGCAGAAAGGTAATAAAATGTATTATTACTTTAGATACACCCTTCCCTCTTCATTCACTTGGGGGGAAAAATCTGATCTTGAGAGAAAATACAGAATGTGATTTTGTGCCAGTAGTAATTAGTGAGAACATCTTGATGAGAAGCGGTAATGAAAGAATCAATGACAAACATCAATAAAGTAAAGCCCAAATGAGGCTTCTGCATTTCATATTAGGTATTTACACATTGACTTAACCAAATGATTGAGAAATGACATTCTTAATCCCAGTATGCCATAAACTGTTTTGACCTTTCTAAACTATGCCAAGCTTTCCCAATTTTCCTGGAGAGTACACTATAAGGCTTTATAACTAATAATGCATTCCCATTAACTACTACAATTGTTTCATTAATAGAATCTTACAATGAAGTCTAAAAATTGTTTAAAAAACAGGCACAAAGTGAAACATTAAAAATTGTATTAATATTGCATACTCAGGTCTTGGCTTTAGGCAGAAGTATGAGAAAGATAACATATTTTTGTTGTTTATTTTATAGTTTTAAGTTATAAGGCTTTTATTTGGCTTGATTTGAGTTTCTTCTTTTCCCCTTTTCACCACCATAAATCAAAAGATCTAGGATTGCTTTTATCTAAGTTTGCTGATGCTTCATACAGCTGAATCAAGATGGGTCAGTTGGAGTGGTGGTCATACTGGAGATGATGAGAAGGTTGACAAGGATAAGTAAAGCAATACGAACCTCCTGTACCAATTAGTGTGTGGAAAAAGAAGAAGAAAACAGACCAGATGCTGCCAGCAAACTATGTCTGGTGACACCTCACATTCAGTACTAGTTAAAATTACTGAAGTTGGAATTAAATACTGTCTTCACATAGAGGAAGAATTCATTAGAAATCAGGAACAAATGAAGCCTTTAGAAGAAAAGCAAGAGGAGGAAAGATCAAAGATGGATGATCTGAGGGGGATCCCAATGCCAGTAGGAACCTCAGAAGAGATCTTTGATGACAGTCACACAATTGCGTCTACATCTGTGGGCTCAGAACTTTATGTTAGCGTTCTTTTATTTGTAGACAAGGATCTGCTGGAACCAGACTGCTTGGTCCTAATCAATCACAAGGTGCATGCCATGATAGAGATGCTGATGGATAACATGGATCCCTTGATCACAGTGACGAAGGTGGAAAAATCCCTACAGGAGGCCTGTGCTGCAATTGGCAGGGTTAGACAATCAAATCCAGAAAATTAAGGAATCTGTGGAGCTTCTTCTCACTCATCCTGGATATTATAAAGATGATTTAAAGCTCCCTGTGGGGGTCATTCTCTGTGACCCACCTGGCACAGGTAAAACCTTATTAGCCAGAGCAGTAGCAAATCAAACCTCAGCTGCTTTCTAGAGCATGGTTGGCTCTGAATTTATTCAGAAATACCTAGGCAATGGGCCCAAACTCCTTCAGAAAAGAATGCAAGAACATGCACTATCTACTGTGTTTATTGATGAAATTTATGCTATTAGGACAAAAAGATATGACTCAAATTCTGGTGATGAGAGAGAAATTTAGTGAACAATGTTGTAACTGTTGAACCAGTTAAATGGATTTGATTCAAGGAGAGACATAAAAGTTATCATGGCAGCAAACTAAATAGAAACTTTGAATCCAGTACTTATCAGACCAGTCTGCATTGACAGGAAAATCTAATTCCTCCTGCCTGAAGAAAAGACCAAGAAGCGTGTCTTTCAGATCCACACAAGCAGAATGATGCTGGCCAGTGATGTGACACTGGATGATTTGATCAAGCTAAAAATGACTTCTCGGGTGCTAATATCAAAGCAATCTATATGGAAGCTGGTCCAATGGCCTTGAGAAAACATAGAATAAAAGTAACAAATAAAGACTTCAAAAAATCTAAAGAAAATATTCTTTATAAAAAAATAAGAAGGCACCCCTGAGGATGCATGTTTCTCAGCAGCTCAAAACAATTCCTGAATGAGTTTGAGGCCATTACCTAGATACTTCTGAATAAGTTCAGAGCCAACCACTCTCAAGAAAGTGGCTGAGGTTTGCTTTGCTACTGCTTTGGCTAATAAGGTTTTACCTGTGCCACGTGGGTTATAGAGAATGACCCCCACAGGGGTCTTTATATTCATCACTTCTATCTCTGGCAAGCTACAGTTCCCTTCAAGGAAATAGTTTAGAATGTCTGACCCCTTGGCGGGATGAGGTTGGGGTGTTGCCTAGAGGAACCCATGTTCCAGTTGATTTTCATTAACAAAACATCCTGTGTACTGTGCACCTTTCTGAGCATGATATGTAGAATGACCATTATCCAGTACTCTCTTCCCAATAAAGCGTGCTCCTTCTAAAAAGGAAAAAAAGTTTGCTGATACTATACATACTGTTAAAAACATACTCTTCTAGGAGAAACATGGAGACTTCATGCCTCATGCTTAGACCAGGGTTCCTTAACTTTGGAACTGTTGATATTTTGGACTGGGTAATTCTTTGACGTGGGAAACTCTCTTATGTGTTGCAGTGTGGTTAGCCTGCACCTATTAGATGCTGGTAGCACTACTGAGTCAAGGTTATCAAAAATATTTCAAAACATTGCCACCTATCCTGTGGGGAGGGCGATGGCAAAAACTTCCCTAGTCTGAGAACCACTGCCTTAGATTATTTCCTGTGTGTTTCAGGTGGTATGTATAGAGCTAATTTGATAAACTAACATGGCCAAAAAGGAGGAAAGTCTAGAAGAGTTAGGAAATCCGATCATGCCAGACTATATTGGTTCTCAATCATGGATGTGTGTTCATAAAACCTTGGGAGATTTAAAAAATACTAATATCCAGATCAGTTGAATAAAGATCTCTGGGTGAACTACTGCTAAAATTGACTTAAGTGGGTTGCCCTGTGAATTTGATATTCTGCCTTTCAGGACAAACATACAGGGTCTCCTTTTTGCAGAATTTCTCATCTTTTAATTGATTTCTTCTCTGAGTCCGGAGTTGCTTCTGTTGGCCATGACTTTCCTGTGGTGTAGAGGGGCTACAAGTAGGACATAGATTAAACTCTTTGTAGGAAGTCTCTGATAAGAATAAGTTCAGGTGAAATCAAGACAGTTCATTTCATTGGCAGCTACTTTCTGGCATTTAGAGTAGAACAGAAGTTCTCAAAGTGAGATTTCTAAGAATCAGCAGCATCAGCATTGCCTGGGAACTTGTTAGAAATGCAGAATTTTGAACCACCCTGTATCGATTGAATTAACAACTCTGGGGGTTGGGTCCAGCAATTTTTGTGTTAATAAGACCTCCAGGTGATTCTAAAGCATATTGAAATTTGAGAACATGGATTAGAAATATCTCCTTATTCATTTATTTTTAGTGTTCTTCCAACTGGCCCTGATAAACTCCCTACTTCATAAGACTTAGATAACTAATAACAATTTTCATTGAACCTTTTGAATTCTTTCACTTAAGATTCCATTCTCTCAGGAATATTCATTATGAAAATATGCGTTATTTCCACAGGTTACATAATCTGCAGTGGAAGAGAGTTCACCCAAGTAAATGAGCATAGATACTCTTCCAGACTTATGCACTGTGAGTCCATACTAAACAACAGTTTAATATAACTTGCACGGGTAACATTTAGCAGCTAGTGGGCCAGGGGAAAATGACCTGCGAGAACCATGCAGAAGAGTAGGCCACATGCAGAAAAGAATATGATGCTAGATGGAATCACTGATGACTGGTGAAGGAGGAAACAAAAGTACTTTGTGCTTTTCCATTTTACATTAATTTTAAGTGGACTAAACTCTAGCATTCTACATCATTAAGCTTAGTAGCTTGACTGTTTGTTATAGGTCAATAATGGAGATGGGTTTCTATACCAAGTGTCACCTGCTAGTTGATGAAATTATTTCCTGGTAAACAAGCTCATGTTCCAGTGAAAAAATCAGTATGATTTTTATGTGGATACTGATCCCTAGAGGAGTAGTTTGCAATGTGGGTTCTAGTTAGAAGGACATTAAAGGAGTCTAGGAGAAAAATGCCCTTGCAGCAGACTAGGATAGTAGCTGCAGATATGATGTGATGTTAGCTTTGAGATCTAGTAGATTCCATGGATTCCATGTAAAGGGAGGACTCCTGGGTTTTTGCCAAATCATCCAGGTGGATATGACATAATGGAAACTGGGAAATCTACCGAGAAGCATATTGAAAAGATTTTGGAATCAAGTTGTCTATTTCGATCATATTAACTATAAGATTCCTTTTACATATAAAAATAGAAATGCTAAGAAAATAGAATAATAAACAAGTCTAGAGCTGAGGGGAGGGATTTAGGTTTAGGATTTAAATTTGGAAATCTTCTGCATATAGATTTGTAAAGCCCTGAGAATGGATGAAAGGAGAGGAGAGGAGAAAAGAACAGAAGAAAAAGAAATACCTGAAGTCTGAGGTTTTTCATTTTGTATTCCTTTAGGCTCAATAGTCTGTTTTTTTTTTTATCGTGTGTAATTCCATTTTTCCTGTTTAATATTACTCTTTATGATGTTTATAAACAAGACTTTTTTTTGTTTTCTTTTTCACAATTTTTATCTGAGCAATTAAATGACACTATAATGTAGCCTACTGACAGTAGTTTTTCATTACCATTATGGTATCACAGCTTCCCATTGAAGCTGATAAAGGCTTGTGCTCCAGTAATCAACATACTACTAAATATATGAGAAAGCATTTGAGCCAAAAAGGTTACTTTTCTATTCAATTCTTTAAAATCCTCTCTTATTTTCTTTGTTTTTGGCTGCCTTTTGCTTAATGGTCTTGTCAGGTGTTCCAAGCGTGATAGCTATGTGAGGCCAACCAGAAGAAGAACTGAACTGGGAAAATAATTACATTTCTTCAATAGACTGTTTTAGAAAGCTGGAGATGTAAGATGAACATCCATAGGTATAAGATAGCTTCTATTTTGTACTTAAAAGAAATCTTACCTCCTGACTGATGATAATTTATAGAATTACAAGTTTAGTATGTGTGTATGCATGTGTGCCTGTTCACATAGAAACATATAGAGGCTGCATTATTTTCTACCAATAAATTTTATAGTTTTTATATCAAGTAAAGATATTTTGCTAATATGATCCCTGCAGTTGATAATATAACTTTATGGGCTAGACTAACAATATAGCTTCCTGATTGGGCTGTAAAAGAATCAACAGCTGGCTTAGAGTTCCTAGGGGCAGCATTTGGAAGATATAACTTGTCCAGTTTGGCCACTTATACTGCTTCTCTATCTTTTGCAGTTTCTTGGGGTCTCCTTCTTAGCCTCGGTGCTTGAGAAAGCTTTGGTGGAAGGCATTCAGCAGATAACACACTTGGCTCTGACAGGCCAAGAAATCCAGGAAAGAGCCAAGATAAACCTATGGCTCATTTTTGCATTCTTTTATTAACATAGCAACTATGATTATTCTTTAGAGATTATTGGAAAAGCAGTTTTGGGTACTTGGACACCATGTGAACTTGTATCCTGATGCCAGTTCTATGTGCATTCGTATTTTATTTCTTGGTAAGAGCTCAAAAAACAACTGGGTAGAAATATTGTCTTTTTGCATCTCTGAATTCACCCTTAATGAGAGAGTAGTTTTCCTGCCAAGAGAGAAGAGTAAAGAAACAAAATTACGTGATTCTGTAATATTGACTTTCTGTTACACAAGCAAATTGGCAAGCAGGAAATGCTGGAGGTCTTATGTAGCTTAGGGAGACATCTGTTGAAGGCTCAATGTGAAAGCTATTTTGTCTTGAGCATATCTAAATTGGTGCTACAAGAAAAATAAATATTGGATAGATTCCTGGTATCTTGGGTTTCTTCTGCATAGAATTTGACATAGAAATTCATCCATTTGCTGTAGATGTTGGTTTTTGGAAAGTTACATAGGTGAGAAAAGGTGATATAAATAATCTTACATTGTTAACACAAAATGAAAAAAACAAATGCTCACTTGAACTTTACACAGCACTGAGACATTAATTCAACTTTTACTGGGTGCCTGCTATGTGCCAGAAACTGCTATGTGCTGGGGATAAGATGAGTGAGATATTGGCAACCTTCTCGAGGAATGCATGGTCTCTAGCCTTTGCTCTAAAACTTAGTTCTGAGTAGATCAATGCTCCTTTAGCTCTTATGTTTTCTTGAGTTTCGGAGACTAGAACTACGTAATTGTGATGGTTACTTTTATGTGTTAACTTGACTGGTACATAGGTGCCAAAAGTTTGGTTAAAGATTCTTCTGGGTGTATCTGTGAGAGTGTTTCTGGATGAAATTAACATTTGAACAGTAGACTGAGTAAAGTAGGTCGCCCTCTCCAGTGTGGGTGAGCCTCATCCAATCCATTGGAGGCCTGAATAAAACAAAAGACAGAGTAGGGGGGAATTCTGCCTGTTTTCAAGGTGGGGCATTGGTCTTCTGCACTTGGACTGGAACTACTTTTACTGTAAGTTCTCCTTTTTCTCAGGCTTTCAGACCCAGACTGAGCTGCACCACTGGCTCTCCTGGGTTTCCAACTTGCCGACAACAGATTGTAGGACTTCTCAGCCTCCATACTAACACAGCCAATTCATTATAATAAATCTCTCTGTCACTCTTTCTCTGTCTCTGTCTTTCTTTCTCATGTATGTCTTATTAGTTCTGTTTCTCTGGAGAACCCTGACTAATGCCCCAGGGTACCCCAGGAGCAGGTGCAGAGATACAAATCAGGACAATTAAGACAATTTCCTAGATAGACACCCTGTAGAAATCCAGGAGATTCATTCTCATTGTGAAATATAGTCTTATAATCTGGCACCACTAACTCTAAAAACAACAGTGTAGATTCATCTTTAGAAATGTGCCCTTGAAAATTAAGTTACGAATATCTCAAAATAAAGTTAAAAATTGTAAATCAAACAAGCTAAGAATAGGTCTATCTACATCCAGAAACATGCAGATACACCATACAATCACAACTGCATTTTGCATTTATGTGAAAGAGACATAAAAAAATGATAATTTGGGAAGGGATTTGCCCAATTTACAATGAGAAAGAAACCAGGGCTGATGTCTTAAGCAGCAAAGAATAGAGCTGGAGCACTCATACCTACTTTCTTTAGCTTCTCAGATAAAATTTTTTACCTTTCTATACACCTAACTACAGTAAGCCAGGGCTGGTCAAAGGTCACCAACAAAGCAGATGCTTAGATTTTTATTTAATGACACAAACATAGCTTCTTGATTAAATTTCATGTAATATGCAGCCATTATACAATACAAAACCCAGAAAAGGATTGAGTGAAAGAAAACACCAGAAAATTATTGTGGTGTTAAAAACAAGAGTCAACTAGAACAGCTAACCACAGGTGCACTTGGTTGCTCTGCCTTTGTGAGGGCTCAACTTGTTTGATAATGTTTTACATTCTGAAATTCTCAAGTAAGATGTTGAAAGGAAATGATGCTGTGGAGGCTTTCGGGCCATGGTCCCAGTGTGCACCTGTGGTGTGCTCGGGAACCGCTGGCTGTGGAAACCTTGGTCAGCGTTTGCTCATGTTAATTTTCTAGTCAGCACAAAAACACCATGGGAATGCTGGAAGATTTTGGGGACGCCCTTTCTCGAGTTGCATTTGTTTTCACTCATTGGTTGAAAAGTTGCGGGTTTTGTTTTGTTTCGTGTATGGACAACGTTTTCATGTATAAGTCTTTTTTTATTATGACTAGAAACAAGGTATCAAACTACAACCACCATTACCTTTTACTCATCAAATATTTAAAACTGAGAAAGACAAAAATCCAGTGTTCCTCACTTGGATCACTTCCTCATACTTCTTTGAGTAACTTTCTGTGTCTACGATACCGTTCCCACCTATTCCTCCGCTTTACTTGTGTGCAAATGCTTACCAGTATTGGCCACTCGGTAGAGTTTCTTATGAGCAACATACATCTAAGTAGTTATGCATAACTGATATGAATCTTTCCAACGACATATTAACTCTGTGATGGTTTAACTTCTATGTGTCATAGTTTCATATGTAATGTGGTACTAATGCTTTCTTGGTGACATTGAATTGGATTGAAATGATACAATAAACATATAATGTTGTGTCTGGCACATGATAAATATGCAATATCTAAATGTGTGTTTATTCTATAAATATTTATGAGCATTTTTTTATATATTTGGCATTGGTTCATTTATGGGGAAAGCAAAGGTGAGGAGGAAAGAGATTTTCTGTTAAAGTTGAGTGATATTGGCAATGATTTATTAACTTATTCTACAAATTTTTTATTGACTTCCAATTGCATGTGAGGAAATAAAGAAGAAATAAAGTGGTATACAAGTTAGGCTGATGTTCACTAGCACAGCCCTGTTTGGATGTACTGATTGTTTGCAGCTGGTATGTGTTCATGTCAGTGTCTCTGCTGTAACAGTTGGCTATTCAAATGTTATTCCTGGTGATAAATAAAATATTCAATGAAATAATCCATGAAAAGTGTTTATCATGGTGTCTGACCTAGAGTAAATGTTCATTAAATATTATTTTTTGTTATTACTATCATTGCTATTATGTAAAAGTGAATTGTATTCCTAAAAGGAGCTCAAAATTTAGTATTAGAGAATATTTCCCAAATGACCATAATATTAGAAATACCACAGAAAATTCTAGGAGATTTTGGGGAGAGAAATCTTATTTCTTTGATGAAGATAGGAAAATGCATAATAATGAGAGGCTAGGCATAGAAAGAAGTTTTTGAACTGGAGATGGAGAATTGACCAAGTTTGAGCACTTGAAAATGGGGAAGAGGGATTAATAGTCAGGCAAACAAAAGACAAAGCAGGTCAAATCAGGAGAATTAGGAAAGAATAGATGGAACTATGGGGGGTGGGTAGAAGAACCAAAACCAAAACCAAAACCAAAAAAAAAACAAATAAAAACATTTCATTTAACCGCAGCACAGGTTGGGCATATTCGGTCTGGTGAGGTGAATTAGAAGGGTTCCTAATGGCAGCCTAGGATTTGGATTGGACTTGGCCAGTAGGTGGAGCATAGCCGTCAGGCAGCTGCAGCTGCAGCTGCAGCCTTTCACTTCATCATAGAACCATACGGATCAACCTAAATCAGGGATCTCCCCTTGGCACTATTAACATTTTGGGTTGGTGAATTCTTTGCTGAGGTGGGGCTGTCCTGTGTGATATGAAATGTTTAGCAGCATCCTTGGCCTTTGTCCATTAGATAGTATTACCCTTTTTGTGTAACAACCAAAAATGTCTCTAGATATTGCCAGATGTTTCCTAGGAAGCAAAATTGCCCTGGTTGAGAAACACTGACATAGACGATGGTGTGGCAGGGCCAATTATTGGTTTTTAAGCAATTCTTGGTTATTTCCTTTTTTTCCTACTCTTCACACGGTGATTAATTTCTGGGCTCTCTTACCTCACAGGAAGGTTTTGGTAATTTAGGAAACTACATTACAATTTTCCTTTCTCAGTTTTCTTTCCTAAATTAAGTCAGTAAGGTTATGTTGTGTTTTCTTGAGGCAGAGAAGAGAAGAGCTTTTGAGGAAAACCTTAACAGAGAGAAGGACTTGTGCTAGTACCATACTGTCTTGATTACTTTTAAGTGAATTTTGAAATCAGGAAATATGTGAGCTCCAACTTGGTTCTTTTTCATGACTATTCTGGCTATTCTGGATCTCTTAAATTTTAGTATGAATTTTAGTATCAGCTTGTCAACTTTCGTGTAAAAGCCAGCTTGGATTTTGATACAGATTTTATCGAATCTATAAATTAATTTGGGGAATATTGCCATTTTAACGACAGTAATTTCCCAACTCACAAACATGGGATGTATTTCCATTTATTTAGGTCTTTAATGGTTTATAATTTTTAGTGTAAATTTACTTGTTTGTTAAATTTATTCTTGTTTTATTCTTTTTGATATCATTGTAAATGAAGTTACATTTATTTTTGGATTGGTCATAGTTAGTATATAGAAATACAATTGATTTTTGCATATCAATCTTATATCCTGCAACCTTGCTCATATTCATTTATTAGTTCTGATAGGATTTTTCTTTGTGTACCCTTTGGAATTTTCTATAGGCCAGGTCATGTCATCTGCAAATAGAGATAGTTTTACTTCTTCCTTTCCAACCCAGATTCTTTTTATTTTTCTTTATTGCCTAATTTCCCTGTATAGATCTTCCAGTACAATTTTGATTAAAAGTGGCAAGAGGGGATATGTTTGTCTTATCCTTGATTTTAGGAGGAAAGCAATTGGTATTTCACCATTGATTACGCTGTTATCTGTGGATTTTTTTTTGTGATGCCTTTTATCAGGTCCTAGTTCATTCGGTGTTTCTGTCATAAAAGATTACTGGATTTTGTCAAAATGCTTTTTCTGCATCTATTGTAATGACCATATGATTTGTGTCCATTATTCTATTAACATTATATATAACAATATGTGATTTTCATGGTAAAAGAACCTTGCATTTTTTAATAAATCATACTTGATCATGATGTATAATCCTTTTTATATGTTGTTAGATTTTCTTTGTTAGTATTTTATTTAAGATTTTTACATTTATGCATATTCATAAGGGATATTCGTCTGTAGTTTTCCTGAGTTATCCTTGTCTCATTTTGATATCAGGGTTATATTGGTCTCATAGAATTAGATGGGAAGTATTCTTTTTCTCTTCCATTTTCTGGAAGAGTTCATTGAAATTGGTGTTAATTTTTCTTTAAATGTTTGATATAATTCATCAATGAGGCCATCTTGGCCTGGACTTCTCTTTGTGAGAAGTTTTCAATTATTAATTCACTCTTTACTTACAGATCTGTTAAGATATTTCTATTTCTTCTTGATTCAGTGTCAGTAATTTTTTGCCGTCATAGGAATCTTTCCATTTCATATAAGTTTTTTGAATTTTCCTTTTTTAAAAAAACATATATATATCTTCTGTGTACTTCAGAGGATCCTCAACTCAAGAATCTGTAGTCTCATAGGGAAGAAAGATAGAAGCACAAATAGATACTGTACAGTAAATGGGTTACACTTTAAAAATTTATAGAGAAAATATTATAAACATTTGGAAGAGAAAATATGACTTGCAAGTTTAATGGGCTTTTGTTTGGAGGATGGTGAGGTCACACAAAACTAAAATATGTGAATTTTTTCTGGGTCTGGAAGGATGTTCAGAACTAGCAGAGTTGTGAGGCCATTTTTCTATGAGTCTCTTGTGTTTCTGCACATATTGTAGTAAAGGCAATGGTTACATTTTTCAAGTATGTTTGTAGGTCAAACAGCTTTGGAAGATAGAAATCTTATCTCTCTCTAAAGGAAAGAGCTGACATACCTACTGTCTTGTATAAAAGATCCACTTTTTCTAAACTCAGGGTTCTTTTCTGTAATACAACCCATTGTGTATATAGGTATCACTGGGACCTTTTCATTTTGGCCTTTGGGAAATTGTGATTGATGAACAGTCCAATGGGTAGGCTAAATGAAGGTATACATGGAGAGAGAGCATTGGCAAAGACATGCATGGGGAAAATGGTAGGACTGCGAATAATGTTTTTGTGGAGCTATGGTGTTCCTGGACAACACGAAATAAGCTTGGAAAAGATGCACAGGGTGGTAGAATTTGACATGCTATTCTAATGTTTTTTAAACTTAGTTTGTAGGAAAGGTGAATAGTCACTAGCTAAGTATATTCCTATTCTTTAAAATATTAATGTTGCAGTCATGTCCATGAGGGATTAAGCAGAGAAGACATTAAAAAAAGGAAATCATCAGTTAGGAGGCTATTACAATAATGGATAAGAAATAATTATTTCCCTGGTTTATTGGCATTTGGAACTGAGAAGACAAATATAAAAAATCTTTATGGAAGTAGAGCAGTAGTAAATTGGATGCTGTGTGTTGGGCAGAGATTCTGGCTGCTGTGGGTACCACTGTATTTGTAATGAATAGGATAATGCCTGCACATGATAGGTGTACAACAAGAGTGAGAAGTTGAGTGAAAGAATCAGCAAGAATTCTGGCAGAGAGGGAGAAGAGAGAAACATTGATTCTATCTGTTTTAAGTTGGAGTAACAATGAG
>NW_011888792.1:14606323-14611719 GCF_000151845.1 Pteropus vampyrus
TGTAAGTCTAACTGGGTCCTATCAAATGATAAGTAAAAGCTAAATATAGTAAAATGCTTTTAGCAGTTCTGTTGATAGATAAAAAGAAAAAAAAAACTGATTAAAAAAATTTTTATATGTTATAGTAAATGTATTTTTCTCTTTTTCTTTCTTTCTTTCTTTCTTTTTTTTTTTTTTTTAATTATAGTGACATTGGTTAACGAAATCCAGTAAGTTTCAGGTGCATAATTTAACAGAAAAACCTGATTTTTTTAAAGTGCCGTAAGGTATCATATTTTTTTCTTAGGACTTATATGGGGATGCGTTAGTATGTCCTTTATTTAGAAGGCTAGGGTTACATTTTTAGTTAAGGACTTTAATTTTCCAGTTTCTGTTAGAGGGACAGTGGGAACTTGGCAATGTATGTATCTAAATACCTGTTGGCAAGCTAGTTCCCAGCCACTTCATTTATTCTGGTGCTAGGGAACAACCTAGCAGTTGACGCCACAGTGGAGAGAAATAATATATTTTGCAATCACCTTTAAGTACTTTTTAAGGGGAAAACAGATGGGTTTAGCTTATCTATTTTGAGACTCTGCTTTGTGAACTCTGGATTGCTTTATATTATCATCATGATTCAAAAAGGAGATGAGAGCTATCAATCAATGGCTGAATGACAACAAGAAAATGCTAGAACTCAGAGGTGGTTCTAGGGGTCCTTGAGGTGCCTTTTCCTTCTCATTCATTCAGTCAAGCGATATTTATTGAGCACCAGCTATGTGACAGGCTGTGTGGTGGGATGAGGATACAATGCATTTCACAAAGAGTCTGCTTCCTAGTCACTGACAGAGTGATGGTGGTGGCCGGAATAGGAGAGGAAAATTCAGCCCATGGCAATAGACTGTAACACGTGCAAGAGTAGGAATACAACTAGGGTGCCTATCCTAGGAATATGAGATCAGGGAAAGGTTCTTTCAGAAGTTCGCATCTAAATTAAATTCTAAGAAACAAATATCACTAGACAAGAGGAAGGAAGGAGGAGAGTATGCCATGTAGAATAAAAGAATATGCAGAATGTTGGAGGCAACAAAGAACCTGGTGTGCTTAAGGAACAAGCCATGGTGCTGTGGTTTGGAGGGAGGGCAAGAATTGAGGGCCATGAGGATGTAGCAGAGAGTCATATTAGGCTTTGTAGGCTCATTAGAGAATTCAGACTTTGTCTTCCTCTGAAGACAAGGAGTCATGTTGGAGGTTTGAGCAGAGGAATGATACAGTAAAATCATTCTGATTTCAGCTGGGAAGTGTTTAGAAAAGGAGAATCTGGATAGAGGGAGACCAGTTAAGAGGCAATACAGTGAATGATAAATGTAATTAATGACAGTAGCTTCATCTGAATTAAGAAAGTGGTGATGGGGAGAAGTGAATTAATTCCAGATTAATAAACAAGTTTTGTTTCTCACTCATGAGAGGGATCTGTTTATCATTTTCAGGTTCAGATTTCTGCATAACTTGCCTCTGCTACAGGTGCTGCTGCCCATATGTCCCTACCTTCCCAGAGTTCCCAGCCCTAGGTGGCCTGCTTAGAAAAGATTGGCAGGTCCAGTGAGATTCTCCTCTTTTCAGTATTATGGAAATTGAAACACCAGAAAATTGGGTTAGAGAATATTGGGAATTTGACCTGAAAATATAACTGTTGATGAATAAGATGAAAAAAACAAAAACTAAACAAACAAAAAAACCCCTAATCATCAGAAGGAGGAAAGTGAAACAGATAGATTATGGCGGACACAAAAGTCAATGTAGTATTTGAGAAATTGAAGGTGTTGCTTGATTCTACTTCATATCCTGCTCTTAAATTACAAAACACAGTGATATCTGCACAACACCCATACCTTTCTGTAGTTGAGCTAATTAGAGTAATTCCTTTACTTGAATTGTCTTTATTACATCTCCTGCCCTACCTCTCATTATATTGAAATTCTGCTACATAATTTAGGATTAATGTGGTGTTAGCTAGATTACTTGATGAATAGGTGTGAGAACTCTGAGCCTTTAACTATTCTATCCCCTTGTTTACATCTGTCTCAATTGATGCATTTGAAAGTAAGGAAACAGCATATCCCTTCCATGATCACATGATCATAGTTTCAGTACTCCAGGTTTCTAGGTTAGAACCAATGGGTTTGTTGGCTCCTTGGAAATCTTTATTTCCATTTACAAAAAGATTATGAACCTGATTAAAGCAGAATCACCTAGCCTGTCAGAGTCTTATGAAAGGAGAAGATGATGTGTTTTAAGTTGTTATGTTATTAAAAACATATCATTTTGGTAGAGATCCTATTTCCTTAGGGGACACTACTTTGGTTGTGGAATGGACCATCAGAAGTGATTGTTCCATTTGACAGTAAGAAGAAAAACATGATGGCTGCTCAGATTTAATGTCCAAACTCCAGTCTTTTCAGAACCAATAGCCTCCTCCAATTTGAAGACTCTGAAGCTAGTAAATGGAACTGAAAGCATCTTAGAGCTCCTTGTTGACACCACATGATCATAAACCCTTCAGATTCTGTAAAGACATCATAAAGCAGATTGTTCCTTCACAAGTAAACGGATTAAAGGGAGACAGAGCTTAGACATCTTGGAGCCTAATGAGGGCATTTCAGGGAAATGATGCTCTTTTTCTAGAACAAATGATAAGTTTTTCTTATGTGTGAGAAATAGAACTGTTCATAGGAATAAAGTGAAGGGACAGGATAAACACTATATTCTATTTCAGTAACACTGGACTGGGGATCAGAAAACTTGGAACATTAATTGGGTGACCTTAGGAAAGTAAACTAACCACACTGCTTGTCTTTTCTTATTTGTAAATGAGAATGTCTATTCATTCAATAGACATATATTGAGTAAATATTATCCAGTTACTTTCGCATTTGTAATTTTGGTTCACCCTCATAAGAATCCAATGAGGAAGCCATTATTATTTATTCATACATAAGGAATCTGATGCTCAGAGGGTTTAAATGACCTATCTGAGTCATAGTTGGTCAGTGGTAAAGTTGTAGTTGGTCAGTGGTTGAGGCAGGACTCAACTCCAACTTTCCAAGTGTAGTCTTATTACTGCTATAAGAAGCTGCTTTCCTTGTGGTTTAATGCATGTAGTTATAGTTATTAATATTTGTTATCTTATAGGAGTTATCGTTCAATTTCCTGTGTATTTTCCCAATTAAACTATAAGCTCTTCAAAAGCAGAGATCTCAATATTTATATCTTTCTAACTTGCTCCTCATTCCTGACAATACAGAATACTGATCTTTACATACATATACATTCATGATTCATCATTTAACAAAATATTAATCAAGTTCCTACTGTGTGTCAGGTACTGTTTTAGGTGCATAGAATACATTAGTACACAAACAAATGATATCCCTGATTTCATTAATTTGTATTCTAGTAGAAGGAAAAGCAAATAAGTAAATGGCATAATTCATGAAATATATTAAGAGGGGTTAAGGACGATAAAAAAAGTAGAGGAAGTTAAGGAAGGTTGAGAATTCAGCAGAAAAGGTCAGTTTGCAATTTTAAACAAGGCCATCAAGGTTAGCTTCATTGACAGCTGCATATTTCTTACTTAAATTCACTTAGATGTATCCTCTGACAACCTCAAGCCTCAGCTTTGCTAATGTACAAAGGAGAAATGGTACTAGGCTTTGGCCTTAACCTGAAATTCACCAACGCTCATTGATTTCCCAGCAGAGAACTTTAGATCAATATCTTCCATATTCATCTACAGAAACACCAGGGGTATAAGGTAGAAGTGACCAAGGCATAGCTTAAATTTATGTCATGCCCTCTAAAACAGACAGCTCAGCATCAGGGCACAGGGCTTAAGGTAATGCTGACCTTAGCTAGAAAAAAACATGAGTCTGTGAGCCTTACAGATATGTAATCAATAGCAGGGTAACTGGCTACAAGGGGTTTTACACATTTGTCAGCTAAATCAGAACCCTAAAGGGCAAATGCTGCTCTAAAGAACATTAGCCAGATTTGTGGTGCTGACTCAAGGAGTTTGGGTCCATAAACCAATGCATGCATTACAAGGAGACATCAGTATGACAGTTTTTCATTGGTGACAGTCATAATCCTGTTTCGGTCTGCTTTTCTAGTTGATATTCATAGAAAAATGTTGGATTGGCTAGACTGTCATCAGAAATCATTTGGTTCTTTTTTATGCTTGCTTTTTATTTTTATTCCCAACCAGCTTATAATAGTGTGTGGTTCTTTTGTTGTTGTTCCTGTCTTTCCTCTGTTTTTCTGCTTGTTCATTACTTATCTTTGGCTTCTTTTGAAAATTTATCTGCTCTCTTTCTGTCTTTCCTTTTCTTTAGTTTTCATCACTGTTGTTGCTCTCTTCTTCTCTTCCTTAAATATTTATTGTAT
Source organism: Pteropus vampyrus (assembly GCF_000151845.1). Classification (NCBI taxonomy): domain Eukaryota; kingdom Metazoa; phylum Chordata; class Mammalia; order Chiroptera; family Pteropodidae; genus Pteropus; species Pteropus vampyrus. The sequence continues at coordinate 14,610,746 of NW_011888792.1, forward strand.
ATTTACCATGCCCTGGGTCAGGCATTGTGCTGTGTGCTGCATAACAATGATAAAAAATAAAACCCTCCCTTATGGACTCCTTTGGCAGTTGTAAAGGATGACATTATACTTGTAATCCCACAAATAAATATGTAATGAATAATTCTGCTAAATTTTATAATGAAAAAAAGAGAATACTAGTGTATACTAGGTGGTAGAGAAAGTTTCTCCGACAAAGAGATGTTATGCTGAGACTTGAAGGAAGGTATAAAGTTATCCAGGCCAATGGTAGACGGGAATCTTCCAGAGAACAAGATCAGTATAAAGAAAAACCTTAGGGATGGCCAGAGATTGATGTATGAGCAAACGTTTAATGGCCATTGTGACTAGATCACAGTGTGAGAGCAGAGTGTGGCATAGAGAGATTGGAGATTCCAGAGGACTTTCTTCTATTCCTCCTTCTTTCTCCAAACCTATTTAGCTTGGACATGAATAATATATTTATTTGAACGTATTCTTTGATTTTTAAGTTATTATGTGGGAAAAATGAATGTAATACAAAACATGATGAAAGTAGAAAAAACAAATGGAACAAGATGCTTTTGATGAAGGAACTAAGAAGTTCAAATGGGCACTGAGCAAATGAAAAGTGGCTACCATGTTTTACTGTGGTCCATGAATTAGCCTGGTTGCTAAGATACACAATGTGCCTTTGATGCACAGTTACAAGAGTTAAGGATTTGAAAAGATCTGCATGTGTAGTGGTGTGTGTTTATGTGCATGCCAGGGCATGTGTGTAGTTTATGCTGAAAGGTAATAATTATGCCTAATTCACAATAAAATCTTTTTCCATGCATTACAAAAAATTCTTACATTATTTGATTTTAGTACTGTAAGATTTAAATTGTTTTGTGAATTAGATGCCTCTTTCATGCTTTTTCTCTGAAAGTGTTTTTCTTCATCATTTTAAGAACTATAAGAAAATTATATATATA
>NW_011888792.1:14611769-14630205 GCF_000151845.1 Pteropus vampyrus
TATTTACCATGCCCTGGGTCAGGCATTGTGCTGTGTGCTGCATAACAATGATAAAAAATAAAACCCTCCCTTATGGACTCCTTTGGCAGTTGTAAAGGATGACATTATACTTGTAATCCCACAAATAAATATGTAATGAATAATTCTGCTAAATTTTATAATGAAAAAAAGAGAATACTAGTGTATACTAGGTGGTAGAGAAAGTTTCTCCGACAAAGAGATGTTATGCTGAGACTTGAAGGAAGGTATAAAGTTATCCAGGCCAATGGTAGACGGGAATCTTCCAGAGAACAAGATCAGTATAAAGAAAAACCTTAGGGATGGCCAGAGATTGATGTATGAGCAAACGTTTAATGGCCATTGTGACTAGATCACAGTGTGAGAGCAGAGTGTGGCATAGAGAGATTGGAGATTCCAGAGGACTTTCTTCTATTCCTCCTTCTTTCTCCAAACCTATTTAGCTTGGACATGAATAATATATTTATTTGAACGTATTCTTTGATTTTTAAGTTATTATGTGGGAAAAATGAATGTAATACAAAACATGATGAAAGTAGAAAAAACAAATGGAACAAGATGCTTTTGATGAAGGAACTAAGAAGTTCAAATGGGCACTGAGCAAATGAAAAGTGGCTACCATGTTTTACTGTGGTCCATGAATTAGCCTGGTTGCTAAGATACACAATGTGCCTTTGATGCACAGTTACAAGAGTTAAGGATTTGAAAAGATCTGCATGTGTAGTGGTGTGTGTTTATGTGCATGCCAGGGCATGTGTGTAGTTTATGCTGAAAGGTAATAATTATGCCTAATTCACAATAAAATCTTTTTCCATGCATTACAAAAAATTCTTACATTATTTGATTTTAGTACTGTAAGATTTAAATTGTTTTGTGAATTAGATGCCTCTTTCATGCTTTTTCTCTGAAAGTGTTTTTCTTCATCATTTTAAGAACTATAAGAAAATTATATATATATACACATATGCACATATATAGAAATACACACATTTATTTATTTATAAATAGGAAAACTAGGTTATATTTCAGTGGTTTCATTTTGACTAGCTTATTTTAGATGAGTGATAGAGATAGAAAATATTTGGCGAAATACAGTCAAGTAGTTCTGAGAAATAAAATTGCCATTATCATGAACTAGATCATAATAGAATTCTGTTGTTACCAGCAAGAAAATGGGTATGCAAATTTAGAAATAAGTATGTATTCTTCCTACATTTTAATGGTTCTGTACAATTTATAAAGACTTATTTTATTCATAACATGCATTTTTTTGAATAGAATATTTTAGGAAATGACTTCACACTATGCTCTTTCCTAAGGACTGAATTTTATTACTGAGAGTTAATGAGAAAAAATAATCATTTATTTATTGATTCACTTTCTTAAAAAAGTATTAAAAGCAAAACAAAAACAAGTCTTTTGTAATGTAGCAAATGCATAAAATAGTTTGATTTGATATTTGAATACTGATCGTGTGCTACATTTGTATTTTCTAACCAAAAAGAGATTATTAAAGGGCTTAGGTAATCAAAGGACATGGGTTTGAGGGTCACATGTGCTTAAGAGGTTGCATAAGAGGTTAAGGATCACATAAGAGCTTATTATCTCTTAACAGTAAGAGATAATGCAGATCAGAACAATGGTGGTGGCACTAGAAATGGAGAAAACATTAAGGAAGGAGGACTCAGCGACTGATTAGATACGGTGGATTAAGGAGAGGAAAAAATTGAATAACATATACCTGGTTCTGTTTTACATGATTCATTGTAAAATAGGCAGAAAAAGGTCAAATTTATTGGGAAGAATCATATGGTGAACTTGGTGTGGATCACATCTCTATTGGGCATCTAGAGGGAGACTTTCAACCTGGAACTTAATTTATAGGTCTGATAAGTAAAGAAAAGGTCCGCGCTTAACTAAAGGATGTGGAAATCACTGACATATAAGTAGATAAATCACTACAGAATTATAGAGATACAGTTTGGTGGTTTGATGTAATGGGAAAAGCAATGGGCAAAAAATTATATTGTAGATTTGATCCTAACATTTAATAACTGTGTCATTTAAGCATGTTACTTAGTTCAGTTCCTTTTAAATGACTAACTCTTATCTTCCTTAAAATGTTGTAAGATTAAAATAAGTATCACTAAAATATCTTTGAAAATCATATATACGTATATATGTACATATGTGTGTGTATATATATATGTACACATATATACATATAGAGAGAGTAAGTTCCTTCGTTCCTTCCCCCCTTCCTTCGTTCCTTCCCCCCTTCCTTCCTTCCTTCCTTCCTTCCTTCCTTCCTTCCTTCCTTCCTCCTCCATCCATCCATCCATTCATCACTTATCTATATCTTTGTTATTCACTATGAGCAAGGGATCTTTAGGATTAAGAACAGGGGACTGAGACTTGCCTGAAGATATCCTTGGAAATGTCCATGGGCTGGGTTCCTAGGTTTATCTTGAGAGTCCAAGTTCCTCTTTCATGTAAGTTAGGGTCATCTGGAAAATGAATTTTTGAGAATGTCTAGTGTGCAACTGAAGACATTTAATGGTTTCCCATATACTCAACTAATATAGAACTAATTATGTTAGTCCCCTCCTCTGAACTTTTAGAATCCTCCTTTCAAATTATTACTTTTCCAACTGGTCTTTATTGACCTCTGCGTTCCGCTCCACTTTCCTATACCTACCCATACTTTCACTGTTTTAAACAGAAATCATCACTCTTAAGGAATCATGCCTTGTTTTGATCTTTTCCTTTTCTCCTGTAATGTATTTCCCCCCAATTTTGTCTGTTGAAATGCTGCCTAGTTTTTCGAGAACATCTCAGATATCTTTTCCATAAGCTTTTAATGGTGCGCCCACCACTCTATTCCTATGAACATCAATTCATATCTCTCTTACACATACTTGTCTTATTCCCTTTCTAGATTGTGAGTTCCTTGAGGGTATGGACTCAACCCTCTAGCTCCATAGCTCCTGACCTGGTGCCCTATATTTGTTTACTTCATTAGCCATAACAAATGCCATAAAGGTGACAAATTAGCACATGTAATCAGAAAAAAAGCACATCCTGTGCCTGTGGGTTTATACCTTATTGTTTTACAAAATAATAATGATAATAATAATAATTTTAAAATTTAATAAAAAGGGAAGAGAAACTTTCAAAATTTATGAAGCACTGTCGGTGTAGCACCTTTGGCTATATAGACTACTAAAAAAGTACAGATAATCCTGTGAGTTACTAAAAGTTTTGTTTTCTTCCCAAAGATCTCTGACAAAATTGCAAAGAAAAACAATAAGAATCTTGGTAGCCTAGGAGGATTTCACTTGTAACGATTTCTTTTTTCCAAATTGTATTCTAAATCACTCTTGCCTGCAGTCCTGAATATTCTGTTTAATATATAGTGAATGATGTGTTAAAGTGACTTGAAGAACTAAAACTATATTTAGATTTTGGGTATCTTTGCCTCTTTGGTCTTTTTTCTCTAAAGAGTTTTCATTGCTTATTCTTAGTACTTTTTTAAAACACACATGCATGTTCTGGCAAAAGACCGATTACTGCTGACAGTGTAGGATTTTCAAATTGGATCAATAATATTCTATACTGAGGTGGCCATATACACCAGCAACATTTAGTTATGACCTGCCCAATCAATCGATTCACTTGAGTAGGCACTTACAGCCAATATGCTCCTGCATACTCTATCATCTTTTTCTTGGAATTTCTGGAGTCCATGAGTCAGCCTACAATATTTACTGAGTGGCTTCTGAATATAGAATATGAGGCACTGTATCAGGAGCTTTGAAAAATGTTGAGGGAATGAAGGACTGTGTACACATTATGTATCATGGGTTATTTATAGAAAAAAAGTTATCAAATTCCATGGTTAGAATAGTCAAGCCAGGTGCTTGTCAGTTCTGAAGCCCTCTCTTGGGAAGCTTCATAATGCCTGTTTCTTACTTAGGTGTTTTTCTAATGAAATTTTTGACATAATCTGTACCTCCTTATCTCTAGCACCCAAGCTAAATTCAGTCATCTGTTGACTGGTTAATTACCTATTGTTGCTCAGAATGGGTAGACCCAAACTAAATTCAGTCATCTGTTGACTGGTTAATTACCTATTGTTGCTCAGAATGACCTATACTGGTATGAATGGCAGTATCCTATACTTTATGTCAGCTAGTTGAACCAGACTCAAACTCAGGGACTTTAAACAGGTAATTAGAAAAACAGGAATAATAGATATAGAGATGGGTACTAGCTAAATCACCAAGGCAGAGTTTGAATAGGGAGCAGTCAGTGCTTACTGTAAAAAGCAATCAACCATTTGCATTTCTATTTGGACATCAGGACTGCTATTAGACTCCAGGAAATAGTTCTTTGTGCAGAATTCTGTGCATGTCCCTCAGTCTCTCAGAGGATCCCTAAGATCCAGCTAGGACAGAGTCAGACTTATGAAGGCATATTTATTGTTTTCTCCTTCCTTGTTTACTTTCCCACTGCCTCGCAGTACTTTCTGAGGTCACCTTCCAAATATACAACCTATTTTAGTGCCTACTTTGCGAAGAGCGAAAACTCATACATTCTTGGAATTGTGCTATACCTCTTTGGAGAAGTAAGAATTCAGAAACTGATATAGGCATGATTATTTAAATGGATCTGCCTTACCACCTTATAAACTGCCACTCTTAACTTCCTAGGCAGGAAACTAGACTTGAAAGCGCTTCTAGAAGTGAGTTTCTTGGCTAACACTCAGATTAGGCCTTTTGAATTGACAAATGGGATTATCGTGTTAAAATATTGATGAGTTTTTTTAATTAGTGACCTAATTCTGTGCATGAAATCTTAGGAATGCTGGGATATCTTTTCTGGATTTTACTGTTAACTAGCTATCAATTACAATCTATTTTCGTTAGGAAAACCTTCATTTCTAAGATGTAATAAAACATTTCAAGTCAGTTATGTTAAAAATTTCTTCCTCAAATAATAAAATGCATAAAATGCGGAGGCCAGTTAGCAAGCCTGTGTATTAATTGATCCTGAGATAACATAATGACAACTAAATTACGTCTCATGAAGAGTGGTACTTAAAACTTGCACTAAAGAGAGGGGCTCAAAATGTGTTAGTAAATAAACCAACAGAGAGCCCCAGGGAATGGACATGTATGATAGGTGAGAGAATTTCTGTAGACAAAGTTATATGGAAATGCTGAATCTGTTTTCTAGATAGTAAATTGTATAATACTTTGGACCTTATTTCCAGATGGTAGATTTCCCTCTGAGATACACCTGTCATTTAGAGCTACATTATATGAAAAAAATATATAAAATAAGCTGCATTATATGAAAAAAAATATATAAACTCAGCATTCTCAATAACCAAGATGTAGATATAGTGACAGATAATATCTCGTTGGCTGGTTTCCAAATAAAAATTGATTTTTCATTTTTCTTTAATTATAGATAAAGGCTAGAAATCCTACTTTTGCTTTTCACCAATGAGAACTAATGGATCTTTGATCAAGCTCAACATTTAATACATTAATAAATAGGCCCGATAAAAATTTTATATACTTTTTAAAATAAAATTAGGATCAGATTGGTATTTTCATTCAGGTTCCAGAGCTGTTTGTGTGCCACAACTGCGTTCTGCCTGTTTTTCAGAGTCTTTATTATTCTGCCTTTTTCTGTCCTCGTTGCTTTCATTGTCCTCAACTCAGTGAGGTTTCAGCACTTTCACTTTCAAGAGAATAACATAGCCAACTAGTAGTGACAAGTGACTTTAATAGGAGATATGTGTCTTTTTATTCATTGATGGAGTCTGTATAATGAAAGCTCTGGCGTTATGGTTATAATGAAATCTGTATAATGAAAGCTCTGGCGTTATGGTTATGGTGGAGGAGGTAGGTCTCATTGTTCTCACACAACTCTACTATTATCAGCTTAATTGATCCTGCTCTTGTCAGAAGGCAATTTGTGTCAGTCCAGCACATAGGGACACAACCAATAAAAGGGCCAAGTTGTACATTTTTACAGAGCTGCTGTCAGGCAGATTTATATCCTTTACAATTATTCAGGAAGTGGAAAAAAAGATAAGGGCTAAGAGAACTGTTTTCTCAGTGGGCCAATTAGATGAGAGGGTTGGATGTAAAGAGTAAAAAAGTTATGCTTCTCAGGTACAGAATACCTAAATTGCAATTAAACAGCAATAGCACATAGAATTATTGTTAATTCATGAGAATGATCATTGGAAAATTCACTTTAATGCTTTGAAAGGATAATGTGATGTTACAGACTCTGTGTAAAAATGTTTCAGATGTGAGCCTAATATATCATGCTCTTTGATGGGGAGGAAAAAAATGTTATGATTAATTTTTGCCTTATGTACAGTGTAAGGGCTGGATTATTCATAAAGATTAAGATTTAGAATATTTAAACTTTTTTCCCTATGGTAACTAAACTAATATATATGAACTATAATGTTTTATTTCTTAGATTAACATTTGGCACTGAAGCAAAGCAAATTAAAAGAAAAACAAAAACATTGAGTGACCAGGTGGGAAAGAGTTGGGTGTGAAATTTGGAGAATTCCTGGAGCCACAGCAACTTGATATGCACTTGACCAGACACACACACATGCACACTCACACACACACACACACCCCAGTAACAGTCACTGAGAGCTTTCAACTCTATGAAAGAATAGAGATTTCTGGCATGCAATGCCCCTGTGTAAATGAATAAAAACTTTTATGGAAAAATCATCGCCTTGTATTTTTTAAATATTAATTTCACATAAAGAAATCAATCTTGTTTGGGGACAGTTTTCTGGAATATAGGTTTTATTTTTCGTGTGTTTGTTTTGGCATTTCTTTGAGTAGGTTTTTATCAGAGAAATTTGTTCAGATACTTCTCATGAGTTTTTCATTTCTACAGAGCTGTCTTTATATTGATTTTGACTCATCTTTACACTTTCAGATATGACTGAGAAGTGACCCCAATTTATTGTTGAATATAATTAGAGAAGCAATTTTTGTAAGTTTGATGAAATTTGTGACTTCTCATTTTAGAAGTAGAGTAGTATAGGATATTACATTCATCTAAAAAGTGTTCTTAATATCTTCTTTGTTACTGATTGATTTCAAGAAACACGCTGATCCTCATTCTTCTTTTTTCTTTATCATTTCTCTATATTCTTTGATTATTTAATTTTACATAGGTTGAACTCTCATTGCGGATAAACTTTATGGGTTTGGATAAAATGTGAATTATAGCACCTGACCATAAATGACTTAAAATCACTTACTTCCATGTATTTTTTTCCTGGAAGGAATGTGCATGTCAGTCAAGAATTGAAAATGAAATTGATGATAGGGAAGCAATCTCCTCTGGCTTCTTAGTAAAGAAAAAAGGCTGTCTAAGACTAAGATTAAAATTTAAAGTAGATATTAATGAAAATATACACATAAATATTTCCTAATACTCGATTCTCTACCTATTCTAAGAATTGTGTATACATAGAACATCTATATGCTGTCCTCTCATATTTATCAAGATAATATTTGCTGATAAATAAAATACATGTAGGCTAATGTCTCAATTCCATTTCATATAATTTTAGTGCTGAGGAGGCAGCCAATTCAACTTACCCAAGATGAGTGTATATGTGTTGAATAACTAAGCTGGCCTGAATGGAAAAATAATCGGTAGCAGAAATAGATGTACTTTGAAAAAATTTTGTACTCCGATAATATTTCCTCTCAGTTTTATATCCTTTTCAGGAATATCAGTTGTGCTTTTAGTAAGAACCAAAAGTATAGAAATACAGAAAACATATTGCCTAGGATATACACACACATTTGGCAGAATGATATTTGTAATACTAACTTATATATTTCTCCCCTCTTCTAATGTTTCTAAATTGCTCTGTCACCTGCTCTCATTCCAGCAGCTAGACCATGAGACATGCAGTGCATCAAGGCAGTTTGGTTACAGCAGAAAGCAGAGAGTAAGAGTCAAGTTTTTAATTTTTGAATTAAAACACCAAGTACAACACAAAATTTTTTGGAAAGATACAAGATAAATAAGAGCCAGGTTTGATCCTATCCCACTGACTATATAAAGAATAGCCACACTGGGGAGTGGTGAGAAGGAAAAGTAAACATTGTTCTTAGTCTCTGGTAGATTCCTGAAAGAGGGCCAGATACACTCCCCGCTCCCCTATTTTTTATACTTACTTGCCAAATCCAAAAGATGGAAACATCCCCCACCCCAGGTGTACTTGGTGAACTTTGAGAGTGGAATGATCCTGTGCTCTTTTTCCCAGGCAGATCCTAGGAAATAAAAGTCTCCCCAATTTCTCTGTACCGCAGCACGGTACAGAACATATCTGTGTGGGTATCTAGGCCAGTGGGACTGAGGCAGCCCTCTATAATATCCATGTGCCCTTGCAGAGCTCAAAGAGCAGCAGAAATATTTTTCTGAGTGGCAGACAGCTAAATGGTCATGGCACAGAGAGACAATAAAACTGCATCACCACCAAACCAGTATCATAAGAAATGTTAGAGGGACTTGAAGAAGGAGAAGGAGAAGAGAGAGAAGGAGAAAAGATAAAATAAGTAAATAATAAAATGCCAATACCTATATATATATCAACAATTACTTTAGATGTAAATGGATTAAATACTCTAATTGAAAGATAGGGTGGCTGAATGAATAAGAAAATAAGACCCTTATATATGCTGCCTACAAGATACTCATTTCAGAATGAAAGACACACACACTAAAAGTAAAGGGATGAAAAATATAATTCATGAAAATGGAAACAAAGAAAACCTGGGGTAGCAATATTTATATTAGACAAAATAGACTGAAAACAAAGGCTATTCCAAGAGACGAAGAAGGACCCAGTGATCCCACTTCTGTTTATTTATCTAAAGACACCCAAAACACTACAAAGGATTATGTGAAAACATATCTTCATTGCAGCATTATTTACAATAGCTAAGATATCGAGGCAAGCTGGGTATCCATTAATGTATGAATAAAGAGGTGATATATATATGTATTCCACACAATGGAATATTACTCAGCCATAAAAACAGAATGAATGCAACAACATAGGTGGACCTAGAAGGTATTGTGCTGAGTGAAATAAGTCAGTCAAAGACAAATGCCATATGATATCACTGTCATGTGGAATCTAAAGAACAAAATAAAAAGTATAAGAAACTCATAGATACAGAGAATATTTAGATGGCTTCCAGATGGGAGGAGTGCTGGGGGGTTGGGTTAAAAGGAGAAGGGATTAAGAAGTACGATTAGTAGTTACAAAATAGTCATAGGTATATAAGGTATAGCATAAGGAATATAGTCAATAATAGTGTAATAACTATGTATAGTGTCAGGTGGGTACTAGATTTATTGGGTGATCGCCTACCTCATAAGTTATATAAATGTCTGATACTATGTTGTACACCTGAAACTAATATATTGTATACCAACTGTATCTGAAAAATAAAAATATATTTTAAAATGATGGAAGAGTAAGAAACAAAAACAACTTATGTTCCATTTCTATAAATCAAATGGCATCAGAAAAACAATCTTAACATCCCCCAGGAGTGTCTGCTTTACAAAACCATATTGCCTTTCCTAGGGAATGCTCTATGAAGGATTGATGTTATTAGAAATTTCAGGAATTACTGTGAAGGACTTAGAAGGGAAGGGGCCTGTTCTCTTTTTGTTCATTATCTCCCTCAACCACTCTTGTAATGCCTTCTTTTTCTTGATCATTCCATCATAATGAAGTTTTACTTCCTCTTAAAATTTTATTTATTTATTAATGTATATTTTTTTCATAAAAAACTAAGGTTTGATGAAGCAACTCTTTACTCACATTATATATTATAAATTGAATCAAAATTAGGTGAAATTAATTCTTCTTCCCTATGTATTTTTAGGCTTAGTAAGATGAAGCATGATTAATTTTAGGGTGATTGTCTAGTTTGGTACATAAGGGATGAGTAAATTTCTGCCTAACCTATAAAATGTATCAGTTATCTATTAGGTTAGTACTGAGAGAAATACATTTTGGAAATCTCTGAGTCATGTTGTTGAAAACAATAATAATTAATCTGATTGCAAATAATTAAAATATATAAAGCCTAAATTATTTATTCAAGTTCATTGAAGAGACTTTTGTTAGTTTGACCTGTTGCTTTTTGTTATTTGGTCAGATTATTTTTGTTACTTTCAGATTAGATACTCTATGGGAAGAAGTCTACATTAAAAAAGTGCAAGAGGGATTTTTTGTGACCAATAATATATCATGTCTCATTAATCAATGGATTTCAGACTTGTTCGAATGATAATTCTTGGGCCTTACTTCCACCAAAGTCTGTTTCAGTAGGACCTGGCTAGGATGATTCCGAGAACCTGGTTTATCGTTTGGCAAATTCTCATACAGGAGTTCCTGGTATGACATTTTGAGAAACATCGATGTAGTGTCTCCTCAATAATTATTTCTCTTCTGTTTGTCATCTTAGAGCTTGACCAAAAAATGTAATATATTCACATTAACTTATTTTTAAATAAGCTTTATTTTTTCGGAAAAGTTTTAGATTTACAAAAAAAAATAGATCAAATAGTACAGTTTCCATAAACCCTGTACCTAATTCCCCCTATTATAAACATTTTACATAAATTTGATACTTTTGTTGTAACTAATGAACCAATATGGATATATTATTATTAACTGAAGCCTTTTTTTTTTCCAGATTTCCTTACTCTTTACCTAATGTCCTATTTCCATTTCCAGATCTCATCCAGGAGAGTACATTATACTTAGTTACCATGTCTCCCTAGGTTCCTCTTGACTATCATTTTCTCAGACTTTTCCTGTTTTTGATAACTTTGGCAGTTTCGAAGACTACTAGTCAGTTATTTGCAGAATGCCCCTTCATTGGAATTTGTTTCATGTTTTTCTCATGATTATATTGAGATTATGGGTTTTTAGGAGGTAAAGTGCAATTTCATCACATAATATCGAGGGTACATATATATTATCAACAAAATTTATCACAATTGATGGTAGGTTGCATGGGCCACTTGGCTGAGGCATTGTTTGTCAGGTTTCTCCACTGTAAAGTTACTCTTTTTTTTCCCCCTTTCTATGCTCTTGGGAAGAAAGTTCACACTTAAGGTGTGGGGAGTTATGTTCTATCACCTTCAAGGAGGAGTATCTACCTAAAATGTTTGAATTCTTCTGCACAGGATTTTGTGCCTTTTCTTCACTTATTTATTTAGTCAAGTTTTTATTTATCAGTGTGAAATGAAATATTTATTCCGTACTTTGGATTATAATTTCATACTACTTTATTTTGTTGCTCAGATTGTTCCACCTTTGGCCAGTGGGAGCTCTTTCGATTGGTCCTGGTGTCCTTTTACATACCTCCATCATTGTTTTTCTGTTTATTTTGCTATTTGTTTTATCGATTCCTTTCTTTCTAGCACTGCAAGATGATCCTGGCTTATCCTGTATATTCCCTACTCAAGTTCTAGAACTAACCGTTTCTTCAACAAATCCCAGTTGCTTTAACTGGATAGTGGTATTAAAAACCAAGATCTGTGTGCTAGGTGCAGAATTATCTTTTTAAGAAAGAGTAATCATAAATGATGCAGAATGTTGACAAAATTGATGACATTTAAGGATAGTCTAAAACAGCAAATCTCAAACCTTTTGTCTCAGGACACATTAAAATTATTGAGGACCTCAAGCTCTTATTTATGTGGGTTATATCTATTTATATTTACTGAATTAAAAGTAAAAGTAGAGTCATTTAAAAAATATTTAACAGTCTTTTTAAATTACATAATAGTATACCCAACACGTTTATGTAACTATTATATTATTATAAAAAATAACCATGTTTTCAAAAACAAAAAAATATCTAGAACGATGTCATTGTTTTACATTTTGCATATCTTTCTAATGTCTGACTTAATAGAAAAAAGCTTAATTTTTCAGATATGCTTTTGTATTCAATCTGTTGTAATTTGTTGTTTTGGTTAAAGTCAGTGAAGAAAATACAGCCTCACACAGATATGTAGTTGGAATGGGGGGAACTATTTTAATAGCCTTTTCAGGTAATTTTGGAAATATTATTTAGCCTATGGAAAAATCTTCCATTTCTTTATGAGAGAATGAGAATGGATAGATACATTACATCTCAGTATTATTATGAATATGGTTTTGACCTGTGTATTCCCTGAGAAGTTTTGGGAGCTTATAAGGGTCTCTAAACCATACTTTGAGAACTGTTGGTCTTAAATATACTGCTTCAAGAGAGAAACTATAAAGCAGTTTACAGACTGATTCTTGTACGATTACTTACTGACTATCCATTTATTCAGTGGTCATTTTCATGGGGTGATTTTTTTTTTTTTTTAGTTTAGTGCATTGACAGAGGAGGAATTGGCATAAACCCTGCACAGTTAGCGGTAAATGTTGGACTAAATGTCACAGTAAGGTTAAGCCAAAAAAATAAAATTGAATAATTCACAGTTTAACAATTCATCTTCACTTGGCATAATTTTCTCTTATGCCTTCTCCATTTATTTTCTTATTTGCCCATTACAAGTTGTCTTATTGTCACATTTTCAGTTTGGTTTAGGGCAGCTGTGTGACATGTCTGATGAGGGGTCACATTTTTCATGTCTTGCATTGACCATCAATCAGCCATGATAAGTGCTTGTGTGAACAATTTCCACCATGAAAACACCTTATGTGGCACTTGAGAGTGAGAAGAAAGGCCAGTTTGGCAAGAATGAGAAGACAAGAGAGCAAGCTCAGCACCAATTTTCTAAAACTGTTGCTCTGCTGGAATGATTGTGAGAGATGATGGATGACTGATATAACTCTCAAGTGTCTTTTATCCCTTAGGATAATTTTGCCAATTTTCCGGAGAACTTAAATGTCCACAGATGTTTGAGATTAAACCTGCTGATTTGTAACTCAAAGGGTTTGCCAAATTGTTGGAGAATGTCACTGGAAACTGGCAACTTGACTGTAGTTTCAGCAAAAGGCTATTGAGTGTCCTGAAGATACTCTTGTAATTTGTCACCGGCATAAATGTTGAGTCTAATGATTTTTTTAGTAGATTAAGAGTAAGAATGAGATGTTAAATGTTCCTAGAATAGGTAACTATACAACACTGGGGAATATTTACTACAACTCCTGTCTACTGCTATTGGTATTTTTTAATTCAAGGAATTAACTAGGAGATTAGTTCAAAATTTTGTTGCATTTTACATTTATTAAAATGACTGAATACTAAGAAAGAATTTTAAAGAAACAAAAAGTTTCTTAAGAAAAATAACCACCATTTATATAAGAAAAAGGATGAAATAGATATGAGCCTAAATGAAAAGGATGCCTCTATGGTTAAAATATTGCTCTGAAATTTGTTCAAATGAAATCAGCCTCTCTGTTTCTCTCTGGTTTGCACATCTCATCTCACCTATATCATCTCCTTTTCTTAATGCTCTATCAGTGCTTTAGGCAGATTACTAAATGTTTGGTGAGAAGGAAGACTTGCCTTTGCTTCCCTTTCATGTCCTCCATTAAGCACATTAAATATTTTAACTGCAGTTTAATCTTTTTATTAGGAATAAAAGTAGAAAAGCTTTATATTTAAAATTTAAAATATGAATAGTCTGAATTTCATAGTTATTTTTTAATTGTACTCTTTTCTGAAAGATTCATGTCAATTCAGTTTTTGTCTCTTTGTTGTGCTTTTAACATGTTAATAACTATGTTGACCCACAATCTTAGCCAGAATTTCTCAACTTGATTGCATATTATAATACACGGGAACTTTAAAGATGCCTGTATTCTACCCAGAGCCAGACTATTGGTATCTTTTAGAAATTTTCCCTTCTGCAGAAAGAATGAGATTTATTTTCCTTTTCACAGGCTGACTATTTCCACTTATATTTCCAAGGAAGATTTGTAGTTTTGTGAGATGTTATCATATCCTGTATTGTGCAGGTGTTAAACATTTACAGATCAACATTTCAAAGAATTGTCTAAATTTTTATGCCCAATAGCGTTTGCATATGTTTTCTCATGCCCTTGAATTATCCATGCATGCAGAAAATGCATGTGCAAACCATATGGAAAGAGATCTATGTGTCAGTTCCAAGACTTTCTTCCTGCAAGAGTCTGGGTTGCACACAAGCAAAATCATAGTTAAAGCCAACAAGGACTTGGATCAAGTTGCCTGATCAAGCCTAAGCACTGAATTTATTTTTAGAATAAAAGAGTAGACGCTAAGAGTACCTAAGTGACTCTTTCAGTTAGAACATTAGGCACAGAATCAGGAGTGTTCATTTTTTTTGGAACCATATATTAAATATCTAAATGCCTCTCCCACTTAAAAAATTATCTTAAGCAATAAAAAAAAAACTGCAAAAAAAAAAAAACGCAAAAAACTGCAACAGAAACACAGCAGTGGTAGGTTAGTTCACTTAGTACTTTTTAATGGAAACGAGGACTTACATCCTACGAAGAAATACAGCTTGGAGTAATATGTTTGATATTCTTCATTGGTCATTTACTTTCTCGTTCGCCACAGGCCTTACCACTTCCTGTTGTGTTAAACTCTTCCCAGTACACACATTTATGTTTCCAGTCAGTCTGTCTCCTACTGGCATTTGAGTTTGTAACTCCTGTAGGTGACCAGGCTCATGGTCCTCCATAACTCCCACCCGACTCTGCCCTTATGCATTCTGAAACTAAAGTAGTTTGGCTCAAGTGACATAATATTAATTATTCTATAAAGAGACATTTTTCTTCTGTTGAGACTAGACTATAGTGCACTAATGGTTCTACAGGAAGACCAGTTAAGAGACTTTTTTAGTAATCTGTCACCTCAGGTGAAAGATAATGACAGCTCAGACCAAAGAGATATTAGGGAAGATTGTGAGAAATGGTCAGATATTAGATATATTTTGAAACTAGAATCAACAAGTCGATACTATATGGCAATTTTCCCCAACCTTTATGGCACCAGGGACCAGTGCTCCTATGAGAATCTAATGCCTGATGATCTGAGGTGGAGCTGAAGCAGTGATGCTAGTGCTGGGGATTGGCTGCAAATACAGATGAAGTGTCACTCATTCGCCTGCCGCTCACCTCCTGCTCTGCGGCCTGGTTCCTAACAGGCCATGGACCAGTACTGATCAGCAGCATGGGGATTGGGGACCCCTGCTATATGGAATTTAAGATATGGAAATACGTAGAAGTCAAGATAACAGCAAGAATATTGACCAAGTAACTGGAGGATAGAATTGGCATCAACTGAGATGAGAAAGCTGGTGAATAGCAGTTTTTGGTGGAAGAAACAGTTCAATTTTAGACATATCGAATTTGTAATGCCCATTAGGCGTCCAAGTTTAAATGTTGAGGAGGCAGTTGAATATACAAGTTTGAAGTTTGGGGAAGAAGTCTGGCATGATGATGCATGTTCTTCATGGTGTTTCTTTCACATTTCTTTCCTTTTCTCTGTCTGAAATCTCTATTTTAATTTATTAACACCCCTTCAGCAATATCTCATCTATAGTTAATCCATGTGGAATAATTTTTATTTCAATTACTATATTTTATATCAAAGATTTTTAAAGATACTTTTCAAATCTCCCTCTTATTTCATAATTTCAATTATTATTTTATGTAGTTAATGACTTAATACATCTTTTTAGAAATTAAATGTACTTATTTTCAGTATCCTTTCAGATTTTTGTATTTGCTCTAGTTCTTTGGAAATAGATTTTTCCTTTTATAAAATCTGATGGCTGTATTTCTGACATTGAGATTTCTCATGTTTTATAATTATCTATGAACTCATCTTCCTCGGATATTTTCTTCCTTTAAAATTCTTTGAGTGCTGTGGATAAAATACCCTCCCCTTGAGTTAATATTGGATATACTTCTAACTGAGCTTCTGCACTTTTACTGATTCTAGTCCAATTTTTATATCAATTTATTAATCTAGGCTTTTCTTAATGCATATAGCATGAGTTTAGACTTGCTCTCGTAAGCTGATAAACTTGGGATCTTGATTTATTAAAGAGAATTTTGTCATACATATAATTTAACTTACTTCCTAAGATATCACTGGATCTGTAAGCAGATTTTTGCTGGTCTCTTTTCAGGTTTGATGCAAAATTTTCCTTGCTCATGACTCCATAAGGGACCCAGAGCAAGCTCACTTGCTTGCATGAGATCCTTAGCCTTTATACTCAATCACTCACAGAAGTTAAAGTTCCCTGGAAAATAATGTACCCATGTGTAACACAGTTCTTGTTTGCTAAGACTGTGGATATAGAGCATATCATTCATGTACACCTTCTGAAGAAAATACTTGAGAAAATAATTATATAAACAAAACAAACAAAGCAAATGAACCAGAACAGAGTCTTAAAGATAGGGGAAGATGAAGAAAGGAAACGGTGGTGAATAATACTGTACATTATAATGGAGATAGATCTGTGTAAATGAATAATAATTGATCACTTAGGAATTAATTAAAAGACAGTAAATAAGAACTCTTAAAATAGAAGAAATAGAGGGGGGAGGACTTCCAGAATTGCTTACTGAGGAACTCAGCAAATCCTCTCTACAAAAAGCAATGATAAAACTGGACAAAATCATCAAAAACAACAATTTGAGGATTTGGGAAGTTGACTAAAGGAATACAACATATTTGGAAGCATTTATTCAAGAAAAACTACTAAAACTTGGTAGTTATAGTAAGAGTCTGTGGCATTTGAACTTGAGACTCCTTGCCCTCCCAGCATCATTCAGGACAAATTCAGACTTCTAAGTTATATCTCAAGCGCCAGACATGAATATGCATGTTTCAGTGATTTTAGACTTGGTTTAAGCTGTACAATTCTTAACAAATTTCTTCTATTCCCACATCATAACATGCTCAAAAACGGAAGGTAAAATCAGTATTCAAAATTAAATTTCTATTTTGGTGGTTCCAGAAACCTGAGGATAACTAGCAAAATTCATACTTTAAATACATTTAAATATGCTATATATTTATATAGAGAGATATGTAAAATATTGAAAACTGAATATCCCTGGAAGAATAACAATTGATTTGGAAAAGTCAGTGAATTAATTAGCCAGTACTAATTGAATGTTTACTAATTCTCAGTATTAGTTAAGAATGATAAAGGCTACAGAAAAATTAACACTGGTTCCTAACTTGAGTAATTCTTTTCCTGCCTTCACCTGATTCACTTATGCTACTGTTGCACCCAACTAGAAGATTGGCCAGGGGGCTGGCCTCAGCATAAATTTCTAAAATGGCTTGATGTTTCACTATGTGGTATCTTCTATACTTCAAAAGACGAGACTGGGCTTCCTCACATGGTGACAGCAATGCTTCAAGAGCTCAAGCCCCAGTGTGCAAATGCTTATCAAGCCCCTGCTCGCATTACATTGCTGATGTCTCGTTGGCAAAGCAAATCCCATGAGGGAAGGGATCTCACAAGAGTACTTTTTACAGGAAAGTGTGATTCATTGGGTTCCATTTTGGTAACAATCTACAACGTTCCAACCTCTGGCCTCAATGATTCATATCTTTCTCATACACAAAATACACTAGTCACCTCCTAAACACTCATAGCTTCATCCAGTCATAGCATCAATTAAGAAGCCCATGATCTCATAAACAGAATCAGGTCTGAGTATGGATGAGGCATTTTGGGTGGAGCTCCTCTTGATCCAAATACTCATGGCCTAAAAAAACAAGTTATTTGCCCTTCCATACTTAACATAGACTAGTGAATTAAGAAGAGGTAACAGCAGTAGACACTTCCATTCAAAAAGAGGAAGAAAGAGTCTACAGCCATGCTACCCTGAACAAGCCCAATCCCATTGGATCTCGGAAGCTAAGCAGGGTCAGGCCTGGTTAGTACTTGGATGGGAGACCACCTAGGAAGACCAGGTGCTGTAGGTGTGAAAAACAAAAAAATAAAGGATGGTAAGCTGACAAATTCCTTGCAATGTGTGAGGTCAGCCAAGGGTTGCCTCGCCTAAAAAAAAAAGAATATAGAAGTCATTGGACCATAGCAATTCTAAACGCCAGACAGGAACAAGTTATTAGGACTCTGGGGGCAGAGAATATTCCTTGATTAGTGTCCAGTTCTGCTCCTGGGGAGTCATTCTTTAAAATATTGTTCTCTGTTGCTCTTGACTCTCATCTCTGTGAATTTGGTCCTGGCTTATGAACTTGGTTCTAGCTTTTCTTTCTTTCTTTCTTTCTTTCTTTCTTTCTTTCTTTCTTTCTTTCTTTCTTTCTTTCTTTCTTTCTTTCTTTCTTTCTTTCTT
>NW_011888792.1:14631134-14633509 GCF_000151845.1 Pteropus vampyrus
TTTCTTTCTTATAAATGACCTGCGTTTGCAGCTGAGTAGCTTTCTCAACTTACTGTCCTTAATGAATTGGAGAGTCAGAGACTTTTCCTTTTAATCTGCCTCTGTCCTTTTTAGTTCAAGCTGATAAATTCTCTTAAAAATATGTGATCTTTCTTTAAGTCAGATTGAGGTTCACTTGATACTCCTAAAGCCACATCTACAATTATTCTAAATACAGCTTTTTTTTTCTTTAACTTCAGACTCTATTTGTGGCTGCTACTGCTGTAGGACAATGCTTGTAAGATTCTTTGAAGTCTTTCTTTCCAACTAAGAGAGTTGATTAGGCACCTCCTTAACTCTTTTTGAGGTCTTAACAAAGAGTCTTACAGCCAGCCATACCACTAATATGATAATTACTTGAGGGGCATATATTTCTTTGAGAATACAATGCTAGCTGGAGAGACCGACTGTGTAAAATAATTTTATTTTTCAACCAAGGAACTTCTGGCTTCTTTATATGTTCTCTAAATTCATCTTACAAACTGAAATTCCTTTTTTAGCTCTTCTTTGTCTTTATCATACACAGCTAAAAGAAGACAATTGGCGCTTTTAACATTCTGCCTAGAATTCTTTGCCGGATGTACAAGTTCATTATTGAATTATTAGGAATATTCTCTATTTTCCGAAATACTTCAGAAAACAGTCTTGCCATTGCCTAAATGCTACAAGACATGTTTTTAGCTCTAACATCAGGTTTCTTACTAGTGCTCCAGCATCTACCCACTGCTTTGTCCCAATGCCAATACCCTAACTTTTAAATTTGTGTTATAGGAGCTGTCCAATTCTGGTACAAATTTCCGAATTAATTCTATATTGCTGACTTGGAATAGACTGAAAATTCTACTTTTAATTCAGTTTTTCAAGCAGCGAAACATTATTTCTTACAATTCCATGGGTTGTCTCAATGGTTCTTTTATAGCTTTACCCTGGTCTCACTCATGTATTTTTTAAGCTAGAAAGTGTGTTGGGAGCTCAGCTTGCCAAGGACATATGTAATGGCTGCATATGTCCATATATTCCCTAATGGTCCTTTCCATATGGTCCTTAAGTGAGCTTCCTCACCTGGTGGCAGCAGTATTTCATGAGGGTGAGTCCCAATGTGTATGTGCTTCTTCCATTTGGATAAGCCAGTCACATGACCAAGTTCATGCAGAAGGGCAACGCACAAGATGTGGATAGTGAGAAATGTGATTCACTGGACTTAGCATAACAATGTGCTACGATATCCATATCTTTATTTTTTATTAATATAAATATGCTGATATATGTAATCTTATAGAACTCGTATAACAAGTGATAAAAAAAATTGAATTTAAATGTTGTCAAAAGCCAGGAACTACACTTTAATATTATTTGTTCCTACAAGTAAATAATTTCTGCTGTCAAGCTTAACATAATTCCTGTCAGAAAGTTTGGCAAATTCTGGTTTAAGATGCTAATCCTTGTTCAACACAGACTTTTTCCCATAGAGTATCTCAAAATGGAAAACAAATTTCAATTTACTTTTTAGGTTGTTCTTTCTGTTTCCAAGTTTCCTCTTATAATATTGATACCTAGACACCCTGTTGGCTTAAGAATGTCTGACAGCACCCAAGTGACCAGTGAATTTTGACTTCGTGTCCTTGATTATGTAAGTGGAATGGCAATTCTTATGATTCTCTTATTAACATATGTAAATCTCTTTTTTTTCCTCTCACATACAATAGGGATGATAACAGTACCTATTTCATGGAATCACTGTAAAAATTAAATGAAAATGAAAATTAAATAAAAATGTATATCTGAGTCTTAGCACAGTGCATAGTTCAGAATAGGTGCACCTTAAACAGACTGTCATATTGACATGTGTATACTGCCTTTTAGTCTACAGGAAGATAGTTACAAGGGCTTTATCTCTCTTCTTAGCAGAAATAGATCAACGTCTTAAATGAAGTCTAAAATATAGAGAAAGAGGAGAAGGTATAGTCAGATGTCACCACAAGAAATTTTGAGACAAGATTTCAATTTTGATTGAGTCAAGAGGTATGCTTCCAAATTGGATAGTGTTCTGTCATTTGGAAATCTTTTACTACATAGAAACTTTTTCTATAGAAGCACTCTATAGAAAATTCATGGATATAGTAGACATTTGTCACTTTTGCCTAGCCAGCATTGATTCACTTTCCTGCTGGTATTAGCATCTTTGTATTGCTTTAGGTACTGTACTGTTTCTCTTCTGATTGATGTAGTTTCTATTGGGACCATCAGTAAAGGGTGGATCTGTTCTCTAAGCTAGGTCAAGCTAGAAAATAGATCAATCTCTCCTCCCCTCTCTCCTCCCTTCCCTCCCCTCCCTC
>NW_011888792.1:14634619-14658671 GCF_000151845.1 Pteropus vampyrus
AAATAAATAGTTTGTCTTAAAAATAACAAATGTTTAATTTACCAGGAGGTGATATAATTTTTAAGTTGCTTATGGGAGCTAACATGAAAATCAAGAGTCAACTGGCAGTTTACAATTCTAAAACGACAGATCTGATTTCCCTCACCCTAGTGTAGAATTAATTATTCTCTCATCTATGTCCTCAGAGAGCTCGAGTTATTGCAGAACTGTAGGTCATATAAGATATAGATAAAAGATTATATTTTAAAAAGCACAGGTAAAAAATGCACTTGAGTTACATTTTGATTATTTGATTTCCTTTGTTTTCTTTTCCTAGGTTGTTAGCTAACTGAGGGCAAAGAGCCTATCTCCTACTTGTTTTTATATATGTAGTACCTGTTTCAATGCCTGGCACTATTAGCAGATCAATAAATATTTGTTGAATTCATTTGTTGAATTGATTTTTTCCCAGAATTCCTTGTGAGGGATCAATAGGTATGTAGGGTAGTTTGGTTTGTAAATCCTTGTAAAACAATGTGGTAATAGGCTTTATACAGTAATAGACAGAAATAGTTTATATCTGATTGGTATTTTCTTTTCAAAGAGGGTAGTTAAAATTAGGACAGCTTACATAACTGAAGTGTTGTAATTCCTGCCTATGTTCTCATTTATGTCATTTATTTTTATTCCTGACATGGATTAAAAACTAAACATGGATAGCTATGATAGACAAATGTAACGAGCTCGCTTACATATGCTTGGAGTTGGTATGTCAATACTAAGCACCCAGAGGTTGCATGGCAAAGAACTGGAATCTGGAACTCTTAAACGAAACAGAATTTTCGTTATCTATGTTAATGTCTTTGGTGCTACCCTAATTGCAATAAACTTGCAACCCTAGGTTTTCTAAGGAAATCTGCTTCTCTGAAATTGCTTCAGACTTTGTGAGGGTTGTTTGTGGATGACACGCAAAATAAGCTTTCCATTCCTTTTATTACTTTAATCTACTTTGGTTGCCTAGTGATCTTTGATGAGTTTGAATGCAGAAGGAAAGATTTCTGAGGATCCCTTATGTTTTGCAGGTAGAATTCAGTATTTCACTATGCTTGTCTTTTATGTGTTAATTAACACAGTTATAATATTAAGTTAATGAGGTTAAACCCATGGACTTAATTGCCAAATATGCTGTACTAAGCTCCAAATTCGGAAAAATCAATCCTTTAATATAAGTAGCAAAACCACTAGACACAAAAATCTAACACTTATGTTTGAATTTTATTTCTTCCACTAACTCACTATGTAACCTTGGGCAAGTTAGTTAACTCTCTCAAGTTAGAGTGAAAAAATTAGTATTAAATGCACCCGAATTAATTTTCAGAGATGTTGGAAAGATCTAATGTAATATATATGTAAAATTTGCATAGATATGTATAGAGTTAAGTAGAAATTGAGATGAGATGGACTATTATACTC
The DNA here is from genome assembly GCF_000151845.1 of Pteropus vampyrus. Lineage (NCBI taxonomy): Eukaryota > Metazoa > Chordata > Mammalia > Chiroptera > Pteropodidae > Pteropus > Pteropus vampyrus. The sequence goes on from NW_011888792.1 coordinate 14,636,072, forward strand.
ACTTTCCTCAAAAATATGTAAAATTAATTTTAATACTATAAAACATAATGAATACATTTAGTGTAGTTTTATATAAGATTAAGATAGAATAAAATCTGTCACATGTGAAAGCAGTTAATCACAAAATCTCTGCATATCATCTTTATCATGATTATATATTAGTAATATTTTAGTTTAAAATTTATTGGGAAGTTCCAAAATTTTGAATGAGCAATATTCCTAAATATACTATTCTATGTGTATAATTTTATTACTTATCAGGTATGACCTAGCTATTAAAGAAGCTCAGAGCCTATTCTTGAGGCTAGGCATAGGGCAATAGATGACAAGTGGATTTTCTGGCTTTTAGCTTTGGGCTGTCAGGAAAATATATGCTGGCTTCTCGGTAATTTGGTCTTGATCTATTACCATATTTTATTTCATTTTTGGAGGAATTTTAATGCAACAGAAAAGTACAACCACCAAAGAATATCCAACTACCTATACACAGAAGTGATTATCAATTTTTGGAATTACTGTAAATCAAACACTACCCAGGTCAAGGAAATAGAACTTTGCCTGCCACCCCAGAAACCCCTTCATAGTTCTCATTCCAGTCACAATACCCTTCCTTCTGTCATAAATAGTCACTAAGCTGGCATTTAGAGTAATTGCTTCCTTGTGTTTTTTTTTTTTTTAATCTAATTTTATCACTCTTTTATCACTCAAGTATGCCACTAGACACTATCATTAGGTCTTGACCATGATTATAATGCCATGGTGATCATTTTGTAGTTGGTGGTTTACCCTTTTGCATTTGGGGGGTTTGTGGAGAAACCGTGTTACTTATTTTTTTTGTAAATTGTTTCCACTGTCTTTGGTTTTGTTCTGGTTGCTCATTTTTATGTAGGGATTCAGAAAGATTGACAAACATTTCTAATTTATTAGTGAATAAGTATTCATAATTTTATTTCATTACATTTTACATCTCTCTTGTATTTATGGTTATTTATCCATTCCTCTGCCTGATTTGTTTATTTGAGTCTTTCATTTTTACTTGTTTAGTTTTGTCAGACATCTGACATTAATTTTTGTCATTTTAAAAATAATTTTTGTCTACTTTTATTCATTTGTGTCCATATTTTGTGTACTTGTTTTGTTTTTCAAATTTCTTAAGTCGAATAATTATTTTTATTTTCAACCCATTTTTTGTCTTATAAGGCATTTCACTTGCTTTTAATCCCCTATAATATTAGATTAAGTAATGTGCTTGCACTTGTAATCCTAATCATACAATTCATTTCTCAGTGAATGCTGCCAAGGACAGTTCTCACTGCTTGTATTTTATTTTGCTAATCTTTTAAAATAACTTCTTGCTTGAATCTGACTAGATGTGGTTATTTTTTGACTAAATCTTTTAAAATATTTTTTTGAAATTCAGGAGTTGAAACTCATGCAAATGAGGACTGGAATACAATAATAAAAAATTAATAGATTTTTACCAAAATTGGTCGAGATGAGCTCTCTGGCCACAGATCTCCCTTTGGCTGCACCATCTGGGCTTAATGTCTGAGTTCAGAGAATTACATCATTGACAGGAAGAAACAGGAAATAAATTTGAGCAACATCTGTTTTCCTCCTTAGACAAATTTGCCTATTTGGATCTCATCTTTTATAGTTATTTTCCCTTTTGTTTTATAAATTTTAAAATTTCCTGGTTCTCATAATTCCTCTAACCTCAGCAATATTGGATGGTGACACGCGGAGCTCTCTGAATTCCTTGGTCAGTTTATTTGACCGTGAGTACAGAATCTTAGGTACTATTATTACAGATGCATTAACAATATTAGATTCACCCTGAAGCCGGCACGTGATCAGAATGTATAATGATAAAGTAAATGTTTTTGTTCACTCAAAGTTTGTTCTATTTACTATGCCAAAACAAAACAAAAACATAAAACTCTCAATAAGTTTTATTGAAGAAAAACAATTATTTTACTGTGATTTTAATTAATTCTTTTAGGTGCATTTCTTGGTTAACAAAAGGTGTTTTATGTGCTCTGTAAATGTGAGTATTTTTTGTATGTATTATCAGGAGTAGAGCTGAAGAAACAATTTAGGGTTTGGGAGATGGAGTTGAGCACATCAGTGACTGCTTTTCCGCTTGCTACCCCACTCCATTTTGTGCTCTTTTTCTCTACGCATGTTTTACAGTGCTACTTGAACATTCTATTTCTCCTAACTCTTCCTGGTTCTCTCTTTGTTTCTTTAAACTAAAAAATATATAGCTTTTCTTAATGCTTAAGGGAATTTTCTTATATTTTCCTCAATTCATTTTTGTGCATTTCTTCTACTTGCCACCTAGCTCATAATCTACTTGAAATCCTTAAAATGGGCAGGACAATGCTAGCAAACAGTGGGTGCTTATAAATTCTCATGAGGGAGTGACGATGAATAGTCTTATTTAGCAAGATAGAGATATGTCAGAGTTTTAGTTAACTAAGATTTAATTGCCATACTCTGTACTATCTGGGGATTTCAGTCACTGTAGCTCTAGGAGCTGAGAAAGTGAAAGCTAGAGATCAAGGATGAATAGCTGGCTGGCTTCTCCCTCAGGGGTCAACTCAGTACTCTGTGGTCCTTAAATATAGAACTAGAGGAGCTGCTGGATAAACCCAAGTGGCATAAAAATCTTTTATCATTTTAATAAAAAACTCTTTTGAAGTTCAGTTACCTATGATGTTGTTTGGGGACAGTAGTGTCAAGGTTTTGTTTTGCAGTAATATTCTAAATGCCCCTTTCTGATATTCTATATTTCACAAAATGGCAAACGACCCATTTCTCTGAGCAGAAAACACAAGTGTAGCTGGTAAAATATACCACAATTAAAAAGCCAAGGCTTTTTCTGCATCTGCCATGTACATTCACCATGAACTTTGTTTCTTTATTCATTAATTTATTCATATAGTCATTATTTACTCCTCAGTGACAACTTTCTGAATCATTTTGGTATCTAGAAATATATATATACATATAAATGTATATACACAAATTTACGTATATAAATATATAATATATATATATATAAATGTTTAGTGCCAGCATTCTTATTATCACTTGTTGAAAATTTATTCAGTAATTTATTTATGTAGTCATTATATATTTGGGAGTTACATGTCAGGTACTAAGTTACACAATAACATATTGGACTTAACTGACAAAGGGAAAATCAGAACTTATAAGGCAGGCACAACAGTCTAGACATGGAGAAAGGGGCAAAAATAAATGTATTGGGAAGAATTGGCTATGATTTTCTTCTCTTTTTTTTTTTCATCTCAATTTCCATAAGATAAATAGTGAGGAATTTAATTGTATCCTTCCCAGAATGGTCAGTCTTGAACATTTCCAAAAGAAGAAGCCATTATAAATAATATATTTCCTTTTTTATATTGCTTGAACAAAGGGAAGACTAGAAAAGAAACCAAATGTTCAAGCGTGCAGTAGGGGGCCCATTGATGCTAAAAGGAAGGGAGATGTGCCTTAATATCATTACACTAGCTCCAAAATTTTGCCCACCCTAGGGAAGTATCTTGTGTTTAACCTAATAGGTTCAAAGATCTAAATGAGCTTCATTTCAAATTAGTGAAGACATCAAAAATAAAATCCAAGCTGGAGGAGCCTAGTTCAGACTAGACTATAGAATTTGGAGTGCCTGAGCCCTTCTACCTGCCATTCTTCTAAGGGACTTCTGTCTGCTCGTCAGAGTTCCAGACTACTTATACAGACAGAATGTCATAGATTTGGACATAAATCTGGAGTAGGTGAAGGGATGAGTAGCTACTTGTGGTTAGAGGTGGGATTTCTTAATGAGAAGATATGGGTATAGGGATTTAAGGTTAAGGAATCCTCAGACCTCCTCAGTGTAGATAAAGGAGAGAAATCAAAATCCAGGGAATGCCTCTAAAGGTTCTTCTAACTAACTTCTTGAGAGCTTTCACTCTGAGACTCTGGGAAGAGTCAAAATTAATCAGAGCTTTACATTTCCCTTTATACTTATAATATACAGGATAATAGCTATTATTCTGTATATTAAATTTACATATACGATTGTGACAACATACTAAATTGTCTTAGAAAAACTGAAGAGACAAGGTGGCAACACAAAAGGAAGTCCTGCTCTCTCCTACTTCCTTCAGTAGAAAGAATGAATTATCCTATTTAGAGGACTTGAGATTTCTTTTGGTGGCTGAGCAGTCACTGCTGCTGACAAGGGGAGGAAAAGAACTGATAAAGTTAAGGAGTGATCTTTTTCCTGCATCATTTCCTTAGTTCTTTCATTAGAATGTGGTTGACATTTGAGTTGGGGAGAGGGTAGTTATCTAGGCAAAAAAATTAGAAAAATTAACAAATGATTAAGTCACATACTGGAAAAGTCAGAATCATTCGTTAAAAATTATTATTATTAACATTATAAACTGAAGTAGTAGTGAGACCTTCAAAAAGTATTAAAATGGCATCATTTTAATAAGGAAAAATAACTTTTAGAAAATAGATGGGTAAGTACTGGCATAAGAAATTTTTTTCTCTCTGTTTAAGTTATTGTATATCTTACCTGTGTGGAATGGTTTATAATTGAATATAAAATCTGGAAATAAGATTGAGAGGAAGATGGTAAGGTTTTATCCTGCTGTGTGATCAAATTTTTGTCTTAGAAAGCGCACTCTGATGTTAATGGAGTCAGAGACAATAACCTGGCAGCAAAATTCTATACGGTACTATATAAATTCTATATGGTACTATATAACTTAAAATTCTATGTCTAAGGCATTAGCAGTGGGAATGAAGAAAATTGATATTAGCAGGAAAATATGACTTGATTTAATAACAAATGACATTGTAAGAGTCTGGGATGATTCTCAAGTTTCTGAATTAGATGGCTGTATGGGTGATAGTTCCATCCATTGATAAAACAAAAACAGAAAGAGGAGTAAATTTTAAGAAAAAAACTCTATTTTGGAGTAAGGTGCCTGATAAAGCATTCAAAGGGAAATATCTAGTAGGTAATTGGAGTCCAATTTCTCCACATACCACAGAATTGTTTAAAACTACTGTTTGCTGCCATGACTCCAAGAAACTCATTTGGTCAGGGATTGTCATGAAACTATAGCTTTTAATCCCCTGGCTCTCAGCTGAGAGGAGCAGTGCAGGAGTGACTGCCTGAGGCCAGGCAGGGCAGCCTGCACCTGTTTGTATTAGCTTTTCACCCCACAGGCTTTCAAGCTGCCTGATGCTTTTCCTCTAACTGCCCTATTTTTGTTAACATCTATGAGTGACACAAGCTATGATTGGCTCATGAGATTCTGGAGGATATGCAAGAACATAATTTAAATATATTCCATCCTAGCTGCTATTTCCATAACAGTGTAGGCCCATTTTTCCACTATTCTTCCACGTCTGAGACACCCCCATTCCACCACTACCACTACCACCCCACGTGCGTGCGCACGCGCGCACGCACACACACACTAGTTCAGAGTAATCCTCTGTTTCGTTCTTTTAGTATTAGTTTCACAAGGGCTTCTCATTCTTTTAATATTAGTTCCTTAGATCTATGTTTCTATCTTACTTGCATAGTTTCTTCCAGGCTGATTTTAGAGGAGTGAGCTAACAGTCAGCCATGACAGTTGGCCATCTTGTCAGGGTTTTAGGGCATTATGAATCAATAATGTCCATTTCATTTATAATTGTTCTGAAATAACAGACACTATGATTTTTCCTGAAGTTCAGGTTTCTCATTATCCTTGAACTTATGCAATATTTACCCCTTAGTGACAACTGTCCAGCTCTAATTCTATGTTGTCTCGGTACCTAGAAATATATATATTATGAAATATATAATATATGTTGTTAAATATATCTATTAAATATATAAATAATTAAATATATATTTAAATGTTCAGTGCCAGCATTCTTGTTATTTGCTGAAAATCAATGACATTTAAATCAAAAGTACCCCATGGACCCAAATATTTCCATTTAAACGAAGAAAAAGATCAGCTTCTTTCCCAAGTGATCCTTGGTAAATTGGCATTTAAAATGACATTGTGGTTACATATTTATCAAGAAATATCTTTTTATCAGGTCCATTTCAATTTCAGAAAGTTTTCACATAATATATTTGGAACTATAATGAAAAGGTTTCTGCAAGTTTGGTTTCTACCTATTTTTTCTGTAGCATCTGTGAGAAATGATATAGAGGCTACTTATTGCAAATTTCTCTATTTCTTACTGTAATATGGCACAAAAACAATGTTTATGTTCTATGTTCCCCAATTTCTTTGTATTCAAACAGCTACCTTTTTGTCAACTTCAGCACTATAAAAACGAGGAAGACTGGCATTCATGCCTGACACTCTTGTGAAACTTGACACATTAGTAATCTATATCTGTCTGCTAATAAAACTCTAGTTTATACTCTTTCCTCTGAAATTAACCAGGCCGACTGTATTCATCATCCATTACTGTACAACAAACCACCCCAAATATTTTGTCTTAACACAACAACTATTTATTGTACCTGACAAGTCTCTGTGTCAGCTGGATTCCTCTGCTGATTTGGCTGAGATGGGCCTTCGCTGGGCTTCTCTGTGTATCTCTAGTCAGCTGACAGTTCTAGTAGGGCAACAGGGTGATTGGATCATGTGCTTTCATCATTCAGCAGGTCAGTCCAGGCTTGCTTACATGGTGGCAGCAAGTTTCAAAGAAAGAGTTTGGAAGCATATATGCCTTTTGGGGTCAAGGCTCAGAATTGGCACATTTCCACTATTGGTCAATGCAAATCACAAGGCCAGCTCAAATTCAAAGGAAGTGAAATAAACAGCCCTTTATTGATAGGAGGTGCCACAAAATTACATGGGAAGGGGGAATAATTACACCAATTTTCCAAACCACACCATCATATTAAATGTTATGGATAAGAAGAGAACTAGATGGTTGTGGTACTCCACTTTCTGGCTTTTCCTCGTTTTCTCTTCTCTGAGACTTATTCCTCTGAGCCAGTGAATAAAATGATAATCAGAGAGCTCACTTTCTAATATAAACATCAATTATAGTATACAGCTCCTGAAGGCAGAGTCTGATCTTAATTTTTTCCTTCTCTCAAGGTACCTCTCCCTGGATGCGTACAGTGCTAATAGTGCTGATATACTGGTACAGGAATACATTTTTCTTTTTTCTTTTCTTTCTTTTTTTTTTTTTTTTACAGCAAACTTCTATTCTGATTGGGTCGGTATCCATTCTGATAGGTCAGAAATTATGCCATATAGAAGGTTAAAAATATTTAATATCATCCATGATTGAATACATATTTATACTCAGTCATTGATTAATTAATTAAACAATTCACTAAGAAATCTGGAATCCAGCTCTGAACTGAAGGCTCAGACCCCAAGTAAGGATAGTTAGGAACCTCATTCCTTTTTGCTGAGAAGTATACACTGTTACTTCCATTTTCATAAAAATAAGAATTGAATTCTATATGCTGAATATAGAATTCTGGAAATTACATCTAGGCAACTCTGCATCTAGAATTATTTTACTGGAGCAAAGCTGTTTGACTCATAATGCTGCACATGCCAGACCATTTATATGGATGCATCACGGCTTGGCACCAAGTAAATAAAAGCTCTTCCGCCTACCCACTGAATTCAATTTAGCAGCAGCAAAATGTTCAGCTACCTATATTCATCATTTTTAATGGTGTTCCTTTTGAATCGCCTCATAGTAATTCTCTAAATGTTTCCTTCCCACAACTGATTGGAAAGCCATTATTTTATTTTAATTGGGTTGGGACTTGCACACTTTCAGAGGAAATATTTTTACCTAAGAGAGATATAGAAGATTTTTCAATTAAAATTGTTTCAATTTTAGTGCCAAAGAACATAAACATGCTTACTTAAAAACAGAAGTTAAAATGAAGCTACAGTTTGCTTTATTATAGTAAATGTTAACTCAAATAACTTTTTATTGTTTTCTTTGGATGCTCTTCCTTGTAGGGTTTAAATAAAGGAAAATTTTGTGTTTTCCTTAATATTATCCTAAAATGGCTGACCTGACTAAGGTTAATGAAACATATTTGAATTTCCAGAGCATATCCTGACTTCTCTAAGCCACAGGGCTGATTCTACCAAATCTAGTCCAATAGGAATTGTTTATACGTGGTATCCAGAGTCTCCAACTTTTCTCTCTCTTTTCCAATTTCCTCTGAAGGTATTGTGACTACATAGTTTTTTTCATCTTTCTTCTGTCTACACCTGTTCTCAGAAAATCACTGACATGCAGAAGACATGATTAATATGCACTAGAACTATTCTTCCAATGGTATATATGTTTTATTCTGCATTCCAGATCGTAATCTAAGAGGTCTCTAACTGATGGCCTACTGCCATCATCTGCCCTCCAGATGTGTTTTTAAAACATTTTGAACTAGTTGCTAAAACTTAGAAATAAGATTCCACAAGAAATTCCAGATTTCTGTTAACCTTTGAGAGATTTGAAGATCTAGCTATCCTAGGCCTGCCCTCCTGGATGGCAACAGCTGTGTGAGGGTACAGTTATCAGATAAAATATAGGATGCTCAGTTAATTTAGAATTTCAGTGAACAACAATGTTTTAATGTAATTATGGCCAATGCTATATTTAAGACTTACTTATACTAAAACACATTGCTTGTTTATCTGAAATCCTAATTTAACCAATCATCCTGTATTTTTTTATTTGTTAAATCTGACAAACGTATCCGAGAGTGAGCAGTGATTTCTTGCCTTCGATGGGCACAGTTTCCTGCAGATCCACTGAGCCCATTTCACATCTTTACGTAGCCTGCGTGACCTGTAAGCCTTTGAGGATTTTGCCACTGTCTTAAATTAAAGAACTAAGTCTCTAGTAATATTTCAGTCTTCAGTTCTACAAACTGAGAATGATTATTTTAGCCAGAAGTACTGTCCCTTTTACCGAATAAGATTATTTCTTAAAGGTCAGCAGATCTAACTGACGAGAGCCAGGATAACATGTCTGAGAATGGATTTTAACAGTACTGGACCCCAGGTAATACATAATTTAAAATAGGTTAAAGTTTATTGAGATGGGGGTACTCTCCCATAATTCAGAATTCAAAGGAAGAATTGGAGCCTATCTCATTTCATTTCTGGCATTGTTCTTTGAAATTTGGAAACAATGATGATTTAGAGTAAATGAGAGTGCTGTGTAACTGCCTTAGAAAGTATTGATAGAGTGGTCAAATGTCCCAGAGAATAGGAATATTATGATCTATTAATGATGTTAGACCAGAGAACACACAACAAAGGATGTACTTTGGTAGATCCTACATGATAACATTCTTCCCAAAACCAATATGAACACATCAGTGAAGGGAAAGGATGCACTGTTGAAAAGCTAATAGCTTATAGTGGACTACTGTGCTCTTGGTGTCAATAGTGATGATAGGAATAGCAAAGAGCAGAGCTAAGATGATGGCATTTAACAGCTAGAACCAAGGTGACCTACAGTATAATATAGAGCATGGACAGAATGGCAGTCGGAGAACCTCATTGACAGAAATTTATGAATTTGACTAGTAGGTAATAATGATCTTAAATTTGAGATAGAGTACTGCTTGCCTTGTATGACCTGAAAGGATCAAGAACAAGGGATAGAAGTTAAAGTCATTCCCCATAATGGAAAATTATAATTCTTTTCCATGGAAAAGAATTCTTTTCCAAGAAAGTAAAAGTGGAAGTATCTGAAAGTCACCCTACCCTGATTCTGACCAAGATAGCAAATTGTAAACAATTCTGAATTTAAGTTAGAAAAGATTTGGCTGTAATTAATACCACCTTCAAAGACTTAAGAATACAGAGGTTGTGGTACCCAAAATATCTGTATCTCCATTTATTTCACCAGCTCAGTTCCTTCAAAAACTAAATTATCATGCTGGTTTTTGGTGAAATACCATAAAGTTAACCAAAGGGTTACCTGAGTTGCAGTTGTGGTAGATATGGTATGTTTTTGTTAAAATAGATCACTATAGCCTCTAGAACTTGGAATGCAGCTATAGATCTGGCAAATACATTTTCTCCCAATCTCTTATCAGGAAAAAAAGATCAAAAGCAATTTGCATTCATCTGGGATGAGACAGCTGCACATATACATGATCTTGCCCCAAAGCTATCTTAACTATTCTGCTCAGCGATAGTGTAGTCCAAAAGGGTGATAATAATCTGGGCTTTCCAAAGGCATGTTTTTTTTTTTTTCCAGTCATTTTCAGTTTATTACTCATGGTCATGAGAAAGCATTTCATTTCTTATTATATCCATTTTACTATAGATATTTTTATTACTTTAATTATCAAGAAATTATCTCCTTTTACAACCTATTTAAGAAATTCTTCCATTTTCTTCTAGCTTTGTTTGTAGACAGTGTTCTAAAATTTATCTTTTTAAAATTTTAGTTAGTTTCAAGTATACAGTAAATTGGTTAGACATTTATATAGTTTATAAAACAATCCTCCTAATTACTCCTTCTGTTCTCTGGTTTTTCACATAGCCAATATATTAATGCTAACTGCATTCCCTATGCTGTGCTCCCCATCCCCGTGACCAACTATCAACTCCTAATTTGTATTTCTTTAACCCTTCACCCCATTCTCCCAGTTCCCCAACCCCCTTCTCCTCTGTCATCACCAAATTATCCACTATATTTGTGAGTCTATTTTGGATTAGTTTGTTCTTTTTGTTCCTTATGGTATTTATCTTTCTCTGACTTTTTTTCACTTAGCATAACCTATAGGTCCATCCATGTCATTGCAAATGGTAGAGTAATATTCCATTGTATATGTGAACCGTAATTTCTTTATCCATTCATCTGCTGATGGGCGTTTAAGTTGTTTCCATATCTTGACTATTGTAAATTGTGCTGCCATGAATATTGGAGTGCATAGATCTTTATGAATTGTTGTTTTGATTTTCTTTGGACAAATAGAAGTGCAATTGCTGGGTCAAAAGGAAGATCCATTTTTAATTTTTTGAGAAACCTCCATACTGTTTTCCATATCGGCTGTACCAATTTGCAATCCAACCAACAATGTATGATGGTTTCCTTTTCTCTGCCAACACTTGTTCTTTCATTTATTGATGATAGCCATTCTGACAGGTGTCAGGTGATAGTTCATTATGGTTTTAATTTGCATTTCTCTGATTAGTGACCTTGAGCGTCTTTTCATATGTCTGTGGGCCATCTGTATTTCCTCTATGGAGAAATATCTGTTCAGGTCTTCTGCCCACTTTTTAATTGGATTGTTTGTTTTTTTGTTGTTGAGTTGTATGAGTTCTTTTATATTTTGGAGTTAACGTCTTGTCGGATGTATCATTAGCAAATAATTTCTCCCAGTCAGTTGGTTGTCATTTTGTTTTGTTGATGGTTTCCTTTACTGTACAAAACTTTTTAGTGTGATGTAGTCCCATTTGTTTATTTCTCCTTTTGTTTCCCTTGCCTGGAGAGAGACGTAAAAAAAGAAATTACTGTTAGTAATATCAGAGTTTACTGCCTATGTCAACCTCTACTTCTTAACTCAGATTTCACACATTAGTAAAAATGACTTGAAGTTATGTCATTTTTCCCACCTTATGCTTTTTTATTCCCCCCTTTTTCTCATCCTTATTCATTTACATAATGAATGATTTCCAGGACTCGGTACAGGGAGTCTCTCCTCCAGGAAGTCTTTTCTAAACTTCCTGATTAGGTTAAACACTTCTCTTCTGATTCTGATAGTACTCAGAATCTAATTATTTAAATCATTTATCCTTGGACTTAAACAGTTGGAGGCAGAATTAGATCCTGTTTCATGCGTTTTTCTGGCATTCCACATAGTACCTGCCACATGGTGGACATGTAAACATAGTTTTTCTTTGTTTTAAAATTTATTGTTGTTATTATTATTACTATCACTATTATTACTACTAATACTACTACTATTCTCAGCTGAATAGTATCCTATTACTATGTCAACTTACCCCCATCCAATTTTTCCTACTTTCTATATGCTCCTTTTTCACCAACACACACAATGCACGCACACACACACACACACTGCAGGATGCATTTTGATAATATGTACCTGGAACTTATGTCCCCTAATTGTAAGCTAACTTCCTATTGCCACCATATATTTACAAAGGAGATATGCAGAGAACAGGCAAGCCCATGCACACTCTTAGATACCAGTAAGACCTTTGCCTCCGAAATCCTGACTTGGATTAAATCACATGAAGCATTGCCTGGCATTGCTTTCCAATTATACACCTGTGTCCTGGGTCATGGAGTGCCTGTGAGAGGCTCTGAGTTCCTGCTTGATTTCCTCTTTCTCATACTAGTATTTCTCACAATTTCTCTCTTGCTACAGTAGAGGCATGACTATTATATTTAATGTATAGCTGCCATCACTAAAAAGTGATGGTGGAAAAAATAATAATTGGAGACTTATTTAATAAAGACTTTATTTTCTTTTTGCTTTCAAGTTGATGTCTTCATTGCCTACAATTCTCTAAGAATTGAAAAATGGCACATCAATTCCCTCTGCTAATTACCCCATTAATTCAAACTGCCATGAAAACACTGTGGACTTTTCAAATTAACTTTAGTTTTTAATTTTGTGTTTGACTCTAAGAAAATAGATCTTATCAAATTAATATATCCCTTGTGAGTATGCAATATATTCAGATGCACAAAAATGATCATAGAGTTGATGCAGATTATGTTCTTTTCTGATTTTGGTTAGTACTATAACTCATATAATGGGAGGGCCATGTTACTCTTTTCTTAGCATTTTAGTTTTCTTAAAAGTCCACCTAAACTAATGGTGGCGAATGATACCATATGGGGTAGGTTTATTCACATTTAAATTCATCCATGAAACAGCTTCAGCCAGATGTGCATTGTGTACCTTTCAAATCTTCATCCCTCCCCTGCCCTTCAACCAGTGAGAATGACATTTTCTAATGAAATGTAAGCAAACGTGCATTCCAGATCCAAATTTTATATCTATTTTAAAGGTGCAATATAGGTCTTGGCTTTGAAGAATTGGACTAAGTTTTTTTTTTTTTTTTTTTTAAATAAGTATAATAAAAGTGTATGCAGGTACATTTTTTTTTCAAAGAACAAAACTTTTGCTCTGCTCTCAATAAAAATAATAATAATTTAAAAACAGCCACAACTGTTAGGATCAAATTTAATTGCATTGTAATTTGATACAGATGGTCAATTTCCTAATGAGAAGAATCCTCCCTATATAATATGGAAGATAAATTAGATTAAGAGGCAATATAATTGCCAAGAAATGAAAGACACAAGTTTTAATTCCATAACTAAAGCTAAATATTACTGGAACCTTGGAGATAACATTTGATTGTTCTTAGTCCAAAGCAGAATTAAAATGATACTACTGTACTTTTGGTAGTAGCCAAGTTAAACCCTCTCCTTAAATTCTTATCACTATTATCCATTAATGCAGGTGACTTCCTGCAATATTTATTTTCCATAAAGCAATAGCAGAAACAATGGTTTACCTATTTAAGTATCTCTGAGATACCTTCTCAATACTTATAAATTAAAAAAAAATCATACTAATGAAACACCCACTACTTGTCAGATTCTTGTTATCATACTTAATCTCTGTGAGGTAAGAAATAATACCTCCTTTTTATGAATCAGAAAACAGGTTAAGAGGTTTAAAACTATGGCCAAAGTCATGCAACCAATAAAACAAATCAATTCAGTTGAGTTTTTTAATTATTTTTTTGAATTTTTTTATTATAGTAAAATATACATGACATAAATTTACTGTTTTAACCATTTTAGGTGTACAGTTCTGTGGCGTTACGTGCATTCACATTATTCTACAACTATCACCACCATCCATCTCCAGAACTTTTTCGAGGTAATGAGGTACACATCCTACCTTGCGTTTCTTTGTCATTCATTCATTCATTCATTCATTCCTGGTGCTACAACACTGAGTCAAAATGGACGTTGTCTGTGGCCTCATGGGACTTCACTTTCCTGCAATTGATTCAGAATATCAATTACCTCACAAATATTGGTTAGCTCCTTATTTGTAATTATCCCTGTCTTTTAATTTTTATATGTATTTACTTATTTGCCATGTGTTTCCACCTTGGTTTTATTTATTTTTTTGTATCTGTCCATTAGAATGCAGTTTTATTAAGGCAAGGTCCATGCCTTTTGCCTTTTCTTGTGCTCTTTTGTGCATATTGTGATATATGATATGATATATGATATGATATTATATGATATACTACACAGCAGGAGCAGAACACATATTTGTTGGCTGATAGACCATATTGAAACAATTTCAGACTGGAAGTTTATTTTTAAAATTTTTTCAGTAGTGCTTTGGTGATAACTATCTCCACTGTTAAGAAATCTCTCTTTAGGTTTAACCAATTTTGTTATTATGTGCCCCCAAATCAAGATGAACAGTTACATTACATTAGGTTATTTTAAAATTAATTTACAACTCTAAATGTTTACCTTTTCAAGATCTGAATGACTATATACAAGATCAGTATTTTGTATTTATATTGAATTTTCTTCCTCATATAGTCTTATTTCCTTAATCATTTGCACATTCGATAACAAAATTGATTGTTATTACATATATAGGCCTCATAAAACAGAATTCACCTCATGACCTTTCTTATTGTGATTTAATAGTTTTTGTAGTATAAACTGATATAATTATGTTGGAAAATAACAGAGAAACAAATCATATGATTTCATAATGTATACAGTGATTTGGGACCTGAGAATACATTTTAAATTTATTTATGTTTTGAGGGATACCTCCTAAAGACTCCATTATGTTGAAATGAATAACATTTTGGTGAAAATGTTTATAGTATTTCAGAATAACAAGAGCATTTACTACTAGAGATTTTCAGACTAGACAAATTTAATTAGGCTAGCCAAGAGGCAAGCAGATTAAGAAAAGTGCTCCTTACCATTCATTTTTCACTTGCCAGCTTCATTTCAAATACAGCAGCTGCTTTCTGGATCAATACAGGTATCTGGAAATAAATGAAGAAGAGACTATTTCTGTAACATTACAATGTGATGAGGTAGCACAATGGTATGGCATCAAACAGATATCTAATTTGTAAAAGGAGTTATCTTGAAACAGGTATTTTCTGATCATTTACTTTATTGATATTAACCTCTTTTCAGCAACCAAAACATTTTCAACCTTACTTTAAAAAAGGGTCATTTTCATTATAAATATTAATAACAAATACAGTCCTAATAATTTTTTAAAATATCTCATTAGGGTTGGTAAAGTAGTTTGTTTCACTTGCATACCAATTTCTTATACAAAGGTTGCAGCATGTGGTAGAAAGCTCATAAAATTTAGAGTAAGATATCTCTGGGTGTGAATCTTGTATTCATTACTTGTTACTGTTGACTAACTAATCTCTCTGAATCTTGGTTTACTTATTTATAATCACAGTGTGGCTTTACATTAATTAACATTAAATACAAAAATACCCATTTAAAAACAGAATAGCAGATGTAATAATTGATTTTTAATAAATGTTAGAATCATTTTTTCCCTAGCTACTCATATTTCCAATCTATTAAGTACTTTTTAAATTGTCACCTCAGTGACTCGCATGGCCCAGCGTTAGCATCATTAAAAAAAAAACAAACAAAAAACCAAACAAAAAAACAAAAACCAATACATAAAAAAAGTTCATTGTAATGTGATACCAATTTAACTATCTTTCAAATAACTCTAAATTTAATCAAGTTTATGTCTCATAAAGATGCTTCCAAAAAGCATCCTTTTCCCTCTCCTTATTTGCTCATAACCTAAGGTTCTGAAAAGCCTCATTATTTTCAGGGTCTTTCAACCTTTCTCTCCAGAAAATTGCATGAACCTCAATTTGTAAAGATTTGTGTGTCTTGAATTTCATTCTGCCTCTTTAGCCTTGTTGCTCTCCACTCATTCTTTCAAATCCCTGTATGAAATTTTAGAGAATGGGCTGGTAAAGTTATATTTTTTTGAGAGATGTAGGTAACTTAAGAGAAGATAAAAGAGAAATAGAACATTCACCTCTTAGAATATCTTTTGTTTTTTTCACCCTGTCACAAGAGAATGGACTACATATGTTTTATTTACATATGTTTTATTTATTTAGGCAATGAAGTTTTGTCTTGAGTTACCAACTTTGTCTTGAACTTCAAAATAGATTTTCATTATTATTTAGATTAGAATATAAAGCTATAAATAACTCCTAGAAATTAAAACAATTTTTTAAGCTTTTTTGTCTCTCCTTTATTGAGAAATCATAAATACATTTTATTTTTCCCCTTCTTTCTAACATTGTCATTCAAAAGTGTGTCTTGTCCAGATTTATTCTATTCATAACAATCGTAGAAAATTTCCCTCTTATTTTTTGCTCGTGTGACATTTTGATTCGTGATTCAGCGATCAAGAATCCAGATAAATGAGCTCCAGATAAATGTTATGGATTGACTAACTTCTTGGAGATTCAAAATCAAACAACATAGAAGCTCTATTCTTAAGGCAATTAATAGCAAACTCCATGTTGTCCTAGATACTACATAAGAGGGTGTACTTTATGAGGTTACAGTTCTTAGGTAACTCATGATGATACATACCAAATTATATTGACTTGTGCTACATTCTGGTGGTAATGGTGCTTCTTATGAGAAATACAAAATTAAAGGGATGAAAA
The DNA here is from genome assembly GCF_000151845.1 of Pteropus vampyrus. Taxonomy (NCBI): domain Eukaryota; kingdom Metazoa; phylum Chordata; class Mammalia; order Chiroptera; family Pteropodidae; genus Pteropus; species Pteropus vampyrus. The sequence continues at coordinate 14,652,880 of NW_011888792.1, forward strand.
AATGCTGCCTCCGTCCGCCCCCCAAAAAAGGCCAATTACGTTTTGTTGTATTCTTGTGGAGAGTTAAGATGTTGGGAAGGAACACAGTTGTCAGGGAGAAAAAGGATTTAAGAAAGATGTTCTAAAGAACAAGAATAATCTAAGCTGGCTAATTGGCAAATAAAAAGACATATTTCATGGCTTTTAGGAGGTAGAAGCCAAAACACTATTTTCTTGAGGGAGAAACATACTCTTCTTGTTCTTGGATAAATTGGAACTTATTTGAGAGAAAAAGAGGGAGTTTAGGAAGAAGAATGTAATAGACTTAAATATGAAAATATTAGTAGTTAATTTGAAGAGCTTATCATTCATTTACTGATTAAATAATTAACTATTGGGTACTATCTTTTAGACATTGTGTCAGATACCAAGAATCCAACAATAAAAAGATAGACCCTTCTCTGACCTTTGGCAGCTCCTAGACTGGGATTAAAGAAGGTTATGAACTTATGATTTTTCTAAGTGTTTGTTTACAAAAGGTTCTGCAATAGGCAGGCACTTGTGAAATATTCAATGAGCAAGAGCTGGATGTCAGTCAATAATTAAAAGACACAGTCCCCGAACTTAAGAAACAAACAAAATCCTAATAGGAAGTCACATCTGTTGAGCCCTTTCTGTGTGCCAAGAAGCACTTTATGTTGATTTTTAAAAAAATTTTGTCTTTACTATACGTTTATGAAATAAGTACTGTTGTTATAGATGAGGAAAGTATTTTAAAAAGTTAAGTAATTTGGTCCTAAAATACTATAGTTAGTAAGTGGCACACCTAAAGGAATAGTCACATTCCAGATTCCTCTTCTAACTACCATATTACTGGATTCTACTGCCTCCCTGATATTGTTGGCAGGTACCCAAGATTTAATGTCTTGTCTGAGAGTTTTCTTAAAATGATTTATGCCAGACTAAGTTATCAGTCATCCAAAGGAATAGAGAAAGGTCTATTTACTGAACTGGCATTTTGTCATTATAAAAATTATAAATCTACTACTCTCTGTCACAGTTCCCATTATGAGTTACATTTTTGGTATAAGACAAATTCTCATTACAAAAATAAGTTTAATTGTTTGGGTTTGCTTAAATTGCTTGTCATCAACTATTTTCCAATAATTTGTTGAACAAATTCTACTCAGTATCCTGTCTATTAAATCGATACATTTCAAGCATCTTTTATTTATTTGTTAGGTACTGTTTTAGGTATGAAGAATACCACAGTAAAAAGAGTATCCATGTTCTGGAGGAGGGAATTGGTGGAGGGGGAAGTGAAGAAACAAAAAATCTATCATCTATCTATTTATCTATCTATCTATCTATCTATCTATCTATCTATCTATCTATCTATCTATCTATCATCTATTTATCTATCATCTACCTATCTATAACTATCATCTATCTCAACCATCTTAGTAGGTGATTATAAGTGGTAAGAGGAAAACTAGTGTGAGTAAAGAAAGGTAAAGGAAAATGCAGTTAATAGGTGGATTAGGAAAGTTCTCTTGGATAAAGTAACATTTGACCACATTCTTGAGTTAATTGAGAGCGAGTTAACTATGAGGATATCTGAGAAGAGCCTTCACATCAGGGACACTTGGGGACAACTCTATGCTAAATGTGGGAATGTTGAAAGGGGTGAACAAGGATGAAGCAATAGGATGTAAAGAGTCTGTGAGACAATTTGACAGTATGTGTGTACATACACAGCAGTGATTTTCATGTCTCTTTGGAATATTTGTTAAATTACATTCTCTAGAATTACAATAAAATAATTATTCTATAGAAAGACTTAATTACTCATCCTGATTAAAGGGTCCATAGGTCTCCCCACTTTTGAAAGCTGATGTGTAAGGTTTCTTCTTTTGTGCATGAGTCCTTCACAGTAATATTACTAGCGGCAAACACCTTATTTGTATATGCATTTATTTATTTTTTTTATTATAAATTTACCTCTTTTTATTATTTACTGATTCCTGTAGTTGCAGATTTTGTATGGTTCTTTTAGATGAATAGCAGAAGTAGATTTCTAAAGCCCTAGTCTGCTGATAGTTATTAGAACTTACAGTTTTTTACCTGGAGGAAGTTAAATGACCTGATAAGCTTTGCATCTTAAGACTGTTCTGAATAAATGAAACATTTTTTAAAAAGATTATTTTGTCAACTGTAGCAAAATTCCTCACTTATTAAACCTGTCACAGATCAGAAAATAAATGATATTTTAATTAGCAGTTATGGATGGTTTGTGAATTCTGCAGCTAGTTGATAGTCATTTCTCCTTTTAAAAAAGATAAGGGTAAGAACATATTTGAGATGAGAGAGGCTTTCTTTTTATAAATGCTAAGCACTGAAACTTATTAAAATATCATTTTAAGAAATAAAAAGTGGGAAAATTATTTTGGAAAAGAATATAACCATATAGGAATGATACAGGTGACATTTGAAACTATTACTAAATGATTTAAGAGTCTTGTAAAATAATAAAAATTATTTTATTAAAATATGTGAAGTCAGAAGACCAGTGCTACCATTTTGCCTGTACTTGTGTTTAGATGTGAAAGCAACTTTCTAGGGCTGGTTTTTAATTTACAATATGAATGATAGTGAAGTTATACAATCAGATTAGCCCCATTTATGATAGTAAATCATAAGCATAAAGAGTATAAATTTGCTAAATATATTAAAACAAGCCACAGAAGTGATTTCCTGCCTGCCTGAATCTGATTAATTTATTTGTATCTACACATGCACCATGCAGGCACAGAGCTTATCATTATTTCATGAGAAAGATGACTCCATTTGGAACAATGCTAATTTTAATCAAAGTCTGAGAGTTTTGGATATCAGAATTTATTATTCTGTTTGACTTTGAGAAGCACATGATGAAAACATCTATTTCAAAATAGTTAAGGTTAATCATCTTTTGTCTGCCTCAATTTGATTGTGATTATGAATTGAGCACATCAAGCAACACATATAAAATTTTAAGTTATTTCAGATTTATTTAAATTTTTTTAATAATGATCGAGATGTTTTATAGTAAAAGTAATTACCTGCTATGTGCTCTTTTGTAGGTTGCTCTGGAGAAATTTTATTTTTAATGAAACTTTCTTACATGAAAATACACATATTTTATTATAAAATATGAACTACATTATAAAAAACCTTGCCAATTAGACAATCAATGAATGACATTCCAAAATTTTTTGTTTCCTCAAAAAATAGTAGAAAAACCGACAAAAAATGTAAACCGTGCCTTTGTTATAGAGTAGTCATGGTCTCTTTTAATATCCCAATCTCTACCCAGAATAATAAAACACAGATTAGAAAGTAAAAATCAAAATAATGGGATAATGAGATAGAAAGAAATGTATATTGGCATATCATAGGTAAAGGTCATTAGAAAATAAAAACTTATCTTGTCCTACTGAAAGATGTAATAGATAAAATGGAGGAATTTTTAAGAATATTTTTGTTTCTTTTGAAAAGTAATATTTCCATGACAAATAATTCAGACAATATCAAGATGAAAAAATTAGAAGCAAGTATCTTCCCACAGCTGACCTGTCTTCCAGACTCTCAGAGGCAATCCTTGCAACAGTTTGAGTATATCATTATAGAAATGTTTTACACAAATATAGACAAATAAATGTATATGTATATGTGATTTGAACACATTCAGATGCACACTTGGATTAGACGATGTTTTGTACCTTGAGTTACTTATTCATATATTTCGGAGATATTTCCATTTCTGCACTTAGAAATATACTTCATTCTTTTTGTTTTTCTTTGTTGTAATTTTATTTGTTTGGGCAGGTAGTAGAGGCAATTTCACATTTCAAAAGTTGCAAAAATTATAAAACAAAGTTAATTGCCTGTCCTCTAGCCACATAGTACTATGCATTAGCAACAACCATGTGACCAATTTTTTGAATATCTTTCCAGATTGCCATTTATTCCTGTTAGTTACTAACACATATATTGCCATCTCTCCCCACACACTGAAGGTTATAAAATAGACAAACTGATTTGCACTTTAAAAATAAAACAAGTTATCCTGGACAGGATTCCATTTTAGCATGTGTAGAGCTGCTTAATATTTTTTTCGTAGCTGCCTGATATTCCATGGTACAGTAGTCTCAAATTATTTACTCAGTCTCCTTTGATGGAAATTTCTATTTCCCATATTTTATTATTATATACAAGGCTACAGTGCATTCTTTAAAATATACAATAGAGCACACGTAAGATATATTAGGATTTACTCTTAGAAATTGAATTGCTAGAACAAAAGTTTACATAAATACAGTTTTTATAAATGATACCAAATTGGTCTCCATAGTTGCTCCACAAGTTTTCTACCAGCAAAGTACAACGGTGTTTTTTTCCCCACACCATTTATAACATAATCCACAAAAAATTGCTTCCTTTCTGACCTAATTGATTTTTTAAAAATGTTTTCTCCTTGTGGCTTTAATTTGTATTTCTCTTTTTTATGAGAGAGGTTGTGTATCTTTTCACATTTTTAGGCCAATTGCTTTTTCATTTCTGTGAACTCCTTATACTTTTCCCACGTTTCTATTGGGCTGTTGATCTTCTTTCTTATTGATTTGGTGGAAATAATATATACTGAGATAACTTATTGGGTGTCTAAGATATAACTATATATTTTTTCCAAGTGTGTCGTATGTTTTTTGACTTTGCTTTTTGTATTCTGTATTTGGTCACACATTTTAATGCACTTAAATTTACTTACCTTTATTTTATGGCTTCTGCTTGGGATTTGGGTTATTTAAGAATCTGAAATTTAACTTGTTATAAAGTGTGATACAGGAATCCATTTTTTCCCAGTTAATGATAGTCCCAACACCATTTGCAGAATAATTAATTTTTAATATAAATTTGAAGCATCAACTTTATCATATTCTAGATTCCCAGATGTATTGAGTACTATTGCTGGATTTCTATTTAATTCCTTTGAAATTTCAGTTCTTCCATGAGTCAATACCACATTTAATTATTCTGGCTGGATGATATTTAATATCTGGGAAAGCTAGACAGACCTCTTATTGCCATTTCAGATTTTCTTGGCTCTTCTCATATGTATATTTTCCAAGACTACTTTTGAATGAACTCATTTAGTTAAAAAAAACAATAGTTAGATACAGACATCAATGCAAACATAATAGTTACTGACATTTGCATATGTTAAGTTATATTTATTGATTAACTCAGGAAGCTTTGACAATTTTCTGATTGGAGTGTCTTTATCCAAGAATAAGGCATACCTTTCTTTTTTTATATGCATTTATGTTCAAAATAAGTGTTTTAAAGGTTTTGTAATAGGTATTTTAAAACACAATTCTTGTGTATTCTCAGATATTTTATCATTTTGGTGTCATTTCAGAAAGTTTTAAAATCGTATTTTCTAATTAATATATTTTTATGTATTTGCAAGTCATTAATGTCACATTATTAGATTATTTATTATTATTTATAGTGGTATTTATTGTTACTATTAGAGGTAGTGATACTAAGTGTAGTAATGATAATATTTATTCTCTTGGTTTATCAAAGAAATCCAATAGTGACATTGGTAATCTTTATCCTTTCCTGTTATCCATTTATTATATATATTTCTCTTTCAGTTTAAAAGTTGTTAGAACAGAGACATCAAAACATCTCTTATGTGCTTATTTATGTCTGGATGTTATTTGTTTCTTCTTTAATTGCATTATGCTCAAAAGATATTGTTTGTACTA
>NW_011888792.1:14658721-14663594 GCF_000151845.1 Pteropus vampyrus
TATTTTCTAATTAATATATTTTTATGTATTTGCAAGTCATTAATGTCACATTATTAGATTATTTATTATTATTTATAGTGGTATTTATTGTTACTATTAGAGGTAGTGATACTAAGTGTAGTAATGATAATATTTATTCTCTTGGTTTATCAAAGAAATCCAATAGTGACATTGGTAATCTTTATCCTTTCCTGTTATCCATTTATTATATATATTTCTCTTTCAGTTTAAAAGTTGTTAGAAGAGAGACATCAAAACATCTCTTATGTGCTTATTTATGTCTGGATGTTATTTGTTTCTTCTTTAATTGCATTATGCTCAAAAGATATTGTTTGTACTACTTTTATTTTTAAATTTTTGGCAAGTTTTGTAGGGCTTAATATGGCCATTTTCACAAATGATCTTGGGGAAGCTGAGAGGAAGGTATAATCCTTGTTTTCAGATTTAATTTACTGAGTATGTTGTTTAGACCTTTACATAATTGCTTAATTTTATTTGCATGATCTGACACATGCTGAACAAATACTACTTTTTCATTATTTCTTCTTTCATTTCCTGATGTTCTTTTGTAAGAATATTGATGCTATGTTATTCGGTGTATAGATAGTTTTTGAATTCTAGAACTCACTGTTGATGGTCCTCTTTAGCAATGGCAACTGCCTTTTTTGGTCTCTTTTAATGCTCCTTTTCTTTGAAGTCAACTTTTTTTTTAATAAAAAGATTAAATCACATGCCTTCTTTATAATTATCTTATATGATTCTGCCCATATTTTTATTTTTATCATTTTTGCATCTATGTTTATATGTACTTTGTATACATATATAAACATATATGTACCTGAGAATCATTTTCATTTTAAGTATTAATTTTCCTTATTTGTACTTATTGATATCAGTATTTCTAGTCTCAGAGACATATTTTATGTAATACTTTCTAAATCCATTGCTTCTTTTTGAGTCTTTCACTCTAAGGAATATATTTTTGTCTGTGGGTTCTTTTATATTTCTCCAGAGATTTTATTTTAGTGATTACTTTTATAATTATACTTTTATAGCACTGCTACTCAAAAGGTAGTCTGTGAACTAGGACTGGTCTACATAATGTTGGTTAATGATTCATACTAAGATGAGTACAGAAATTGTGAATGTGCTTTTAGAAACTTTTAGGAATTGACATTGATGCAACATCCAAGTCTATGATCAGTTGACAAGCATTAATGAACAGGACTGTACAAACTAGTTTGAATGTTATTGTACCCATATGATGAGTCACAGTTAGCAAGGCATACATATTACCTGAGTTCACCACGACCATAATTATAGGTATAATATCTTAAGATTAATTTGTCAACAGTAAAGGCTATGTAAATAAACTGAGGAAAATGTAAGGACTGTCAAGAAAGTTAGAAAGATAGAACAGTTTCTTCAGATAGTTGCTACATATTCCTTAGTTTAACAATTACCAATGAAGTTCTGCACATATGCAAAATGTTATTATCAAACCCCATATACATTTGAATCTCATTTTCAATCAAAATAATCTTGCTGGATAGGAAATTCATGTAACCATTTGTATTATTGAAAGATAATTTAACTTTTACATTATAAACAGTTGGACTAATTACTGATGAATCAAATGTAAATTTTTAAAATATACAATAAATACAAATTTATAAAAAATAAATTTAAAATTTTTAAAGTTATGAAGCATCATCTATCTCATTTTAGAAAGAAGATAAAAGTGAATATTCTGAATTTCTTAATTTGACTTTAAAGTATCTTCTTTCCTTACAGTCAATATATAACTTTTAAGACTGGCTTTTCTACTATGCATGCTGGTGAAGTAAAATATAAAACCATTTAGATGTGCATTATTCATTGAGAGCAGTATTATTGTCAATCCAAGATGGATTGACAAGCAAGATGCACATGCTTTTGTCATATTAAAAACTTTATCAAAAAGTATGGTATTTGTTTAAAGTGTCCATTTAATATGGGGAATCGCTTATAACATACTTTTTGTTTACTTACAAACATAGAGGAAAGAAAAAAGTATAATAGCAATTCTCTATATCAATGACTTATATACATACAATCAACAATGTATGCAGTTTTGTTATTTTCTGATTTTTTTTTATATTTTAGACTATGTTTTTAAAATGTAATTTCATGAGACTGGCTCTGAGCTTTACTGTGGTTCAGAGGTGAGCCAAAGGTGAGAGTTGCTGCACAAAGGCAATGGTTTGCATGGTTTGAATCTCCTGCCAACACAAAAGGTAGGAACACCAGACTTTCTTATCAACTTGCTGAGATGTGGGCACAAGGGGAATCGGGGTGACATGAAGATTAAAAGCTGTTTGCAGTAAAATAAAAACAACAACAAAAAAATCGAGTAAGACTCTTTATTACACCCTGTCACATTGACAGAGTGCTTCCTGTAAATATGGCTTAACTGTGTGCTTCCCTATGGAGCACTGCTTCTCCAGATTTCCATGATGTTTGCTAAACAGATTGCTTTGCCTTCTAGTTTACCCTACTTATTTCTCCAAATGAAGCACTGGTGATTTTTTAACTCATTATATATTCTTACCCACTAAGTAATTCTGCCAGAGTTTACACAGATCTGCAACAATATGCATTCTCTCCACATCTTCCCATGCCTTTTTTTTTATCTTCATTTATCAGTCTTTCTTCTTGTTTATGGTTCAGTGTTTCAGTTGTCTGTTGGAATTATCAGAGTTAAAAATGGTCTCTATATCTTTTACTCCTTCATTACATGTTGGGGTTTCAATGAACGGTGATAAGAGGAAGATGATTTTGTTCTGCCATTTTATTTGGAAGTCCTATCCCTCTACTTCATTTTTGTTTTTATAGCATGATTTTATTATAGTGTAGGACATAATGTAATTTATTTGATTATTACCCTGTTAATGAATATTAACAGGGTAATAATCAAATAAATTACATTATAGTGTAGGACATAATGTAATTTATTTGATTATTACCCTGTTAATGAATATTAATGTCGTTCTTAGCCTTTGTACCAACAAGAGAAATGAAACAAACATTATTATTTAGCTGTATAGCACATATAGCTTTATGCATATTTGCTAATAGGTAGGAATAAATTCTGAGAAGTAGAATTGTTCAATCAAAAGTATGTACATTTTACATTTTAGGAGTTATTGTCAAATTGTTTTCCAGAAAAATAATTGTTTCAGTTTACACTCAGCTCATAAAATTCCAGAATCTACAGAGATTTATTTGTTTTCAATAAGTCCTTAGGGTTCTTGAAATGAGGGCTGGAAGAAGCTTCAAAGAGAGATTTGGGGGTCTCTTCCTTATGTTCATATGTGTTTGTTGAAGTCATTAATAGAAAAATAAGAGACATAACTATTTTTGTATCCCAAACCTGATCGTACTGGCTATATAAGCAGGGGAATGATATGCAATGATTGATATTTTTAAAAAGAACACTATGGATTGCTGTATGGAAAAAGACTTGGAGAATATGAATTGTGCAAGAAATAGGTAAAGGTGGCTTGGGCTAAGATGGTATCAATGGAGATATTGAAAAGATAATGAATATGAGGTATTTTATTGAATATTAGGATGTACTGATACTGACTTGACTGCTTTACTTTATCTCACTTATTTCATATAACTCCATGGAGTTTTCAAAAGAGCAAATTAATCTCAAAGAAATGATAGAAATTTCTCAAGATTTAATAAAAGCTTGAGCTGAATTTTGAACTCCAATAAATCTGTCTCTAAGTTTTCTTTTATTTTGTGTTTATTTTGGAACATCAAAAGCTCATTATTTATAACAAAACAGAACAAACAAAAAACCTGTATCTTAGAGGAGGGAGATATAAATTCAGATCAATCATTTCAGTGTGTTTTTCTCTACAACATCTTTTTGGGTTTTTTGTTTGTTTGTTTGTCTTCTTCCCTGTGTAAATAAGTATCTTTTCTCTTATATCAGTTTTATAACCTCAGTTTTTATCTACAATTTTAATATAAGCAGTTTCCTAGGTCTTTAAAAATTTGCTCAACAAATGAATATATATACTTAAGGCTATAATATGAAAAAAACCTTTAAAATCAAGGAAGACCTAAATCAAAAAGCAAAATTAAATTCTAAGAGATATTGATTCAGAAAAATCATCAATAATATTGATGTATTTTACATATATTATTGCGATTCCAATGAAAACAAAAGATTCTTCAAGCATAAAAATCTGGGTCTTACTAATGAAAGATGTCCAGTTGTAGATATTTAGACAGAAATATTCAATGACATAAGACAATTGGGATACGTTTGAATGAAAGTATAACTCACAACAGAATAAAATTATTTTAAGCCAGGTAGGAAGAATCAACATCATTAAAATAACCATACTTCCCAAAGCAATCTATAGATTCAAAGCAATCTCTATCAAAATACCATTTGTTCTCAGAGAGCTAGAACAAATAATTCTAAAATGTATATGGAACTGTAAAAGACCCTGAATAGCCACAGCAATCTTGAGAAAGAAGAACAAAGTCGGAGGTATCATACTACCTGATATTAAACTATGCTACAAAGCTACAGTAATCAAAACAGCATGGTACTGGCATAAAAACAGATAACATTGATCAATGGAACTGAATAGAGAGCCCAGAAATAAATCCACGCCCATATGCTCACTTAATATATGACAAAGGGGTAAAGACAGCCTCTTCAATAAATGGTGTTGGGAAAATTGGACAGATACATGCAAAAAAAAAAAAAAAAGAAACTGGACCACCTTCTTACACCGTATACAAGAATAGACTCAAAATGGATTAAAGACTTCAATATAAGACCCGAAACCAAACAACTTCTAAAAGA
>NW_011888792.1:14663644-14664200 GCF_000151845.1 Pteropus vampyrus
AAACTGGACCACCTTCTTACACCGTATACAAGAATAGACTCAAAATGGATTAAAGACTTCAATATAAGACCCGAAACCAAACAACTTCTAAAAGAAAACATAGGCAGTAAAATCTCTGATATTACTAACAGGAATTTCTTTTCAGATATATCTCTTCAAGCAAGAGAAACAAAAGAAAAAATAAGCAAATGGGACTACATCACACTAAAAAGTTTTTGTACAGCAAAGGAAACTATCAACAAAACAAAAAGACAACCGACAGTTTGGGAGAAGATATTCACTAATGATACATCTGATGAGGGGTTAATATCCAAAATATACAAAGAACTCATACAACTGAACCATCAACAGACGATTGGATAAAGAAATTATGGTTCATATATGCAATGGAATATTACACAGCCATTAAAAAATTGAAATCATACCATTTGCAATGACATGGATGGACCTAGAGGTTATTATGCTGAGTGAAATAAGACAGAAAGATAAATACCATATGATTTCACTTATATGCGGAATCTAAGGAACAAAAAGAACAAACTAGTCAAAAACAGAC
>NW_011888792.1:14665080-14667158 GCF_000151845.1 Pteropus vampyrus
GTCTTCTTTGGAATTTTCTGTAAATATATATTAACTTTTCATATGAGCATTATTTATTATTTATTTTCCAAAAATGTTATTATTTTTTTAAAAACTGGAATCGTAAGTTTAAAAACTTGAAAGCTAAATTTTTAATCACTGCATAGTCATCTTCAAAAGAATGAACCATATTTTATTTGACCATTCAGCTATAGTATATACAGTATATGTTATTTCCATTTTTCATGTGTTCATTCATTCATTCAAAAAGTTAGTGTAGTTGGGAAATAGTCATTGTAGTAGTTGGCTGTTGCCATGATAATGCCGTATAACAACCTACCCCAACACTGTCAGATTTAAAATCAAACCATTATTTTTTTTACTCACAAATCTCTGGGTTGGCCCTGACTCTGCTGAACTTGAATACAAGGTACAGAATGGATGCAGTCTTCTAGCATTTCGCATTGTATACCTATCTAGTGCACATTCTTCTTGTGGTAAATAACAGAAGCACAAGAACAAGACTTCAAGTGGAAATACCATAGAGTAGGTCTATATTTGTACAATCTATTCTGAGACTAAGAGGATGTTTTCTGGGGCTGTCATATGCTGACAATAAATAGAATTTTATTAGGCAAAGAGGGAGGGGGAGTGAAAGAATGTTCAGCCAACTGAAACAGTATCCGAACTGACTCATTTATGAAAGAAAATGTGTTGAAGGGAGATACTTTAGTGTGGCTTGAGCATGGTGAGAGAAAATGACAAAGTGATTTTAAGTCAACTTTCTGGGGAAGAAAAATATTAATAGTCAAAAGCCAACTTGCCAAATGACTGATTTGTCAAAAGGTAATTTACTGAACATCAATATTTACCTAATAATCAAGTCACTATTTTAAAAGTTTCAGCAGAGTTCATAGCAATTTATTTTACATAATGACTTCTATAAACTTTGAGGATTTTTTTTTAACATTTTAGTTTTAGTTTTTCTTCTAATTTATTACTGCTGTTTTGCTGAGGCTGCCAAAGTTTAATGTATTCATTCTGTTTTCAACACCTAGGGCTTTTGAGTTTTGAAAATAAAAACATCTTATATACTTCTAATTTTAACATCTTTATTTTTTGAATATCAAGGATTTTTCCCCTGAAATTGCAAAATTCCTCTTTAAATAAATTTACAACCCAATCTTTTCTTAAATATATTTTAGTTCATATGTCTTGAATTACTTGATTAAAAGAAGATTTTACATTTATTTTGAAAATATGATGCATGCTAAGTGTCTGAAATGTGAAATACAATCAGTGGATATACTTCATCTCTACTGCACTGAGAATCCATGGTGAATTGACACTGGAGAAACTAAATTAAAACACAACTAAAACTTTGGGGAAAAAAAGTCTAAAAAGACAATTAACTTCATTCCATAAAGACTAACTCATATAAGTTTTACATATAATTAATGGAAGCACATTTTAAAGTTGAGGGGGGGATTTGTGTGTGTGTGTTTGTGCATGTGCATGTGTGTATGCATACATTAAGTGAATAAGTCTCTTGTCCCGGCGTTGTATAAATGTTGAAAAGACTATCCTTTCTCCATTGGAGTGCTGTGCTCTTCTGTCAAAGATCAGTTGACTATTTGTGTGGCTCTCTTTTGGAGCTCTGTATACTGTTCTACAGACCTTTTTATCTGTTTTTTCACCAATATCACACTGTCTTGATCACTGTAGCTTTATAGTAAGTCTTAAAGTTATGTAGTATTCAATCTTCTGAATTCTTTGGCATTGTGTTGACTATTCTGGGTGTTTGTAGTCCATGTCAACTTCAGAATCAGTATTTTGATATCCACATCCACTGGGATTTTAATTGTAAAGATGGAGATGGAGGTATTTTGATGGATATAATTAGAAGGCCCACAAATATGTGAAAAGATGCTCGGTATCACTAGCTATTAGGGAAATGCAAATCAAAACCACAATGAGATACCATCTCACACCTGTTAGAATAGCTATAATCAACAGAACAAGTAATAACAAATGTTGGAGAGGATGCGGAGAAAAAGGAACGCTCATACACTGCTGGTGGGACTGCAAATTGGTACAGC
>NW_011888792.1:14667314-14668834 GCF_000151845.1 Pteropus vampyrus
TGAAATACTGCCATTTGCGACAACCTGGATGGGACTTGAGATAATCATGCTAAGAGAAATAAGCCAGACAGAAAAAGTTGAAAATCACATGATATCACCTATATGTGGGATATAAACCTAAAAGCAACAAATGAACAGGACTAACAGAGACTCAGGGACATGGGCTATGGACTAGTGGTTACCAGAGGGTAGGGGGCTGGGGGAGGAGAGAAGAGGTAGACAGGGTAAAGAGGGTCAAATATAGGGGGTTGGGGAAGGGTGATGTGAGTAAAGGGGATCAAATATATGGTAGCTGAAGGAAACTGGACTCGGTGGTAATCACACAATGGAATATATAGATGCCAAATTATAATGTACACCCAAAAATTATATAATTATATTAACCAATATTACCCCAATAAACTTTAAAAAAAAGAAGTCCTATTTGAGTTAGTTTTTAAATATTTTCTCGAATATTCCCTATTTATTTATAGTCATAATTTTTGCCAGTTTGTACTGCCTCTAATTTAATTAAATATATTAAATAGCATTGCTGTATATTAAGCATCAGATAATTCAGATATGTATCCTCAGGTATCTAATTATGTTGCTTATTATTTCTGTTGACTGTCATGCATGATAGCTTTTTTTTTTCATGTGTTTTCTTATTGTAGATTATGAACTCATAGTCATCAAGTTTTATATGTGGGGAAAAAATATTAGACCTTGGCTGAGCATTTATCCCTTCAGGGAGAATTTGAAGTTTATTTTGTGGTTTTTCAATATGATTTTTTTCTGAACTACAAAGGTAATATATATTCAGATTTTAAACCCATATGATGAAAGTCCTATGGTTCCAAATTCTCAGAGAATTTTCTCATCATCCGAATTTCAGTTCAAGAGGACTAGTTTTTTGTCTTTTTTTTTGCTGGCAAGATAGTTTTACCTCCTACTGCCCTAGGTCAGGTTCCATAGATGTAGAACGTGAGATGGAGATTCTTGTTAACATGATTTATTGGGGAAGTTCTCTCAGTAAAAGAGGAGTGAAAGGAACAGGATAGGGCAGGTGAACTCATCCTGCAACTTACTTGTTTAGCAACTCTTCTCTATTGGATATTCTCTCATGGTAAATGCTCACACTTTGTAACCATTCTCATAGTTCCACCCACATACTTCTTCTACAGTCTTTTGATATTGTTCTTTTCAGGTCCTTGATCAACCATCTAAGGTATTTACTACTGCCCAAATATATGAGTATACCTTTGACCACTTCTTTCCTCAGACAAAGTGGTTGACCTAATTCACTGTCCAAAACTTAATCTTTCAGGAGGGTTTCCTCTCAGCGTGGTTTTTAAGGGCATTCTCAAAAAAGAGTAGTCCAGCAGTTATTCATATTTAACTTGCACTCACATATCAAACTGATCCATCTTTGAACTAAGCTTGGGTTTTTTCTTCCTCTGTCAGCTTATCACAGAGAAACCCTGTTAGGGCTATTCATGCAAGCTAAGAGAAAGGCATTAGTGAAAGAGTGGTAAGGAATA
>NW_011888792.1:14669924-14675959 GCF_000151845.1 Pteropus vampyrus
TAAAAACGTGATCAGCAGATGAGTCTGTGGACCCAGTGAACTCATTGAGATATGAGGCACATGAGGAAGCAAGCCATGATGTTAGAAAATCTAAAGAAAAAAAAAGAAACTATAAAGATTCTGGATAATAAATATAATTATCAATTACAGCTCTTAAAGTAACTAGCTTAATATGATCAAAGGAATAGAAGACAACATTGAGAATTTTAGTAGAGAATTTAAAATTTTCATATAATACAAGTAAATATTCTAAAATTTAAAAAAATAATGAAAAATAAATCAATTGATATAATTAATAATAGATTAGAAACTGCTGAAGTACAGAACTGAAGAAAATTACTAGAATGAAGCATAGAGAGACAAAAGGATGAAAATATAGAGAAAAGAAAGAATAAAAGTTGTATAGAGAAGATATAATACTCATGTAATTGGAATTCTAAAGAGAATGGAGAGAATAGAACAGAATCAATATTTGAGAAGATAATGGGTGAAATTTTTCAGAGTGAAGAAAGATTTTATGCTATAGACTTGAGAAGACTTATAGCATCAGAAACAATATAAATAAAAAGAAATCCCTTGGCATTTCATAGTAAAACTTCTGGGAAGTATTAAGAGATGCTAGAGGGTGGGAAAAAGATTATAGTTGACCATTGAACAACACAGGTTTAAACTGTGTGGGTCCACTTATACACAGATTTTTTTCAATAAATAACTACTGTTTTTGATCTATGGGAATCTGTAGCTGTGGAGGGCCCATGGTATGTATTGATTTATGACATTTTATATAGAAGACTTGGGCATCCATGGATTTTTGTGTCTCTGGGGAGTCCTGAAATCAGTCCCCCATGGACACTGAGGGCAAGCTTTTGGAGAGTCAAAAATTATATGTAGATTTTCAACCACATTGAGTATTGGCATCTCCAACCTATGCGTTGTTCAAGGGTCAATTGTATTTTCAAGAAACAACAATTGTCCCAACAGAAACAATGGAAGCAGAAGACAGTGGAATAATATATAAAAATACTGAAAGACAATAACCTATCTAGTGAAAAATGTCCTTCAAAAAGGAGGGTGAGAGATCATAAAGAAGCTTGTATCTATGAGAGCAACTGTAAGAGCTGGACAAAAATTAACCAAAAGAAAACAGTTGTTGGTCTCCATAGAACAATAAAACAAGAAGGAATATGCAATACTGCAATTATTGAAAAAATTCAAGGACATGAGGTGATCTTCTCATATCATGGACTTTCTCCTGAAAGCATTTTCTAGTTTTGGGAGGCACTAGGAAAAATTGTTTGAACTTGAGATTCCATTCTTACTAGACTGAGGAGACCTAGAGTTTGGGGACACCAGTATGAGTGGTCATTCAGGGACAAAATCTTAGAGAGAGAAGAAAGCCACAGAAAACGAATTTTTAAGCATAGGCATTCTGATGTGCCCTTTTATTCCAATTCTTGGATTTTATACCAAAATATATTTTCTTGAATATAGAGTACAAATGACCTTCCTTTACTTTTTTTATGTGTATTAACTATATTTTCTCATTTTCTGAGTTCTTGGTGCTCTGGTACTTGGGGCCTTGCAGACTGGAGAATGCCCTTCCTAGGGTTAACTAATTCTGAGAGATAACAAACACCTTGCCTTTAATATGAAAATCAACCAATCTTCATCAAAGTCCACACCCTTCGTCCCCCAAAAGTGTCCTTTCATTAGAGTTTTATAATCTGGAACACCGTCCCCTGCCATAATCACTACAAGGCCAGGTAAAGAACAGCTGAGGACTACCCCTATAACCCAAAGCCCCCTAAATTATTCAGACTATCTAATCATAATTCACACCACTTGATTACCTTACTTTGCTCACTCTTTCCCTTGAAAACAGCAATAAAGACTCCCGCCCCCAGTTTCACTCTGCTGGTTCCATGTGTGGCCCCATGTGGTATGCCATTCCTACCCTTTCTAAGGGACTGTGAGTATAATAAATGAGTTTTATTGTTAGGACAATCATTTTTGTGTCTTTGTGTCTTACTAGACCTGTTCAGAGCAAGTCCTGGATATGTTTTTAGAATACTCTGAGTTTTAAGTAGGCTTCTTTTTATCTACTAAACTAAGAACTTTGCTCTTGATTTGATTCAAGGGCCATCTAAAAATCCTCTTCTACTTCAGTCTGAAATATGTGGATCGAAAATCTACATAATTGGCCTCATACTATATCGGTTCTATTCCTTCTAGCCAATTTGAAATCATCCCTGATTGGAACCATTCAGTTCTCCATATGGAAACAGAGTCTTGTATTTCCCAGCCCTTAGGGTAACTTAGGCTGACTATTCACTGAATGTTTATAAAGGTTGCTTCGCCTTTTCTTTCTATAAATAGTACAAAAGAAAATCTTGGTAAAATCTGATCTGAGAATCTGAGGAACAATAAAATTAAAACAAGAAAGCAGATTGCAAAATATCTTATGGAAATATCAAGAAATTAGCTGAAAATGTGCAAGACAGTAATCTTAAACCGATTTTTTTCCTGCTCTTTGAAAAAGCTAAGTGATTTATATCTGGATAAATTAAACAATTAATTCAACTAAATGGAGATCTGCCCAAGCTTTCACCCTTTCTGTCTTTTTTTTGAAATAGGAATTCTGCATTTTTTCTTTTGTATTCTTTTATCTATGTGCACAATATTTGTTTCACACATAGGTGTGGATTACAGATTTATTTATATTGTAACAACTCATGAAAAAGATGAAAGAAATATTTTGATTTAGTTAGAGTACTCACTGGAATAGATATAACATTAGCGTTGTAGGAGAGACACTCATCTAATTACAGGAGTAGAATTTTAGAGCAATTCAAAAGTATATGCTTAAGAGCCATAAGAACGGTCTGTCCTTATTGCAACTCAACTTGTTTCAGATTCTGTAGCGGTGGTTGGGGGAATCCCTTTACCATTATTAAAGTGCCTCTATATTGCTAGCTCAGAAAGTGGCAAATTATTTAAAACAAAAATAATTTTATTTTATGGTTTGCTGGATGTATATTTTTGGAAATATTTCATGTTGCTTAAATATATTTTATTTTTTAAAAAATTTTATTGTTTGACCCCCCTTCACCAGTTTGTAGGAGAAATATTTATTTGTGCTTTGTATGATTTGAAAATTAGTATGCAATTAAAGTGAATAATAGTAGTTATGTCTAAGACATACTGAGCCCTTACCATGTGTCTGGACCCAAGCTAAATACCTTATGGATATTATTCAAAACAACTCTCTGATATGGGACTTAACAGTATGACCTTAAAAAGGATTTCATTATTCTATTTCTTAATGACTTAATTTTTTAGAGCATTTTTAAGTTCACAGCAAAATTAAGAAGAAGGCAGAGAGATTTCCAGTATATCCCCTGCCCTAACATAATCTTCTCTATTATCAACAATACTCCCAGAGTAGTACATTTCTTACAACTGGAGAACCTGCATTAATGCATCATAATCACTCAAAGTCCATAATTTACATTAGGGTTTACTCTTAATGTTGTACATTCTGTAGTCTAGACAAATGTATAATGATATGTATCCACCATTGTAGTATCATACGGAGTATTTTTACTGCCCTAAAAATCCTCTGCTTACTCATCCCTCCACCACTCTCTTTAATTCCTGGCAACTACTGATCTCTTTACTGTCTCCATAGTTTTGCCTTTTCTGATGTCATGTAGATAGGATCATGGAGTATGTAGCCTTTTTTAGGTTGTCTTCCTTGATTTCTTTCATATAAGTTTATTTCATGTCTTCATGACTTAATAGCTCATTTGTTGCTAGTGCTGAATAATAAATATTCTGTTGTCTGGTTGTATAACGGTTCATTTATTCATTCACTCACTGAAGCACATCTTGATTTCTTCCAAGTTTTGGAAATTACGAATAAAGCTGCTTAAACTTCTGTATGCAGCTCTCTGGAGTAAACATCAAGGAGCACAACTGCTGGATTACATGGTCAGACTGTTTAGTTTTGTAAGAAACTACCAAACTGTCTTTCAAAGTAAATGTACCATTTTGCATTTTCACCTGCAGTGTATGAGAATTCCTGCTGTACCACATCCTCATCAGTATTTGGTGTTGTCAATGTCTGGACTTTGGCCATCCTAATAGGTGTGCAGTAATATATCATTGTTTTAATTTGGATTTGCTTGATGACATGTGATATATAGTGTCTTTTCATATACGTGATTACCATCTGTATATTTTTGTTGGTGAACTGTCTATTAAGGTCTTTGGCCCATTTTTTAATCGCGTAGTTTGTTTTTTATTGTTGAGTTCTAAATGTGTGTGTATGCGTGTGTGTGTGTATTAGATAACTATTCTTTATCATATTTATCTTTTGCAGATATTTTCTCCCAGCCTGTGGCTTGTCTTCTCATTCTTTTGACATTGGTTTTTAATTTTAATGAAGTCCAGCCTATCGATTATTTCTTTCATGGATTATGCCTTTGGTGTTGTATCTGAAAAGTCATCACCATGCCAAAGGTCATCTATGTTTTCTCATGTTATCTTCTAGGACTTTTATAGTTTTGTACTTTAAACTTAGGTCTGTGATCTATGGTGAGTTAATTTTGTGAAGGGTGTAAGGTCGGTGTCTAGAATCGTTTATTTGCATAGGAATGTCTAGTTGTTCCAGCACCATTTGTTGAAAAGTGTATTATATCTCCATTGTTTTGTCTTTGATCTTTTGTCAAATATCAGTTGACTATATTTATATGGGTCTATTTCTGGGTTCTCTATTCTGTTCCATTGATCTATTTGTCTATTCTCTTGCAAATACCACACTGTCTTGATTACTGTAGCCTCATAGTATATCTTGATGTTGGGTAGTGTCAGTCCTACAACTTTTTTTCTTCTCCTTTAGTATTGTGTTGGCCAGTTTTATAATTCATTTTTCACTCAGTAAGAGAAATGCCTACACAAGGAAGTATGAGAGAGCCTACTTGTGTATGCCTGGTTGGTGCTGCCAGGATAAAAGAGTTCCTGTGGATGCACCAATATGTTAGAGTAAGTAGATATGGTGACACAGGAGGAAACATGTTAACACTCTCCAACTGAGTAATTAGACAGTTTAATTTCTTGCATAGGTTTGGGCAGGATTTAAAGAAACCAACAAGGAATATGCAGAATGGTCATGAAGCCTGAAGGGGAGAGCAGTGAGTGATTACAGGATGCCAGGGAAGCTCGCTGCATGGAGTGGGCCATTTGACAGCAGCTGTGGCTTTCCACAGAGAAACTCATTCATCTGATGGATACTTGCCAGGAGGGAGCAAAGAGAAAGAATATCCCGTGCTCACTCCCTGTATTCATTCAGTTCTACTGTTGCTATAACAATTCTCTATAAACTTAATGCCTTACAACAACACAAATTTGTTATTTCACACTCCTGTTGGTCAGAAGTCCTACAGGGGTCTCACTGAGCTAAAATCAAAATTTTAGCAAGGCAGTATTCCTTCTGGAAACTTCAGGGGTCAATCTGTTCTTTGTCTTTTCCAGCTTCTAGTAGAGGATATCTGCATTCCTGGGCTTATAGCTCCTTAAAGAACCATGTAATTACATTGGGCTTGTCAACAAAATATTGCTACCACCAAACTGATGCCAACAGAAATCCCTAATTTTGGGTGCAGTAAATGGAGAAACTTTCTTCAAGTAAGTAGTTTGCAAACCAGGAAGGTGCAGACTCTGGTGGAAACCAAAATTTTGCTTCATTGAGGCAAAAAAGACGCATTTATAGAGGAAGTTCCCACCTTGGTTTCTGATTGGTTCACTTCTATGCAAATGAAGAATTCAAATTTGCACGATCTCATTGGTCCAAATAGCACTGTTCTGATTGGTTGGAATCACGTATTCCGATTGGTTGTTACGGACCTGCTCTGATTGGTCAGTAAAGATGCAAATGAGGGTAGAGCTGTGTAATTCTGATTGGATAGGGCAGATCTCAGCGCATTGGTTGAAAGACAATACCAAGAACTTTTTAAGGGTCAACTTACATGACAAGA
>NW_011888792.1:14676807-14682935 GCF_000151845.1 Pteropus vampyrus
AAAAAAAAAACAGAGAAAAAAGTCATGTCATTACAGTTTTCTCTGACTTCAAATGTTTTACAACACACAATCATTTAAGTGGTTTAAACAAAAAATGTTAACTGTATATTTGATGCACTGTGCAGAGCTTTTAACCTTTCCATTTAAGAGACTTGCAGTCATTCATTGGGTTCTAGAGAATTATTTTAAATTTAAACAAGTATGTTCATTTTTATGTGGAAGATTCTTAGAGCAGGTGTAGACTAATATCTTCAAATATTTACTGCATATAAGCCCAAGAAATATATAAAACGTCATAATTTAAAAGTAGTAGAAAGAACATTTAAGGAGATAGTTTAGAAAAGACTAAAAAATGGAAAGATTTCCTGATTTGAGATTAAAAAATGAAAGATACTTGTTGGTAATAAAGCAGACAGCCAAAGTGATACTTGTAAACAATTATATATTGGATAATTTACCTGCCTTTTGCAATCTGTCTTCTCTGTTATGAAGGACCCTTGTTTTTACATGGTTAATAGCTGTTATCTTATGAAATGTGGCTCAGGCTCCTGAGGATGTTTATGAAATGTGTTATTGTAGTTATGAATCATCCTAGTTGCTGCCAATATCTTTTCATTTTCAGAAGTTATAGGAAAATGACTCAGTTAAGCCAGCCTAATTGATATAGCACATTGGTGAGGATTTATCATTACGGGCAATTTTTATTGAATATTGTCTTTGTATTCTTTTCTTTTAGGGGAACATATTTACCTAATATATGGAGGTGTTTCATAAAAATTATTTCTTCTCCTAAGAAGTTGATAGACATCGATCTTAGGTATTGAAACACTTAAACATTCCTGATTCTATAAGTAGGCTTAATGGTACAATCAGGAATCAGTTTCCTCTATTGACATTTTCATAAGGCACACATAACCTTTATAATAAACTATACCTAGGAATCACTAATATATACTTTGCTTCTGGAGGTCTAGTGAGTTTTTAAATTCTTTTCCTTTAATCTTTCTCCTGATGTTTAAGTGCTCAGTAGATACCAATTAAAGCTTGCTTTAACATCTAGGGTGTGGCAAAAATATTTACCGGTCACTCAAGAAAATTGCAATGTTCTTTTCTTACATTTTTTTCAAATATTTTCTACATTTTTCTAAATTTTATATCATTCATCTCCTATTATATTTTGGGGTGATGAGAAAACAACATAATTATTACTGGTCAATTGAGAACTTCTTATATAAATCTAATTATACAAATCAAACAATTATTCAACATTATTATTTTTCTCCATTTTTATTTAGTCATTTCATAAACATTATCAAACAGGTACTATGTACTTACACTATAATGTTTTCTCTTTTGGGGGATGGGTATATTGAATGCATATTTTTGTTTCTGAAGGTGCCAACATTACAACTCATATATGCATATAATCTTTTTTTTTTTAATCCTGAAAGCTGGGTTTAGGTTTAAGATGAATTAGTAATCAATGGCATTGTACAATTGAGGGATTATTAAGTTTGGTACAGAGAAGATAACACTCCTTTACCTTAAAAGAGATAGATAATTTATAGTTCAGGTGATAGGCTCAGTGACAGAGAAAACCATAGAGTATTTATGGGAGGATATAGAAGAGAGGTCAAGACAAAGAGGAGTTAATGAAAAGAACTGCTGATAGGAGGTATCATTGCATGTTCAAGGAACCGAGTAGGTTAGCATAGATGACATGCGGGATTTGAGGAGAAGGGGAAGCCGGCTCCCAAAAAAACGAAGAACCACATCAGGGCAGGTCTTACATATAAAGGTAAATATCACTGTTTAGGCTTCTGGGAGTATGTGACTAGTGACAAGGTATTTCCCCCTCTCTGTGCCTTAGAGTCTTACATGAAAAATGTGGATAGTAATGCTGCCTACTATATGGTACCTGTGAGACTAGAATGATTATGTATATTTATATATCTCTATCTCTCTATCTCTCTATCTCTCTCTATCTATCTATCTATCTATCTATCTATCTATCTATCTATCTATCTATCTATCTTTGTGTATCTTTCACAAAACAGTGCTTGACATAGTGAATACTGGATAGATGCCAAGTTAAGTATTGAAGAATTTAAAGCAGGAAAATGTCACCATATATAAAATCTTGTCCAGAACATGTCTCTTTTTTATAATATGTTTGGTATTTCCTTTATTATTATGGGATTTTCCTAGTGTTCTCAAAATAATAGGATAAACTAACTAAAGAATTGCTTAATTACCAGGAAATTCATTAAAATGTTTTACAATTAAAATTAAATTTTTAGACCACTTAATATCACTTCACCTTTCCCTTTTAAAAATAATTTATCATTTTTTTCCAGTCTATATTTGGACAACTACCATAAATGTGGCTTGATCAGCTCAATATTCTGTATACATTTAATAGAAACCAGAGGCTCACTGGCTGTATCTGTTTTCTGAAGAGAGGAGCCTGTGCCAAGTTTCTGTGGCAAAGGTCAGTACTTAATAGATACTGTGGTACACTTAATAACCCTATGAAATCCTGCATGTTAAACCACAATTTGGAATCACAACCCTATTTTTCACATGTTCTTTTGCACACAGCTTGAGATACAGAAACAGATTTCTTAAACATTTCCACTTCTTTTCCTTCAACTATATCTAATATAAAAAAATATATATGTTTTTGAGTTATCTCCACAATGCCATCCTTGTTTATCTCATTTATATACTCGTTGAAGGTAAAATTAGATCAGTAATTGCAAAAAAAAAATGTTTTATTGAATGGCAAAATACAATTCTTAGTGCTTTTCAGAATTATGTGAAAATAAAGACAATGGCAGTCTTGCTTAAGACACTAAAAGTCTTCCCTTCCCTTGCATTTTTTCTCTGTCTCTCTCTCTCTCTATATATATGAAATCATTCTAGTAGATGTAATTCTGATATTTATTTTCAGTAAGATGTTGGATGATTTCCAAATCATTTAACATCTAAAACTATAAAGGAATAATTGAAAAAATATATCACTGTTCAAACATTCCACTTAATAAAGAAGTATTTGGAGCTGTCATACAGCATGTTTATAAATTGGTAGTTGTATATTGAGATGAATGCATGTTTATGTATATATGCTAATTAGGGCAATACGATGATTTTTATGAGTATAAAGATGCTCTTTCCTACTTCATTTGTTTGCCTCTTATATTTAAGTGCAAAATGAAAGAGTACTCTCTGTAACATTTGAATTTGCACTGAGGCTATAGAGAACATGGCTAGTACAGTGTAATTGCTAGAAGTGCTCTGTTGATTCCATATCTATTGATTGAATAGATTGCACTTGAATGGCATCTACAGGAAATCTGATTGCAGCTTTTTTAAAAAAAGAGGAAATGATCCATTCCATGTAGCTTTTTAGTAATGTTCTTAAACTATGGAACAGAGAACATCTAGCTCTACCTGCAAATGGACAGGTGAGGACACAAAGAGCCAGGAAGATGGGCTTGGTCACCATTGTTGTTGGAGTATGAGGCCCCTACCCCAGCTGGAAAGAAGGAGCATTCTCAGTCTCTGCCAGTTCCAGCTGGTCTTTCTTCATTTCTCCTTGATGGTCATTACTTTTAATCTTAAAAATATTCATAAAAGTAATGTGTGTGTTTTCATAAACACAATGGGTTATTTCTTTCTCACTCTGCCTGTTCCAGTAGCCTGTCATAAGGTTCTTTTTCAGTTTTGAGGGAGAAGGTGACAAAATTCAAGCACCTTCCAGCTGCACAGCTAATCATTCTCCAGTTTCCTCATATTATGTT
Source organism: Pteropus vampyrus (assembly GCF_000151845.1). NCBI lineage: Eukaryota > Metazoa > Chordata > Mammalia > Chiroptera > Pteropodidae > Pteropus > Pteropus vampyrus. The sequence continues at coordinate 14,680,611 of NW_011888792.1, forward strand.
CATCATTTTATGATACACCCTAAGAGAAAACTTTTAGTTGATAGGATGTAAAACCATACAATTAATGTTGGGCAGTGTTCTACTTTTGACTTAAGAATAATTTCTTCTTTTCCATTTTTCTAGTTAACTTCTTTTCAGTCAAAAAAAATAAAAAACTTATATTGTTGCCCTTCCAACATCAGGAACATATACTAAGTACTGAGAACCAGGAAAAAAAAAAAAAAAACTATTCTGGAACTAGAGGATGGAACTTGTTTTAGGAGGGCAATTTATGCCAAGCTCTCAGAGAGCTCTCAGGCTAAAGTAGACTGTCAGAGGATTACCACATCTTACAGGATGAGCCAGCTTCAGTGTCCCTGGCACTTTGTCTTTGGCTGGGATCAGCCCACAGGAAGTGTCACCTTTGCATGTATATGGTGGTAGATTCAGAGTGCAACAGTTGTGATGTCAATCAATGACTCTCACTGGAGCAGATTTCCAAACGTTGCATTTTCATGGTTGCTACATGTGTTCCCATCAAATGCAGAATTTATTTTCCTTCTATAGCAATTTGTGCTGGGCCTGTGAGCTGTTGTGGCCAATAGACTGCAACATAGTGACTGTGTGTAACTTCTGCAACTGAGCCTTGTCTGCAGTGTCTTCCTTTACTGCTTGTATTGCTCTATTTTGGAAATGAGATGTCATATGAGAAGTCTGAATACCCTGAGATGACCATGAAGAAGCCCCTTTAGCCACATAAAGAAAAATAAAAGTCTATGTGAAATTGCACAGCGGTGCCAAAGATATAAACAAATGCTTTTTGGATCTTTTGCCCAGCTCACATACCAGTGAATGCAGCTGAGAAATTGACCCCAGCCAGCACTACATGGAGCAGAAGCATTGCCCACTCTAGCCGGGCTCATAATCCTGAGCCAAAGACCCATGAACAAATACAATGGTAATAGTTTTAAACCATTACATTTTGGGTGCATTTGTTGCTGTATAAATGGACCTGCATTCACATTCCTGCCACACTCAGTTACCAGCTATGAGCAACCCACAAGGAGGTACAGTCTTTGCACAAATATATGGTGGACTCAAGTGTAGCAGTTGAGGATGTCAACTGATCACACACGGTCAATAAATTGAAATATAAGTCATTGTCTTCTGCACTAATAAAAACTTTAAATATATATCATTGGCTTAGTGACCAAATACAGGCGAAGGCCTACAGGTAGGAAAGGAGTCTGTTGTAGAAAATCGGAAGGCAGTGAGAAAATTGAAGGCTAGAATAAATTCAGCTTTTTTCATTTGTTTGTGGAATGTTTGGCAACACTGTACGTATGGTATCTTGGAAGATAGGAAGGTATCCAATTAACTAATGGATCTAGCTACAGGAGTCTCCAGGCAGGATATTGAAAATGCTAACTGACTTCCTTTAAGTGCCTATTTTAAAGTAAGAGGAGAAAAATTGACAACAAAAAAAAGAGCTGTTTCATTTTCAAGCAGAATTTAGAACTATTTGTAACCTCGGACTTGCCAGGTTAAAAAATAAAACTGGTTCTCATTTGCAGCTTCTCTGGCTGGCACAAAGTCTCCCAAATAGGAAATGGACACAGACCCAAGATCAAATCCAAGTACTGTATGTAAAATGTGGCCTCAGAGTCAATATCAAATCAAGCGTTTTCCTGAAAGACCCTTCATTAAGACCTCAGATCATTTGAAATGGTAGTACTTTGAACTCTCAACTGATTTATCTTGTGACACCATGATTCACAAACCAAAGTAGAGGAGAGCATGTCTTGAAGATATTTGTGGATGTGGCTTTTGTCTACTGGAGTACCTTAAAATTTGATTTATAGGAAAAGCACATTTCTTTTATAGGAACCTTTTGGACTGAAAGGGACAACAAAGCTCAGAGTGAAAAGAGGCTTCTGGGCCTTCAAACTTCTGCAAGCAGGAAGCAAGCAGAGAAAACTACTCAACTGCAAACATGAGCAATCTCTTTTGAAACATAAAGCAGAGAGGAGAATCAAGCTCCAAGGAGAACCACTACCTGGGAGTAGAGATAGATTGTAATCAATGTATATTTCTTGTCCCCAGAGAAATGGAAATTGGTGACATATGTTCAGCAGATTTCAAATTTGCTATGGATAAGTGACTATTTTGTGCTTCTTATTGCCCCCTCCTCTTTTGAATGAAAGGATCTATTGCAGTTGTTCTGTCTCTGTTTCCCCACTATGTGTTGGACAAGGGTAGGAGTAGGCACCCTTTTTATTTTTATTCACATATATGTAAATCTGAGATGCTGCACTCAAAGAACTACACTTGAAGAAACTTATTCTC
>NW_011888792.1:14684070-14709559 GCF_000151845.1 Pteropus vampyrus
TCCCCAGAGAAATGGAAATTGGTGACATATGTTCAGCAGATTTCAAATTTGCTATGGATTAGTGACTATTTTGTGCTTCTTATTGCCCCCTCCCCTTTTGAATGAAAGGATCTATTGCAGTTGTTCTGTCTCTGTTTCCCCATTATGTGTTGGGCAAGGGTAGGAGTAGGCACCCTTTTTATTTTTATTCACATATATGTAAATCTGAGATGCTGCACTCAAAGAACTACACTTGAAGAAACTTATTCTCGTCTGGACTCAACTTAGATAAAGACATCGTGGTCCTCAACCTGGGCCTGATGCTGTAATAAAATTAGATTTTGGGGAGGGAGTAAGTGTATTTTTCCTGAAGGAAGGACTTGTGAACAGATATCAAAACGTGTGTCTTGGGTCTGTGTCCATTTCCTATTTCCAAAATTGGTCACAAAAATGCTTCTCATCCCACGAGCTGGTTTGCAATGTGACTTTTACTTGACCTCATTTATTATGAAGTCTGTTTCTTCTCTGCTGGGATGACCCTGGTCCCTATTTGAACAATAGTACGTAGCAGAAGTGACTTTATGAAACTTTCCAGTCTCGACCTTAAAAAGTCTACAGTTTATATCTTTACCACCTGGAAGCCAGTGACCCTGTATGAAGACCTGCTTTCCTGACAGCACCATGCTGTGAAGAAGCCAAAACTAGCCACAAGGAAAGAAAGCAGCCATTTGGAGGAGCCCTGAGAAACCAGTGATGCGAGAGAAGTGTTCTTAGACCCCTTAGTCCAGCACAGTCACCAGCTGACTGTGACTGTCTGAATGACCTTTGTGCAGAAGTAGAACTTCAGTGCCCCAAATCCTGACCCATATACTCATAAGAAGATAAAATGGTTGTTTTTCAAAACCACTTTTGAAGAAGTTGGTCATGTAGCAACAGCTTTAATAAGTTTATTTTTAATTTAATAAATTTATAATTATTCAATTTTTTAGTGGGAAGTGTGAGGAGTACACTTGAGTATCTAAGCTGTATTCTGGAATAAGAAAGTATATTCACTTACATTCTAATCGACATTTATTCAATAATTTTCTTACTGCTTCAACAAAAAAAAATTTGTTACATAAAACATCATAGTAGGTGAAGGAAACAAGCATTTAAACAGGTAACTAACTCAAGTCAAATAAAACGAGAACTGGAAAGGAATTGTCTGCATTGTGTAGTTTGGTCACAGAGAACGTAGCTCTTAAAACTGACGTGGGAATGTGGAGATGATTTCTCAGAGAAGGGAACATGTTAGTACCTAGTATTTAAAACCCAGCATAGTGTGCTCATAGTGGGCATTTGAAATATAGTCATTAATTGATATGTTTAATGAAAAGTCTTGGGTATTGTATAAATATGTCTTCAGACTGGTAGAAAAGATGAGACAGATTTTTATACTCAGGGAAAAGCAGGAATAACAGTTTGAAAGAATCAACAATGGTAGCAGGAAGCCTTCTAGCATGTCTGCAGTGCTGGATTTGTGGAGTGAGGAAATGACTCCTCTGACTTGAAAATTACATAGAAATGGATTATAGAATATATATAATTGGTAAGGATATGTACATAAAAATACTTCTTTTTAGTTGATACCGGAAAGATCATGAACATTTTTAAATATAGTAGTGATAAAATATGAGAAGTAAATATGATGAAATTATATTGATATGGCTATTGTTAGGATGTAAAAGATGAAGAATAGAGAAACACCAAAGAGAATTTTCAGATTTTTAGCCTGAGGACTAATATTTAGCTAATTTAGCAGTGAAAGGCAGTAGAGACAAATTGCTCAGTATTATCCAAAAAATTTGAATCAGAGTTTTCCATTATACCTGTTTCTATGTAATGTAATTAAGATGCAAATTGTGGCAAAGCCTCTTTCTGTGGGTCAGAGACTCACTCCTCTCTGCCACAGGGGTGATCACATGACCTAGAATGTGAAATCAAGCTGCCACTTAGTCTGATTCATTAAACATCCTAAAAATAGGCACTGAAGTAGTAACATGAAATCTTAGCAAATGTCTGTTAATGGAGATCTAAAAACCCATTATTTGGTAACTTACTATATATTTTTTTTCTGATGAAAATAGATTATTCAGATCATAGGTAGCTCTTAATTGCATTTAAAGGAGCTCACGGAAAGAATTGATTTCTAGTGAAATGCAATGAATACTTTTACCTTCACTCTCAGGAAAATAAGAAAAAAAAATGGTTGTGATATTTCAAGTCAAAACTAATTCATTAAATTTTATGGACAATTTCGAAAATTTTATACCACACTTATACCAGAATTACTGAAAAGGAATCCCATTGGCTTCGCAACCTTAATAATAATTCTAACCATTTTGGCATTTCTGGATCTTTATGCCACATATTATTTCATCACTTAAAAAACTTTCTAATTTGTTAATGTTCTCCCAACTTTCTACTCCACCAGCAGGTGTTTCTCCCTTGAATATGCAAGTTTCACCTGTTGTCTACTTGTAAACCTTCTTTCAATAAGAGATAGTAATCTTATTTATTGTTACAAATGAGTAAGGATAAATAGACTTCTGGTTGTCCTGAGTCTTGAAATCCTAGATAAAAAAATCTGTTCTAAACTGCAAAATAATCTTTCATTTCTTTCCTCATAACATTCTACTTTCTAATGAAACTAAGTTCAACAGATATCAACAGATGGTATTTCTCCCTGATAGTATTTGCATTTTAGAATCTTTTGAACTAATATCTGAAATGTTGGATTTGAGTTTTTGCAATATCTGAAAGCATGAAGTGAGAGAAGTGTGGAAGAGATGAGACATTGTCAACTTTAAATTTCATGAAGTGAGGTGACTGGGGAAAATAATTAGTAAATAGAGAACATATCTGGGGAAACAAGGTCTTCTCAGGATTTGGAAATCACATCATATGAGAACTATCTACTTTTCTGATTTTTAAGGTGACCATTTAGTCAGCTAGTCACTTTTCCTGTGTTTATGTTATCTCAGCCCAAGACCATCTGAAATTTAACTATGGAAATTATAAATTATGAAGGAGACTAGTGAAATTATAAATTATGAAGGAGAATCCAGCAAGGAAAATACCTTTACTTGTCAGTGAGAGTTTTAGCACTTCTCTCTTATAAATTGGAAAACAGAGGCAGTTGACAGCACAACCTGGAAATGAGGAGTGTACTATCAGATGTAGCAAAGGAAAAATAATGCACAATATGGATTTAAAATATTGACTTACACTGAAGGAAATAAAATGGGACTTGACAATGTTTTATCATTGTACTATTTTTTAAAATCTCCCAAATGTCCTACACAAACAATTTCAATATTATGAAATCTCATTAACAATTTATCATGAGTATATGAACACAAATGACATTATAAATAACATTTCTAAAAGGTACTTTAGCTCTACATCTGCATGGACATAGAAGCCTTGATCAAATTAACATGATCTTTAATATTGTAATTAAAACTCAGCCAAGACAGGCACTAAAGACAATTTATGGGATCGGACTTCTGTAAGAGCTTCATAACCTGTTGAATAATTTTTCCAATCTCTGCTACAGTTCCAGGACTTTCTTATAATTCTAGTGATAAAAGCACCTAACGAAACAGTTCCAAGGAGAAAGCATGTTTATCAAACTTTACTAATTGTATTATCCTTTGACCGTTTAATAGCTCTACTGATGAGACCCTAAGAGAAGACCATCTACTATCAAAGTAGACTATCAAAGACTCCACTTAATCTCTATTTAGGAGTAATTTTTCTTTTCTAAAAAAGTTGACAGTGAAAAAAACTATTATTCTTTTCTTTCAATCCAGGTGACACTGGAACCTCAAACTATAAAATAGTAGAAAAGTGTCTTTACTATTTCCTCCCTAATTTTTACCCCTTTGTCCACACTCCACTGGTTGCACCAGTAGTCTTGATAAGTGTAAAATAAAAGCTATATGTCTGGATTTATTTTTAACTATTCAACTTGGTAAAGGTATATTAAAGCACAAATCTAATATGCTATTTCAATAAGCCTCACAAAGTTCATACCCACTATTTTCTGCTTCTCCTTACTTTTATTTGTAGATTCAGAGAGAAGCAAATGAAACAGAAAATAGGATTTTTAAAACTATGATTTATTTTTAAAGTTAGGTTTATTCATGTATAATTTACATATGGTAAAATTCACCTTTTTAATGTGCAGTTCTGTGAGTTTTGACAAACATAGAGTTGTATAGCCACCACCACAATCAAGTGATAGAATATCAAAATGGAATATTTGTTTTAAAATGTTCTTAGAAAAGTGAGTTGAAGAATGATTGAAATGGTAAAATAGAGTAAGTTGATTAAAGTGAGCAAATTCGTGAGAAAATAAAACTGGGGTAGAGGAAGGACAAAATAAATGGTTAAGAAAGAAAAAGAAAATAAAAGGCGAAGAAAGAGTCAAATAAAGGAGGTGCACTGCAAAAATGGCATGTGAGTGATAACAGTTAGGAATTTGGATCCTAGGGACTGTGTGGTCTCCTAACTACACCGTTTGTTTTTTCTAGTCTTATTTATTTGTCTCTCTTAATGAGTTCTACATAATAGGACACTGCTTTAAGCCAGCTATACTTTATATTGATTAATAATCCTATTAATATAGGGAACAGTAATTTTCAAAGTTTAGTATGATTCATCATTGTCTGTGGAGCATTTAAAAATATATATTATTATTGTATGTGGTATAAGAAAGTGGTCCAGTTTTATTTTTTTGCATGTATTTGTTTAGTTTTCTTAACATCATTTATTGAAGAGACTGCCATTTTCTCATTGTATATATTTGCCTCTGTTGTCATAGATAAATTGATTATATAAGTATGGTTTATTTATGGGCACTCTATTCTGCTCCATTGATCTATGTGTTTTTGTGCCAGTACCATACTGTTTTGATTACTGTAGCTTTGTAGTACAGTTTAAAGTCAGTAAAACTGGACCACTTTCCTACATCATCTACAAAAATTAACTCAAAACGAATTAAAGACTTAAATGTAACACACAAAACCATAAGACTCCTATCAGAAAATACAAGCAGTGAACTCTTTGACATTGATTGGTCTTAGCAATATTTTTTGGATATTTCTCCCCAGGCAAGAGCAACAAAAGCAAAAATAAACAAATATGACTACATCGAGCTAAAAAGCTTTTGCATGGCAAACAAAACCATCGACAAAACAAAAAGACAACCTACTGAATAGGAGAAGATATTTTGCAAATGATATACCTGATAAAAGCTTAACATCCAAAATGTATAGATAATTGATACAAACTGATGGTTGATGGAGGGGAAAGGGGCTGGGGGAGGATGGGTGAAAAAGATGGAGGAGAATAAAAGGTACAAACTGTAGTTATAAAATCAATAAGTCAAGGGAATGTAATGTACCACATATGAGAAATATAATCAATAATATGATAATAACTTTGCATAGTAATAGATGTTTACTAGACTTATAATGCTGATCATAAGGTATATAAATGTTGAATTATTACTATGTCGTATACTTGAAACTAATAAACTAATATATATTAATTTTACATACATATATGATTAGATCCAACTCCCAATATTGTGATTCAACAATTATTATGTGGAACTCTTTTTAAAAGTTTGAGAGGACACTGTAATTAGATATTGGAAAACAGTAAAATGTCAAGACACAAAATATGCTGTGGAGACCTATTCCTGCTAAAATGCTATTATGTATGTCTACATAAAGAAGACCCCTCTAAGGCCCAGCTGTTACTCCTCACCCCACACAGAGGATGAATAGAATTACTGGCTGCAGAATTGAGAGAGCTGCCAGTTGGTTATTGCAGTCTTCAACTCCTCTCTGCTCCCCTTTCTTTTGTATTAAAATATCCTTCTCTCCATGTCCTTCTCACTCTTTAAATGTCCCTCCTCAAAAAGAAAAGGGCCTGCAGTCATTTATATTCAAACTGAAACTCGTTCACTTTTGTCTGTTAAATCTCTTGTTAGCATTTTCCAGCTATTTAACTTAACTGAAAACAAACAAAAATATTTAAACTTTTATTAAATCAGGGACCAAAAATTAGCTGCTTACCAAATGAATATGTGTATTATTTGGTAAATAACATTTTTTAAATAATTTGAATTAGATGCCAATATTTTAAAATGAAGATATTTTACACAAAATATGTGAATTTTCTCCTTGATAAAATATCTGTAATGTAAAATACTTTAGGTTAATCAGTATAATGCTACGTATCTGCATCTTAGTTTAATTTTAATTCTCGGGTTGGTCAGCCAAAGCTAGTAATTTGCAGATAGGTCCACACACACCTGAGAAAGCTGCTTTAAGCCTCTTTGCTTTCTTTCAGAAATGGATTTTTATCAGTGAAATTTTAGTCTCTTTGCTTCTCTTGAATGAATGTTATAGAATTGAGTTTCAGTAGTGAAATTAAAGGTATTCGTCAGGATGTGTGCATTGGCAGCTCATATATGCTTTTAAATCCTACAAAGATGATTACAAGTCAGACCTGAGTCTACATCCTGCATCCCACTGCGATAGCACCTCAGCTGATCTCTGGTCTATGCTATGCTATGCATAGCCATTGGTTTAGGAACTTTAAGGATTCCATCATGGCATCAAGGAGACACAGAACACTACCTCAGGAATCTTGCAGTTTCTGCCTTGAGTAAACCTTTCATAAGGTTGTGACTGGAGCACCTAAAAGGCAGAGTAAGACTTCTATAAAAAATACATATTAAATTTCTTTTTCTTTGCTGGAAGCTCACTGTTTGTCTAAAGACAAATCTGTGTGTGGCTTATTTTGTTCTGAAAGTTGCTTTCCTTATAACCTGGTAGTGATTTTGTCGGTGAGAAGCTAACCTTCATCAGCCCGGACCTTTTTTTTTTTTTTAAATTAAAAAAGCCCAGACTTCTTTAGCAGCCACTGCTGTCTGGGAAAACCTGAGTTGTGCATGTCCAAACTGAATTAGGTTAGTTTACAACGCTCTTCTTGAAAAATAAGGTTTGGCAACTCTGGACCCCCATTATTTGAAAGGAAACAATCAGAAGGACCTGAGAAGCAGCTGCATCCTTTACTGAATCATGTAATCTCTACTTCCCACAATAAACACTGCTTGCTCTTCCCTTAATCCCAGCCTGTGCTCTTATGTACATTTCCCGGTTGGCCCCATGGGCATTAGAACCTATGATCTCTGCACCAAAGAAATTTCAGATCCTGTAAAACAGGTGTAGAAGCAGCTTTAAGCTTAAGCCGCTTCTCTTGGTGTTCAAAATCATGTATATTAATAGTTCTGAAGATAAACTTGCATTTATTCATTTTGGTTCTTAGAGAGAATGGATTAGGCATTCAGGATCACTGAACTGTCCTCATTCTCTTCTTTTATCTTCCCTATCCCATTATTTTAATCTTTCCCATCCCAGTGCCCCTAGTATCACAAGTTAGGGATCCAGAGGACTTGCCCCTCTCTCCCATAGTGCTAATGCTAGCTAATGGAAGCCATCCTTAACCCAATGACCCATGGCTTTAAGCAGGCTGACAACTAGGGCACCAGAATTCAGAATGAGTAGACGCTGCAAAAACCCACTAAGGAGTATATGGGGGAGGGTGCATCAAAGAGAAGCATAGAATCTGAGGACGCAAACTACATATCGAGGGAAACAAGTTCAGGAGACTGTGACGCAGTGTGTGAGTGTATGTGTGTTTGCGCGCGCGCGCGGACGCACATGTGCACACATGCGCACACACACACGTGCACACATGTGCACACACACACATACACACGAATTATAGTGAAAGTTAAAGAGTATACCGAAAATGGGGTCAGGGAAAATTTGAAATTTAAGTATTGAATGATCAAAATAAGATAAGAAAACTGGGGATTGCTTTACTAGCAAAGTAAATGTTCATCTCTGCATTTTCAGTAAGCTGCTAAATCCCATTAGGACCATGATTATGTATATACCATTAAATATAAGCACAGATATAATTATTATATTGTCGACATAAACAGAAATATCTCCCTTTATTAACATTCTTATAGTTTGTTACTTGTTTAATATAGTCATGTGCAAACCTTCATGAGCAATTATTTGCTTAAAAATATATAAGATTAATGGCAGTAGGGGTTTTGTTTGGTTTGTTCACAGTATCCCCAGTGCTTTGACTAGTTCTAGGCCCATAATATGATGGATTTTTTAAATAAATAAATGAATGAATGAATGAATGAATAAATAAATAAATACATGATTGTGCATATGTTTGTGTGAACAAATGTGTGTGTGTGTGTGTGTGTGTGTGTGTGTGTGTGTGAGAGAGAGAAAGAGAAAGAGAGAGAGAGAGAGAGAAAGAAAGAGACCCGAAGAGAGAGGAGCGTCTGAGCATTTGAGTAGAGAAATATACTAATCTCTACAATTAAGTCTTTGTTCCATTATTGAGTAAAATTACGGAATAAAAAGTATTCCAATTCCTATGTACACATATCTTCATATAAAGATTCAAATTGTTCAAGATTTGTGCAATGGTAATATTAAATACAAAATGTGTAGTCTTTAATTCGCTAATATTAATTTTAGGTCATGAAAAAGAAGTACCAAATCCTTACAGAGAGTACTTTTTTCTCTGTCTCTGCATGATGGTAAACAGGTGTTCTGAGTTAGACCTCAGAAAGTAAAAGCTCTTCTTACCTTCTCCAAACAAAGTCAGTGGTCTAATCTTGAAATCATTTTCATCTTTTCATCCGGGAAGGTTTGAATATGAGGTAATAATTATTCAGTGAGTATTTGAGCTCTTTCAGTAAAAGATGTTAATTGGTACAAAATGCCATCATTATCTAGCACTCTTGAAAATTAGTACTGTATGAAATTCAAATCCTCATTACTTTATTGATATAAATGTCAGAAATCCAGCCCTGCGGAATCAAAAGTTGTAATTTGTATTATTTTTTATATTGGTCATTCTTGTGTTGATACCTCAGAATATTGAGAGAAAAAAATTTTAATTTTGCCCAGTGTGCTGGTAGCTAAGCATGTGGAGAAGTATAACAGAGAGCTAAAAGAAAGGAAAATTGCAGAGGACTGAATGTAAGGGCCGTAAAAGTAAAAAAGAGTACTTTGTTCTTTTTTTCTTTCTTTTTCCTACACCACCTACTCACATAACAGTACCCCTATCCCATCTCTGTCCTGGCTACAGGAAGGGAAAGCTGGTTTACTGTGACCCACTAGGGCACAGAGAGACATTCCCTCCTGTAGTCCTAGGGCTCTCCTCGGTGTCCAACGCTCCACTTAAGAGGATTATGCGTGTCCTGGGCCACTGAGAAAGCAAGTAGTCCAGAATAATTCAAATGGACCTGAGGAAAGCCTCAGGGCAGACATAGTAAACACCAATCAGCAAACCGGGAAGTCCCCACCATATAGTAGGCATAAACAAGCCAGAAGGGCTCTTTGCCCCTAAAGGTAGAAAGTGTGCACTCAGGGGCATCTGGAGCTGTGGGTGCTGTTTCAGCTTCCTGAACTCTAACAAAGACAGCTGATGGTGCAGGACTGGGTGGAGGTGGGGCACTCTCCTGGCCATGTTTTCCTTTCCAGTTTTTTGTTTGTTTGTTTTTTTAAACCAACCTCTGTCATTTATCACCGCCCCGTTTCCGCGCCCCACCCCCTTTTAAACCTATGAAATGTTGTCTTTTCTAGAAGATAGATGACCTAGGCTGCTTTTGCTTTTCCCAGCCGATGTTTATGGCATTAACTTTGTGTCCTGGGATTTTGAAACTCATAAAGACCAGTCTCGATAGTGATGTTCTGAGTTAGCTTAAGTTCAATGCTATGCCTCTACAGGGTGTAGTGATCACTATGGGCTAAAGAAATTCTGCTTATTTGATTTTGAAAAATGTAATGCTTAATAAACAGTTATTTGCTGTCAATACAATAATATTCAATTATAATAATAATCATTAACATCTAAAGTTTCAGTTTATAATAAGCAACATAAAATATAATTAGCTATAGTATAAGTAATTTTGTAATAGTATTTTAGACTTTAAGTTATATTTGTTTCCTTGGACAACAATTATATATTAACTTTAGGATTGTTACTTTTACGAAAATTGCTATTATCTGTTTTCCTCCTAATACTCGATATTGGCATATATATAAAAAGGGGAGGGGTATTTCTGCAGAAAGGATACTATGAAACTATTGAATAAATACAAAGATTGAACACATCCTTGAATTAAAAGGGTGAGTAGATAACAGAATTGCAGACAAATGAAGAGAGGGGAAGGAAAATAGACAAATGGATAGAAAAGCATATCAAAAGTCATGAGCGATTCTAAGATAAGTTAGAAATAAATACACATGCTTAACCACACAAAAGAAAAGGAGATAGAAGACAATGAAAGATCCACTGAGACACACAGGTAATGGGTTTAGTTCAATGCTTGATATATATAAGAAACTCAGCACATGTTGATTAAATAAGAGAATGAAAGAAATGCAGGCAGAAGAATTAACTTCATGAGATAAAAGTATCAATACTGTGACCTTTATATTGCATCTGAAGACTTCAATCCTGATGTGATTTTGCAAATACTGTTTAGGCATACATATCTTTCAATATTTGAAATACAGTCTGGTTCATATAAAATAAAAGACTGTCCCTTTAACCATAGTTAAGTGTTGGCAATCTGTGCTGTTGGAAGCAGAAAACACATGTAATTTAATATAGAAGTTAATTTAAAACTTTTTAAAAGCACATCATGAAACGGTGTCTATAGTTACACTTATTCAGATAAATCATTGTGTCAGTGGATTTTTCCCTAATAATCACGATTTTCATAGAAAAATATAAAAACTACTATTGATTTTCTCTGGTACATAAGATTATTGAGTAAGGCACTTTAGAAAACTAAAATATCAACCTTGTCCAAAGAGTTGTCATAAGAGTAAATGTCCAAACATTGAGAAACCATTATATAAATAATGTTACATCAGCTTAATTGAATTTTAAAAGCTATATGATCAATTATAAACATTTTTACAAAACATGATGTTAACTTTGTATGAGAATGAATGAAAATACATAGTGGTTGAGAGAAAAATTAGAAAAATAATTAGAAAAATTAGAAAAAATATTTAATTTATGAAAATGATAGGATTTGAGTTTTCTTGTTTTTATTTCTGACATATTTGTTCCATAGAAAGTGAAGAGTTGTTGATTGCCATTCACAAAATTTATTTTCTGTGCATAAATTTTCCAAAGTCAGCATTTGCTATATGTTCCTTTTAAAAACTCCAAAGTAAAATTATTACATGAAATTAAATCTTTAAACTATGGAACTCACACTTTTTCATTAGATGAATAAATGACTGTCCTATGGTTTACTACTGGTAAGATCTAATATTTACCTTAAAGTGCATTTTCTAATGTCTGTTTTCTCTAGTGAATTTGTGACAGCAGTAAGGTCACATATTTTTAAACCTTTTATTTCCCTGAGTCATATTCTAGTTATTCGTCATGGATGCAGGAAATAGATGACAGATTCTTCAGAAGTGAAAAAGAAAATTAGTTTAAGACATTTCATCAATATTTCTTATGCAAATTATAAGGCAGTGTAATTTTTACTGCAGTTATTGGTAATTAGTCAATCTAACCTTTGGCATCAGTTAAGGGCTTTGAGGTGGAGGCATTTGTTTAATAAATCAATGATATTTTTTCCTGAAAAATGATCTAATAAAATAATGCTTACTATTATTATCCAGTTATAGAATTCTCATCAATTAGACATAAAGTAAAACATCACTACACTATCAGCAAAAAGCTCATATTGTGATAACAGTAACACAGAATCGACAACTAGGTCCTAATGGAACCTAGTAAATATATTTAAAAATCATTAACTTCTCCAAAATTGTTTTTGGCTTAAGAGATTGCCATTGACTCCACCTCCATTTATCAGTGCCACCAATGTCCTCCTTGGTTTTCTGTAACCTCTAATAGTTCTTGAGATTTATAGATCGCTAGACTCAGTGAGAACCTGACAGCATCAGAGTCCCCTTATAAGCATATTCAAGGTGGAGGAGAGGCAGAGAAGGTGTTCTTGATTTTGCCCTGTTTATTTATCTCAAGGATTAAGTTTCATTAAATTTGAAATAGTTTTAAGAATAAAGATATCTGATCTTAAATATTAAACAAGTTAAGTCGAGCCTGGTAAAAATGGGAAGTAGTAGAAGACGTGAAAACCTAAGAGTGTTTGGGAATAACTTTTCTGATGTCTGTTACACAATAGGCATAATGCAAACATTATGTCTATTTAAGTAGTAGCCAGCTCAGAAATCTTAATTTAATTTTGCTGATTATAAATCTAGTCTACTTTGTAGACTGAGGATCGGAGACACTGTTGTTTCTGATGACTGTCTTTGTGTCATATGAGCTAATATGGGTGTAATAAGGGAGAGGAAAGTAAATCAGGTCATATTAAGTTCTTGAGGAGTGTTAGTAAGTTTACTTTAAGGCACACAGATAAGAGTCTGGGTTTTACTTCTAGAATTAAAAGTTGAAAACACTTGAATTTTTGTAGAATTTTCTCAGAGTTCATATCCAAACTCTATATCTGATGTATGATTATTTTAAATATGGACACCGGGTACACAGACTTTAGTTATTGGTCAGTGATTATTCTGGTTTTTTTTTTTTTCTTCTTTGTGTTCTTTAGTCAGTGATCATCTTTAACAAAAATGAATGCTTTATATTCTAAGGAGATTTTTAAAAAACATCTAGAAGAGTTACTTTGAAGTATACAGGATTTAGAATTTTATGTATCTCTTTTCCTCCTTTAATTACTTGTAATCTTCTTTTAGTTGTCTGTATTCTACTTGGCTAAAGATATTTTAAAGGATGAATATGAGACATTACTTGGAGAACAATTCATCTTACTGAAATATAAATAGAAGTAGGGACTCAGTAATATTAATATGGCAACATGGCAGATGTAAAACAAAAGATGATTTCCTTTGGAAAGTACAAGCTGACCTAAAATTGCAAGTCAGTTATTTCACAAGAGTTAGTCAGATGTTTTCTGTGATCTTATTACAGAAATGCATAAACTGAGAGTTTATATTTTTAATATAAATTAATGAAGTCTTTAAAATGTTCCTTAATCTCTAAATGTTCTCTCTGGAAATTAATTATATGAGGTACATTTATTAGAGTTCAACTTTTTGTCCTGGAAAGTAGTGTGCATTTTATAGGAGATATTGATATATATTATACATAAACATGTATATATAAATAATACATATATATAAACATGTGTGTATATGCTGATCAACCTTTTCAGAAGTTTGTCATAGTATTTCAGGCATGGTTTTCAGTACTTACCTATGGAGATTAAAAATATCCATGCCTAAACTCAACCCCTAGAAATCTCATTTAATGGTTCCGAACTGAGGCCCAGAAATGTCTATTTTTAAGAAGCTGTATGGATAATTACACAAATAGGTTTGAGGAATACTGATGTACATAATGTCAGTGGTCCAAAAATTGGGGGGATCATTTGATTATTACTTTTTGTATTTATTAAATTACTCATTGTATGTATGTGTATGTGTGCATAGCTTTGTATAATATTATATATGTATATAGCTTTCTATAACATTATATATAAGTAAAATTGAAGTTATATAATATTTTATATAACTTTCAGTGTACATATTTCACCTATTATTTTCTGAGCACAATGGGAGATATTTATAACTGTAGATCAGAGAACCATTGTATTAGTTTCCTGTGGCTGCTGTAACAGATATGTCCAAGTCCTAATCCCAGTCTTTGTAAATATGACTTTATTTGGATGTAAAGTATTTGCAGATATAATTAAGGATGTTGAGATAAAATTGTGCTGACTTTAGGGTGGACCCTAAATCCAGTGACTAGTGCCTTTACAAGAGAAAGATGAGGAGAACTGAAGCACAGACACACAGAGAAGGTGACCGTGTGAAGATGAAGGCAGAAAATAGAGTTAAACACCCTCAAGTTAAGGAATGCCAGAAGCTAGCAGAAGCTGGGAAAAGCAAAGGATTCCCTTTAGAGGAAGCATGACTGAAAGATCATGGTGAGATCAGGCCAGATTAGATAACCTGGCAGCAGAAAGCAACTTGAAAATTATAGGGATGGGAAAGCATAACTAACACTTTGCTGAGGAAGCTGGATTCACAAAGGCAAATGAAACCTACAAACACAAACATGTGCACATGAGCAGGCATGAGATTTTATGTGAAAGAGAATAGCTGCCTGATACTGCTTCAGTTCCTGTGAGATTTCACAGGACCTTTTACCAAGGGGGCCTCTGAGATACCCCTAGATCATTATTCCAAATCTGGCTTGAGTTGGTTTCTGTTCAGCAACCAAACGATTTCATTTTGACAACCAGAGTGCAATCTCCTGGAAGTTCAAAATAGCTGAAAAAATAATGCATTTAAAATTGGAAAAAGTTAATATAAATAAAAGTGAGTTTAATATCTTGACATGATTGTGATTACCTGAAGTAAATGATGAATATCATTACCATTATTTAAGTCCTACCAGGTTGTATTAAGAGATACAAACTTATACAAAGCATACAATTGAAAGCAAATGAATGCTCACAGTTAGTATAAAGTGTTTGAAAACAGCTTGCCCACCAGGACTCCCATATTAAAAAGGAAATAATTTAATCCTAACCTTCTTCTGCACATATTTATACTGTATGGTGGTTCTTCATAACATTTTTCATTAATAGCAAAAATTTAAATTTCTATTCCATCTATGTCAAATAATCACAGCTCCTTACTTTTTATAAGAGTAATAATGATATACTAAAATTATAATCATAAGAATCATTTATTATCGAAGGCTTACTAAGTGCCACGTCCTGAAAATGCACTATGTCATTAATACTCAAAAGAATTCTCTGATAAATACTATTAATGCTCATATTTACCAGATGAAGAAATGGAAGTTAGGGGATTTAAAATACTAACTCATAGATTCAAAACTAAAATGTGACAGAACTGGGATATTGACCTAGGTCTGAGCTTTCATAACAATTCACATCAATATCTTTATATGATTCTACTAAAATTACATTAAGAATAAAAATGAATAAGGCATTCAACTAGCTTCATGAGACTAATAGAGTAAATCTGGAAACATAAAGCTGGAAGAGATTTTAGGAAATATCAGCTCCCACCATACCTCTTTTATAGTACTAATCAAACAGATGGTTTGAATTTAGCTAAAATTTTGCTTTATAATAACAATGTATAGTGTTTCTTGAAAACTGAAATAGTCAATATTAGTTTGAGTTGGATGCTATCATATAGACTGAAAGCTTCTCTAATAAAGAAGTGGGAACTGAGAGAAAGGAAGAGAAGCAGAGCTCAGTGAGTTCTTGTCTCAAATTTACCATTTATGACCTTGAGCATACCCAGTAATCTTTGTGGCTCTCAGTTCTTTGGATGTAAAACAAGAATAAATAATTTTACCAACTTTGCCTAAGACTTGTGAAGATTAATGAGTTAATCATGTTCAGAACACATTCTGTAATTCTTTAACGACAAGTACCTAAAAAATGTTCAGTACAATATTGAGACTATTCATGCTATTTAATGGGCTGCCGTAGAGGTTAGGATTGAATTCTTTCCTTTTTAATATTACTAATGGGAGTCAACTCTTCACAATGACAAGAGCCCACAAGAATATTTGTGAGGTGGCTAGAAAGGAGTATGCCATGCAGAGTAACAACTGTCTTTACAGTCAAAGAGCCCAGATTCTAATCTTGCCTCTGCCACTAACTAGCAACTAACACCAGAAAACTTCCTCTACCTTTCTGAGCCTTGGATCCGATAGCTATAAAATAGGAACAATAACATCTAACTCAGGTGGCACTTATGCCAATATATATTAGCAGGCATTCATTGTCTAACATATATCAGGTGCTGTTTTGGATGCAAGGGACTTAGAGAGGGATAGAAAAAAATCCTTATCCTTAGAAAACTTATATTTAAAAAAATATAGACAAAAAAATAAAAGGAAAATAAATGAGATGTTTTCAGATAATAAAGACTACGGGGAAAATAAAACAAGGGCATGGGAGAATGATGTGAAGTAGAAACTATAATTTACATATGGTCAGGATGGCCTGAATTACGAAAAAAAAATAGACCATATGAGGACCTGAGACAATCAGAACCTTGGCATGTTTGTAGAAAAGCAAGAATGCTAGTGTGATTAAAAAGAGTATGTGAGAGGAATTGTGAGAGATGAGGAGAGCATGGCAGCTAAGAGCCATATTATGTAGGGCCTTCTGTTCCTGGTAAAGAGTTTGCTTTTAATTCTAAGTCTTGTGAGAAGCTACTGGAAGGTTTTGGCACAGGAATGAAGTTTTATAAAGATCTCTCTGACTACTGGTTGAGAATAGAAACACAAGAACAAGAATGGGAACAGAGATTACTACAGTGATTCAGATGAGATATGATAGTGAATTGGAGTTGGTGGAGGTAATAGGTAGCTGTACAAGTAAGGATGTATTTGAAAGTTTGAGTAGACAGTTGGTTCTGATGGGTCATAGGAGGGGAGTGAGAGAAAAAGAAGAATTACATACGGTGCTTAGGTTTTGGTCCTCAGCCTAGGGGATAATGATAGCTTGGAATAAATGCATGCAAAAATTCACCAATATGATAAAAATGAGGAGCTATGCCAAATCCTAAATAAAAGACAAACAAGAACACTGAAGATAAGTAGTGGCAAAAATACAAATATTAGAATGTTTGGGGAATCATACAAAACAACTTTGAATTCTTCTAAACATGTATGAGTATCTCAGCAAGCAATTGTTTGTGAGAACGGATTAAAGGATGGAGATACTAATTAGGTAACATAAAAAAAAAAACACTTTGGCTATATAAACTTTTTCATAATTTGTATCTTGAACTGTTGAATTAAAGTTGAAACTTTAAAACAAACGAAAGAACATATTAGTAAAGACTAGTCAGATAGAGAAATTTGAATGAAAAAGAAAGCTAATAAAAAGAAAGATAATCTTGTTTACAAAATCTGATTTGTTCTATACCTGGTAGATATCATGCAGACATCTGCTAACCAGGAGAATATATTCAGCTATCTGTCATTTTGGAAGTCTAGTACAAAGGGCCATAGATGATAATTAATACAGTAGGAAAAGGCCAATGTATCGCACACAAAAATATAGAATTTGATAGTGAGCAAACATGTATTTGCAATTTGCAATGTAATTGGAAAACAAATTCAAGAGAGAGGGGAAGGAAGAGGGAGAAATTAAAAAAAAAAACTAGAGCTAAAAAATATAATGATTTTTAATAGATAAGTTTGCTAGTCTCTCTACTCACATAATTGTATCTGAAACATGCCCTTCTGCTATTGGTAGAGTATAGAATTGGGGATGATATAGCTTAGCTAAAAAAAGTTTAAGAGAAACTAAACATGGTATACAAAGTGAAAAGGAGAAATATTCATGGAAAATCTGTTTCTGATTCAATATTTTTCCACATTTTGTATTGATGAACCAGAATTGTGAATCTAATAGTTCAATACATTCCAGGACAATTAGATCAATGTGGGAATTAGATACAGAGACATAGAAAGAGATGATGAACAACAATCCTGCAACACATGTATGCAGAACAGGTGAAAGAGATTGCTATAGTATGGAAATAAATTTGTTTACAGTATAAACTTCTAAGAGCCTTTCCTCAATTCAGTCATTGTATTTTTCTTGACAGACTATTTACTGGTATCTCATAATTTGGTATGCTACTATGAGTAAAGAGATATACAGTTAATTTATATCTTTTATGGAAATAATATTCCTCTACTAGTTGTTAATAGAACCATATTTGCAAATAACAATACAAATTAAATCTGAGCAGTTGAAAGCTATTATTTCTTTTTCCTGAAAACCTAGAACTGGAAGTTTATAAAATGTCATTTTGTGATAGAAAAATCAAAGTTTTCCATACTATAAATTAAATAATGAGGTTACATGGTGAATAAGAATCACAATGTTTGGCTCCTAGCCCAGCCTTTTAGTTCTTATTTAAGAAATAGAATTACTGAACATTGTAGAATGAGTGGCATGGGCGTGACACTTTGATATATCAAGAAAATATATGCTTTTTTAATTAACTAGATATATATTACTAGAAATATTGTCATTTGTTTGTATTAAATAGGTTTTTGTTTTCACAGACTATTTCTTAGAGGCAAAATAGCTATTCCATTTTTGTGTTTCAGTCAAAGACCCCTATACTCTGCTCAGGCTCCATTCTATCAATATAAGTGTTATAAGTGGTTCTGATAAATGGAAATGAAAGTGTAGCATGTACCAAAGATATAAAAATGTTTTGCTTGTATCTGCTGCACGGACATTTTAATCTTTATTCAGCTGAAGACATATTTCTGATTCTTCTCATTGAGGACATTTTATAACAATTCTATCTTGGAGGTGGTCCTGGTTCAGCCTAAGCTGGAAGCTGGAGTCTGTTTACATGACTAATTTACAAGAAGGGCATGGTATAGACTGATGAAGAGAATATTTTTTGGATATTTTGTTTGAGGCAAATAAAAGATGGTTGCCAGACTAGAAGTAGAAAGAAAGGTATATAGTCCCAACCTGGACTCAGGGATGTGTGCCAGAGAGATAGGAATTATCTCTCCTTCTCTAAAAGGTAGTATGACTCAGATCAGTGAGACGGAGGGAATGCAGCACAATCTTGACACCCGAAAATGGGTAAACACATTTTGCTCTGGGTAAACTTGGGGAAAATATGCCCTGGAAAAAGTAGTGTTATTCTCGGGGAATCTATGGTAAGCAAGAAGACCATGATAAGGTACAAGAACCCTGTCAGGAAAGAAGTAGCAGCAGTGGGATATAATACTATCCAGGCATTAATAGATAAAGTAGTTATTTAGCACCGACCATGTACCAGAGAGTAAACTAGGGACAGGAGATAAAGCATTCAATATGACACATTAAATTTCTGCTCTCAAAAAGAGAGATAGGAAAAACATGAATAAATATGTAAATACTATATATATGCAAACCCTATATATATATACACACACACACACACACACACACACACACACACATATATATACATACACATATAAATACTACACATATGTATATGTATATAATAATATGATAAGTAGAGCGTGAACATAAAAAGGCGCTAGATTCTGGGGTCAAGGATGGTTTTTTGAACTTCTATTATCAAATGGATGGAGGTTGAGTATGATTTTTGTCTGAGAAAAGAGAGAGTACTCCAGATAAAGAGAGCACTTTAAATAAAATATTACTGGTATGAGGGAATATGGAGAATTTTAGAACTAAGTCTAACTGGAAAGATAAAATGTAATGTGTTGCTGGAGAAAGAGTAAAAATAGTTAAAAATGAGAACTAGTGCTGCATCATGAAGCTCTATAGATCGTAATAAAGAGATTGCCCTTACCAAAAGGGGAATTAGGAGCCATTAAATGGTTTTAATGCGGAGGGACAAGTTAGTTAGATTTATATTTTACAAAGACAACTCTTAATGGAGTCTTGAGAATGTTTTGGGAAGAAGTTAAGAGAAAGGAATGAGGATGCGAGCTACTTTAATAATAGTAAGGGAGCAAAATGATGATCTGTGGAAACTCACATCACAGGAAGAATCTCACTGAGACTAGACAACTCAGCCCCAGCTTTGAGATGACAGGGGCCACTGCCGCCAAGAGCAATGCCAGAATGATTTCTAAACCGCATTCTGTTTCTTTGGGCCACACACTTTAGATTCAGAAGCCTATGGTTTTAGCCAATTTCTGAAGCCTGTTTCTTTAGCCTTTCTATTGACAATGATGTGTTGGGGATAGGGATGAAGAGAAATGAATGGATTTGAGATATAGCAGGTAGAATGAGCATAACTTGGTGATTGGATATTAGGAGTGAAGGAAAGAAAGAATCAAAGGAAAATACTCAGGTTTGATGTGGACAGCTTCATGATTTTGGAACATTTCAGTGCACTAGGTGTAGAAGGATTGAAGAAATTTATATTTGATTTAGGCCATTACAGTTGAACTTTATCATTTTTGTTTATCTGATATCTGAACAGCAATTAGAGGAAAACCTTAGGATGGAAAGGAAATGTGGGAGCAAAAGGAAGATCATTTTTTCTCCTGGCTTGTCATCTAGAGCCCAGGTGTATGAATTGAACTCATCCAATTGGATACTGCCACCCAACCCTCTAAATCTGAAATTTGAGATTACTTGTCAGTTTCAAATCCTGGAAGGAATAAGATACATAAGAATCAAAACATTGCCACCTTTTTTTGAAAAAACAGGTTTTCCCAATGTTCACACATTTTAAACTGGATAATCCTTTGCTTTGAGGGTTGTTGTTCTGTACATTGTAGGATGTTTAGCAGCATCCCTGGCCTCTACCCACTAGATGCCAGTAGCATCCCTCAGTTGTGACAACTGAAATGTTTTCAGATATTGCCAAATATCCAATGGGGATGGTAAAATGACCCCTGGATATTTTTGAGCTTGGCAAGACTAGTTCTAGTAGAGTGTTGAAGATGGAAGCTAGATAGCAGTGAAGTGAGCAAGAAGGTGTTGGATAAGCCTGATAGTTTTACTCTTCCAAAAAGTTTTGTTGAAAAGTGGAGCTGACCTATACAATGGTAACTCTATGGAAGAAACATGAACATGCTTAAATGTTAATGAGAAGAAGCCACTAGAGGAGGAAAAAGATGCAGGGGAGAGGATAATTAATATATGTGAAGGTCCCTGAAAACGTGGAAGAGGACGTATGCAATGTTATTCAAGTCAGGTCTAAGAACTAGTGTTGGCTCAACTGTTCTTTTACTGATTTGTGATGCAGATGCACAGAAATTGAAGATAAACATTTAGAAAATTTTATAGTAATTTGACATTTTTTTATTTGAATCTAATAACAAATTTTTGGCTTGCATTTTATATCTATTTTATTTTATTTTTCTAGTTATTCATTGTTGAGGATATATGTATGTGTGTATATATATGTATATGTGTATGTATATACACACACATGAAATTGCCTACACAGTCTAAATTAATTATCCATAATGGATTGGCAATAAGAAAAATCTAATATTTTAAAGATAATTTGAGTTAATCTTTTCTAGAGCCCAGATAGAGTCATTAGACAAATTCTAAGTCAAAAGAAGGAGGAAAGGACAGTGCAAAAAATATATAATTACTGGCTTCAATTTTCTCTGCATAGTCCAAAATATCATCTGCTGAAAGTGAGATGGGAAGTGGCCGAGTCAATGGTCTAGGGGAGTGGAGTTCGGAAAAAATGCTGTGAGGTATAGCAGAGCACTGTGACTAAAGGGGCACAGAAAACATGCCTGGCTGGTTCTTGAGGGCTCACTGGAGTTTAGATGCATTTACAGTGTGCCAATCAAGATGCCCCGGAAGACTTCTAGAAATAAGAGAAATGTTGTAGGGGGTAACATTATGTGTGAGCAAGTGGGGGATAAAATATCAATAAAATTGGTGAATAAATGCTAAAATAACATTGGTTTATAACAGGCTGGTAAAGAAGGGGAAAAAATAGATTATTTGAACATGCTTATTTAAATACATTACATACCAGGAGCAATGGTAGGTGCTCATATACTTTATTTATCAAGCCTTATGAAATTGGCATTTCAGACACATTTATAATGTAAAGCCCGAGGTTGGAGAGGTTATGCTTGTAGTCATGAAGTAAACAAGAAGTAAAACTAGGACCAGATTCCAGATTTCTGATTTCCTATCTTGTACACTTTTTTAAAACTGTATAAAAGCATTTTAAAACGACATAAAAAATTCCTACATATTGTGACAAAATAAAGGCACAAGTTCTTTTCAATGAGAGAGAGATTCTGTAATGTATGTGAGTTTTCTCAAAATTATTTTTTTCAGATTGCTCATTTTGCTTAGTGTTTCAAATACAAAAGACACCTGGGAGTCAGCTCTAGAGTATTATGTCCATTGTATTCTAAGAATGCTGTTTTATAATAGATTTGGCTGCCATTCTTCTGGTATACAGTTAGGAGCATATAATAGTGATGACAACTTAAATTTATATACCGCTTCACAGTTTCCCAAGTACTTTCATGTACATTACTTTATATGAGCCTCATCATAGCCCAGAGAATAAATATATTTACTGATGCTTTGTTTTATTCATGACATTCATATTGATATTAGACAGACACATCTCCCTTATTCATATGGTGGGTTAGCTATGAAAAATGTTATTTATAATTCTGAACTGCTTCTTATATTTGGTTAAATCATCACAAGTGTGCTTTATGCTGTTTAAGAATCAGCATTATTTAAATACAAATTATTTATATCTAGTCAGAGCTCTCAGACCATTTATAGGGCAGCGACTGAATGAATATTTAAAAATTGAAAGCCATTTTCAAGGTGTTCTTTGTAAATTTGGAACACTAATTATTTTAATAAGATATTGAAAAATCTAAGAAAAAAAATTTTGGAATTTTGTTTCCCATTAAGTAGGAAACCCATACTTATCCAAATAATTTAGACTATTGTATTATTATTACTTAAAAGATTTCTTTACAAGATTAGTCACACTTTAGAAAGATGTCTAATTTGAATTAAAAAGGAATAAAACAATATATTATAACTCTAAAGTTATTCTAAATGTAATTCTTTCTATAAAATGCAGAAAAATCCTGGTATATTTAAAAATAATTAAAATATAACAATTTAAAATTGGTTGAATGTTCAAGCTGTTTAAATATTCATTTTACGTAAAGATTAACTTTTAGTTTTCCTCACCTTTTTAGTGCAGGTTCATACCAATGGTAAATAGCAAGATTTTGAATTTTTTTTTTTGTTTTATATTCAGAGGAAAATATGTTTAAGCAAAGTGGTCTAAAAAATCAATTTCAATGTTCTCTTCAGTTATTTATGATCCCAATCTTTATATGAAATTTATAATATGAGAAAAATGACTAACCAATGGAATGAGAGCTGTTGATTTATTTTCAAAATATTGCTTTCAAACATGTGACTCTGCATGTTGTTACATGTACTCTTAAGCTGTGTCAGGAAGTTGTTCTCCCTGTAAAACGGTATTAACATTATTTGGAAGAAACAATTTCCTACACATTCTTAATTAATTATCCTTAATTATTAACTTATTTAGATTTCTACCAAAGTTTTATTTTCAAAATATTATATCACAAAATTAACTCTAGTGAACTGATGATAGTTCAGAAAAATATTAAGCAGAATTTAACACCCTTGGAAAACAGTTATTTATAAACATTGTTTTTCATTGGGTTAATAGGCAGAATATATATGTTATTTTGCCATTTTGAAATTTATTAGCAATATGGAAAGAGAGTTAGCTAAATTTTAGTCATTACTAAAACTGAAAAGCTTTTGATAATCACTGAGAATTTTGCTAATTGGTCTTAACTGAACTAAAACATATTTTAATTGAAAACTTTAGCTATGCAGTTTAATATCTGACCCTCAATATTTGATAGAATAGAGATCGTAGGTGTCATGAGGCGTGAATAATGAAAGAACCACATAATAGATGTCATAAGTTGTCTCAATATACTCCCAATTATTCTTATCCAGATTTATATTTATCATAGAAAATGAAAATATATTTGATAAAATATATTCCGTATTTGATTTCAGTTGCACTCAATGTTTGTAATGAAACATTCTTTCTGTATACTTTTAAATTCATATAAATTAATAGGGATTTTAGAGTGTGAAAGAGATAAGACTGTACATACATATAATTACCTGAAATTTTTATCTTTTTTTAAAAATATATATTGCTCTTGAATTCATTTATAATTTTAAACAACTTATCCTTTATCTTTGATCAAATAGACCAACCTGATATCCACAAATAGACACTGGTATCTGCACGTCAACTACATGGGTGGTAAAGTGGACTGTGAAGGTGGAATGTTTTTAAAGTGATAAGATAAAACTATTATTGCTTTGTGGATAAAGTGTGTAAAATACAGCATTGTGAATATTTGGGAAGTATATAGATGAGAAAAATTAGCTACTGCTTTATGCTCTTATTCTTTTATTTAAAAAAAATTTAAAAAGGGATAATCCTAAATTTTTTTTAAATTGAGTCTTTCTTCAAGCATATGGCTAATGTCAAAATTTAAACAATGCAACGATTATTTGGGGGGCAAAATTGATTTCATTGCTGTTCTGTTACTTATTGCTGTAGCTGTAAAAGAGCAGATGTTTGACTCATATGAATTATTTTAATAGTTTTCATTAGGTCTTTATCTGTAGTTTGTCAACGTGGTTCTACAAATATATTCAACCATCTGTCTTTGGACCTGTGCTTCATGTGACTTACAGCAGTGTATTAATTTTATTGGATCAGTCATTAATGCAATCAGAAGTTTGCCCTGGGTGTGTTCCAAAAAAGATAGGCTTGATCAATAAAAACCATCCACTCTCTTGCTAAATAATCTTTCTATTTTTATATAATTTCTTTTATTTAACAGGCAGAGATTTTGAAAAAACATATTACAGAACAGTTTTGGTTTTTAGACTTTAAAATCCATTTTCCTCAGTGCTTCCATGAGCAATACTCAGAAACATCCATAGTCAGTATTTTTAAGAATTTCCTTTTCCTGGCAAAAGGAGTACTGTAACTTTGTATCTTTGTTATCACTTTCACATCCATTTCTGAAATAGCACATTGTGAAACCTTTATGGAAGATATTATAGATTTCTGACTGGAAACATTTTAATGTATGAGATGTGGAATTTATCATAAAGGCAGTTCTCTCAAGATCTCAGTTCTACAGACTAGCAAACAAGACACCATAGGAAACAGCATCGGCCCAATCAGTAATTGAGCTGCTGCCCAGAACAGGTAAAATTAATTCTATCTTTCAGAGATTCTCTTCCAACACTGAGAATAATCTTAGGTTGGCATTTTTCTTATGTAGCCCAAATATCTCAGTGTTCTCCAGTTCTCATTATTTGCTTTATTGTTCGAAGGTGATGCCTTGAATCCCTAGCCGCTTACTATGGGAAGTCTCATCTAATATTTATGTGAGTTTCAAAGGAGCTCACCTCATCCTTGTCAGTCTGTGACCTGCTTCCTATCTGTTATTCTCACTGCTCCTTAAAATGATTTTTCTGAGTCCTTCAAATAATCCAGCCTGAACACTTTTCGTTTCCCCACCATTTCATTAAAACAAAGCTATTTTTAATGGACTACTATTGACAATTGGTTTGGGAGTAACAGACAGGATTACAAGTGAAAAATATAAAATAGAGTATTAAACATCACTGCCCTAAAAGGCCATTGGGCATTTCTAGCTGTGGGAAATTTCTGTTCTT
>NW_011888792.1:14709609-14721230 GCF_000151845.1 Pteropus vampyrus
TAAAATACAGCATTGTGAATATTTGGGAAGTATATAGATGAGAAAAATTAGCTACTGCTTTATGCTCTTATTCTTTTATTTAAAAAAAATTTAAAAAGGGATAATCCTAAATTTTTTTTAAATTGAGTCTTTCTTCAAGCATATGGCTAATGTCAAAATTTAAACAATGCAACGATTATTTGGGGGGCAAAATTGATTTCATTGCTGTTCTGTTACTTATTGCTGTAGCTGTAAAAGAGCAGATGTTTGACTCATATGAATTATTTTAATAGTTTTCATTAGGTCTTTATCTGTAGTTTGTCAACGTGGTTCTACAAATATATTCAACCATCTGTCTTTGGACCTGTGCTTCATGTGACTTACAGCAGTGTATTAATTTTATTGGATCAGTCATTAATGCAATCAGAAGTTTGCCCTGGGTGTGTTCCAAAAAAGATAGGCTTGATCAATAAAAACCATCCACTCTCTTGCTAAATAATCTTTCTATTTTTATATAATTTCTTTTATTTAACAGGCAGAGATTTTGAAAAAACATATTACAGAACAGTTTTGGTTTTTAGACTTTAAAATCCATTTTCCTCAGTGCTTCCATGAGCAATACTCAGAAACATCCATAGTCAGTATTTTTAAGAATTTCCTTTTCCTGGCAAAAGGAGTACTGTAACTTTGTATCTTTGTTATCACTTTCACATCCATTTCTGAAATAGCACATTGTGAAACCTTTATGGAAGATATTATAGATTTCTGACTGGAAACATTTTAATGTATGAGATGTGGAATTTATCATAAAGGCAGTTCTCTCAAGATCTCAGTTCTACAGACTAGCAAACAAGACACCATAGGAAACAGCATCGGCCCAATCAGTAATTGAGCTGCTGCCCAGAACAGGTAAAATTAATTCTATCTTTCAGAGATTCTCTTCCAACACTGAGAATAATCTTAGGTTGGCATTTTTCTTATGTAGCCCAAATATCTCAGTGTTCTCCAGTTCTCATTATTTGCTTTATTGTTCGAAGGTGATGCCTTGAATCCCTAGCCGCTTACTATGGGAAGTCTCATCTAATATTTATGTGAGTTTCAAAGGAGCTCACCTCATCCTTGTCAGTCTGTGACCTGCTTCCTATCTGTTATTCTCACTGCTCCTTAAAATGATTTTTCTGAGTCCTTCAAATAATCCAGCCTGAACACTTTTCGTTTCCCCACCATTTCATTAAAACAAAGCTATTTTTAATGGACTACTATTGACAATTGGTTTGGGAGTAACAGACAGGATTACAAGTGAAAAATATAAAATAGAGTATTAAACATCACTGCCCTAAAAGGCCATTGGGCATTTCTAGCTGTGGGAAATTTCTGTTCTTAGGCCCTAACTCTTCAATTTTCTTGTTTCTTTATAACTTTCTCTCCAGAAATCTCTCCTCCAAGCTCTTGAATCCTGTTTGTTTCTTATGTAGAGTTGTCTACCTCTTCACCTCACCCACCCTAACCTCAGGATCTATTTTTACATTGTCCAAAATTGATGGATTAAGATGCTTTGCTAAACAGATGATTATTTTGGATCCTCATCCTTAACTTCAGTGAAGAAATAGCAGAAGCTTTGGTATTCATTTATTTCATTCATCAAATTCTTAAGCAATGATCCTTCATTCCAATCTCTATGAATTATAAAGATTTCTTTTCTCTCTGTCCAGAGCAAGTCCTTGCAGTTTTACTATATAATAGGTTTGTAGGGGTTGCATAGGCTTTAGCAATGGGCAGATAGGCTGTGTAGCTTTGAGATATTTACTTAACTTCTCTGAGCTTCTCTTTCCTTCTTAGCACAAGTGATGCATATAACTTTGTAGATTGAGAAACTAAAAATGCTGAATGTAATATAAAAACTCAACAACATGACCCCTTTCTTCTTAGCAGAGGTGTCATTTACTAATTAGAATACTTTTTTTTAAATCTTCCTAGACATTATATTCCTAATTTCCCAAATGCACAGGATATCCTCATTCACAGTACAAGTTAAGGACCCAGCCCCATCTATAGCCTGAGAAGTCAACTGTGTCAGCTTTAATTTGTGTGCTTCCTTGAGTACTTGGAGCCAGTTTGTGGTCTTTGCATGAAAAACAAAACGGAACAAATCAAAACAAAACAAACTCTAATTTAGAGATTTTTAAATTCCTCTGAAAGAATTGGACCTTTTAAATGTCTCCTCTCTACAAATAACCTCGATTTCCTTCCTCTTTCTCCTTTCTTTACTACAGTTAAATTCCAACTTATATCTCTTTGGCTTGGTGATTTTTGATTACTGTCAGATGTAAACTCTGGATTAATTAATCCTACCAGATGGCCCCTTAAGGTTCATGAGTATTATATTTAAGGCATTAGCCCTACTCATGAGACAATCCTGGAAATAATATTCAGTGCTCCATCCCTGGTGCTGAGTCTTTGTTGCCCTCAATTTTAAGCCTGAATCGGGTCTAAGGATTGAATGGCTCATAATTATTTCCATTTACCTCTGAGCAAGACCTGACTGGCACACTTTGTCTTACTTTATACTCACATGGTATAGTTTTGCCAATAATTCTACACTAATTGTTCTCAATTTTCCATATTTAAAAATTAAGTATAATTTAATGGCTCATGTAGACATATTTTTTTTAAAAAAATGGAAACATATGATTAAGATATCCTAGAAAGTTTCCTTGGATTCTTATTTTATCAAATGCTGTGGTTAGCCTAACCAATTTTTAAGAGGTAGCGATTAAAGCTTAGTCACAAATCAAGAAAGTTCTGAGTGACTCAGTACTTATAGAGAGACCAGGCACAACTGCACCCAGGCCTTTCCACAGGGGAGAGTTGCTCTCTGAGTACAGGACTATTGACCTCTCTCTGTGCCAGTGGTTCACCAGGGTGAACATATCGAAACCCCAGTGGTATCAATCATGAAAGCCAGTTATGCATAATACTCCCCAGCTCTGAGTTCAGTGATACCACATTCCAAGCTAGAAATCGACCATAGTGGTAGCTTGAAATTGGCAAAAGCTACAAATCGGGTATATTTGTTTCTAATACCCCAGGTAGCCTCTTGTTTTCTTTAATCAGCATATACAGGCCCGAAGGTATAGACATATGAGATTATTAAGACTCCATCCTTAGGAATATTTCATCTCTGCTTTTAGATTGTGTCTACAAAAACTTTTCTGGTTCCTGCTGACGATGAGTGAGAAACTTCAGAGATATTTCAGGAGAATTTCTCGAATTTTTCTGTTACACATAGAGCATTCTCAGAGAGGTGGCAAACCAAATAGCATGTCTCTGTATATCCTAAAATTCCTTGATTATTAAAATGCTCATGGATAATTTGTATGAAAAGGAGTTATCACATACACATGATAGGTAAAATTAGTAAAGGTGGGTGAAGTATGTTCACATTAGCACAGATCAGAGAAATGAATAGATCCACGTAAAAGTTTTCTCATTCTCTTTGCTTTGGCTCTTTGTTAGCAATGAGAAAAATCTATGTGGTTCTCTGTGAGTTTAAACTTGATTCCCAGCAGCACTCGAGTTCCTATCTCTAGCTGCCAAATGGTAGCAATAATTCATAGTTCTGAGCATGCAGCGAGAATGGCTAACTTTTATGCAGTAATGCATAGTAAATTGTGCTTAACTGAACCCGTCAGAGACGTGTGGACACCACAGGCATACCAATAAGTTGGGACTCCTTTAAATAAATATTCTTGAAATATTTGCCTGTTATCTTTTCAGATGGAGAAAATGTGGAAAAAGGGTGAACTGAGGACAGTTCCAACTTTCATGTTCCGCATATCAAAACAAGTCAATTTTTTACCAGTTTAACATTAATCGGAAGGTCAGTTGGTGACTTTTTACCTGGGTGTGCCTCAGGCCTCATCTTGACCCAACATGTTTTATCAAAGAAGTTGTTCCCATCTACTCAAGACAATCCTCTTCAGATGAATTACAACTCCACTTTCTCCATCACTTTCATTTTTATGATTCTGTATAATTGTTAAAGGGAATGGGTTTTGGAATGACATTTTCTAGATTTTCATCTCAGCTCTATTATTTGCTGGCTTGTTTACTTTAGGAAATTATCTAGACTTTTTATGCCACAGTTTCCTTATGCACAAAGTGGTGATCATAAAAACTTTCAGCACATGCTTTAGGCAGATCTAATTATATAGTTATTAAATGATTAAACTCGCTACGATACCTAGCATATAGTAAGTGTACAATTCAAAATATGATAGTTACAGATTGGTGTCTATGTCACCTGCCTAGCTAATCTGTTTCATCTGCTGCTGATTATCAGTGTTCTGGTGCCTCAGCTCTGCCTCTTTGTCTCTGCAGTGACCTCTGTGGTATCACAGGGAAAACTATGCCTACTATAAAAGAATCTTCCTGGGAAAAAAGTAGTTGTTCTTTATCACCTCTCTTCTCAGTGATTTCCTATTCAATTAAGAATAGTTTTCAAGAAACTTTGATATTCCCAGGCAACCTCCTTCCTTATGAATCTTCCATTCTACACAGAATTCTAGACTGTCCGTAATTTTTCTTATGACCTTGTTCACTCACTATTGTTCCCTCGTACCTATTTATCTAATCCTTACTATCCCTAAAAATATAACTTAAGTTTTATTTCCTCCAAGCTCTTGAATCCTGTTTGTTTCTTATGTAGAGTTGTCTACCTCTTCACCTCACCCACCCTAACCTCAGGATCTATTTTTACATTGTCCAAAATTGATGGATTAAGATGCTTTGCTAAACAGATGATTATTTTGGATCCTCATCCTTAACTTCAGTGAAGAAATAGCAGAAGCTTTGGTATTCATTTATTTCATTCATCAAATTCTTAAGCAATGATCCTTCATTCCAATCTCTATGAATTATAAAGATTTCTTTTCTCTCTGTCCAGAGCCAGTCCTTGCAGTTTTACTATATAATAGGTTTGTAGGGGGTGCATAGGCTTTAGCAATGGGCAGATAGGCTGTGTAGCTTTGAGATATTTACTTAACTTCTCTGAGCTTCTCTTTCCTTCTTAGCACAAGTGATGCATATAACTTTCTAGATTGAGAAACTAAAAATGCTGAATGTAATATAAAAACTCAACAACATGACCCCTTTCTTCTTAGCAGAGGTGTCATTTACTAATTAGAATACTTTTTTTTAAATCTTCCTAGACATTATATTCCTAATTTCCCAAATGCACAGGATATCCTCATTCACAGTACAAGTTAAGGACCCAGCCCCATCTATAGCCTGAGAAGTCAACTGTGTCAGCTTTAATTTGTGTGCTTCCTTGAGTACTTGGAGCCAGTTTGTGGTCTTTGCATGAAAAACAAAACGGAACAAATCAAAACAAAACAAACTCTAATTTAGAGATTTTTAAATTCCTCTGAAAGAATTGGACCTTTTAAATGTCTCCTCTCTACAAATAACCTCGATTTCCTTCCTCTTTCTCCTTTCTTTACTACAGTTAAATTCCAACTTATATCTCTTTGGCTTGGTGATTTTTGATTACTGTCAGATGTAAACTCTGGATTAATTAATCCTACCAGATGGCCCCTTAAGGTTCATGAGTATTATATTTAAGGCATTAGCCCTACTCATGAGACAATCCTGGAAATAATATTCAGTGCTCCATCCCTGGTGCTGAGTCTTTGTTGCCCTCAATTTTAAGCCTGAATCGGGTCTAAGGATTGAATGGCTCATAATTATTTCCATTTACCTCTGAGCAAGACCTGACTGGCACACTTTGTCTTACTTTATACTCACATGGTATAGTTTTGCCAATAATTCTACACTAATTGTTCTCAATTTTCCATATTTAAAAATTAAGTATAATTTAATGGCTCATGTAGACATATTTTTTTTAAAAAAATGGAAACATATGATTAAGATATCCTAGAAAGTTTCCTTGGATTCTTATTTTATCAAATGCTGTGGTTAGCCTAACCAATTTTTAAGAGGTAGCGATTAAAGCTTAGTCACAAATCAAGAAAGTTCTGAGTGACTCAGTACTTATAGAGAGACCAGGCACAACTGCACCCAGGCCTTTCCACAGGGGAGAGTTGCTCTCTGAGTACAGGACTATTGACCTCTCTCTGTGCCAGTGGTTCACCAGGGTGAACATATCGAAACCCCAGTGGTATCAATCATGAAAGCCAGTTATGCATAATACTCCCCAGCTCTGAGTTCAGTGATACCACATTCCAAGCTAGAAATCGACCATAGTGGTAGCTTGAAATTGGCAAAAGCTACAAATCGGGTATATTTGTTTCTAATACCCCAGGTAGCCTCTTGTTTTCTTTAATCAGCATATACAGGCCCGAAGGTATAGACATATGAGATTATTAAGACTCCATCCTTAGGAATATTTCATCTCTGCTTTTAGATTGTGTCTACAAAAACTTTTCTGGTTCCTGCTGACGATGAGTGAGAAACTTCAGAGATATTTCAGGAGAATTTCTCGAATTTTTCTGTTACACATAGAGCATTCTCAGAGAGGTGGCAAACCAAATAGCATGTCTCTGTATATCCTAAAATTCCTTGATTATTAAAATGCTCATGGATAATTTGTATGAAAAGGAGTTATCACATACACATGATAGGTAAAATTAGTAAAGGTGGGTGAAGTATGTTCACATTAGCACAGATCAGAGAAATGAATAGATCCACGTAAAAGTTTTCTCATTCTCTTTGCTTTGGCTCTTTGTTAGCAATGAGAAAAATCTATGTGGTTCTCTGTGAGTTTAAACTTGATTCCCAGCAGCACTCGAGTTCCTATCTCTAGCTGCCAAATGGTAGCAATAATTCATAGTTCTGAGCATGCAGCGAGAATGGCTAACTTTTATGCAGTAATGCATAGTAAATTGTACTTAACTGAACCCGTCAGAGACGTGTGGACACCACAGGCATACCAATAAGTTGGGACTCCTTTAAATAAATATTCTTGAAATATTTGCCTGTTATCTTTTCAGATGGAGAAAATGTGGAAAAAGGGTGAACTGAGGACAGTTCCAACTTTCATGTTCCGCATATCAAAACAAGTCAATTTTTTACCAGTTTAACATTAATCGGAAGGTCAGTTGGTGACTTTTTACCTGGGTGTGCCTCAGGCCTCATCTTGACCCAACATGTTTTATCAAAGAAGTTGTTCCCATCTACTCAAGACAATCCTCTTCAGATGAATTACAACTCCACTTTCTCCATCACTTTCATTTTTATGATTCTGTATAATTGTTAAAGGGAATGGGTTTTGGAATGACATTTTCTAGATTTTCATCTCAGCTCTATTATTTGCTGGCTTGTTTACTTTAGGAAATTATCTAGACTTTTTATGCCACAGTTTCCTTATGCACAAAGTGGTGATCATAAAAACTTTCAGCACATGCTTTAGGCAGATCTAATTATATAGTTATTAAATGATTAAACTCGCTACGATACCTAGCATATAGTAAGTGTACAATTCAAAATATGATAGTTACAGATTGGTGTCTATGTCACCTGCCTAGCTAATCTGTTTCATCTGCTGCTGATTATCAGTGTTCTGGTGCCTCAGCTCTGCCTCTTTGTCTCTGCAGTGACCTCTGTGGTATCATAGGGAAAACTATGCCTACTATAAAAGAATCTTCCTGGGAAAAAAGTAGTTGTTCTTTATCACCTCTCTTCTCAGTGATTTCCTATTCAATTAAGAATAGTTTTCAAGAAACTTTGATATTCCCAGGCAACCTCCTTCCTTATGAATCTTCCATTCTACACAGAATTCTAGACTGTCCATAATTTTTCTTATGACCTTGTTCACTCACTATTGTTCCCTCGTACCTATTTATCTAATCCTTACTATCCCTAAAAATATAACTTAAGTTTTATTTCCCTGAGACTTTCCTTGAAGAA
The DNA here is from genome assembly GCF_000151845.1 of Pteropus vampyrus. NCBI lineage: Eukaryota > Metazoa > Chordata > Mammalia > Chiroptera > Pteropodidae > Pteropus > Pteropus vampyrus. The sequence continues at coordinate 14,717,515 of NW_011888792.1, forward strand.
AAAAATATTTGTTTGTTTGTTTACATTTGAGGCTGATAAATATTTGTCTTCATCTATTATTTATCACCTTTTAATTCTCTTGGCGTTAGTACAATCTCTTGCAAATTACTTCTTCCAACAGATTGTAAATTTTTTGAGCAGCAGACTTTATCTTAATTTTTCAGTTTTCCCATTACTTAGTACAAGGTTCCGTATATACCTTTTTTCCCCTTAATTTTCAATTTCATATTTTATTATATTTTTATTTTTATTTTTGACATTCAATATTATTTCATATTAGTTTTAGGTATATAGCATAGTTGTCAGACATTTATATAATTTACAAAGTGATCCCCCTGATAAGTCTAGTACCCACCTGGCACAATACATGGTTATTAGAATATTATTGACTATATTCCCTATGCTTCACTTTCTATCCCCATGACTATTATGTAATTATCAATTATACTTCTTATTCCCTTCACCTTTTTTGCACAGCCCCCAACTCCACCTCCCATCTGGCAACCATCAGTTTCTTCTCTGTATCTATGAGCCTGTTCCTGTTTTATTTTGTTCGCTTATATTGTTCTTCAGATTCCACATATAAATGAAATCATATGATATTTGTCTTTCTCTGTCTTTTTTCACTTAACATAATGCCCTCTATGTCAATTCATGTTGTCACAAATGGTAAGATTTCATTCTTTTTATGGCTGAATAGTATTCCATTGTATACATGCACCGTATCCTTTTTATCTAATCATCTATTGATGGGCACTTAGGTTGCTTCTATATCTTTACTATTGTAAATAATGCTGCAATAAACATAGGGGTGTATATATCTTTTTGAATTAGTATTTTAGATTTCTTTGGGTAAATACCCAGAAGTAGAATTGCTGAGTCATAACGTAGTGCTATTTTTAAATTTCAAGGAACCTCCATACTGTTTTCCATAATGGTTGTACCAATTTACAACCTCACCAACAGTGTACAAGGGTTACCTTTTCTCCACATCTTTGCCAACACTATTGTTTATTGATTTACTTATGATAGCCATTCTGACAAGTGTGAGGTGATATCTCATGGTGGTTTTAATTTACATTTCTCTGATGATTAGTCGCATTGAGCATTTTTTCATGTCTGTTGGCCATTTGAATGTCCTCTTTGAAGAAATGTCTATTTCTTAATTGAATTGTTTGGTTTTTTTTTAATGTTAAGTTGTATGAGCTTTTTATAAATTTTGGATAGTAACACATTATTGGATATATTATTGGTGAATATCTTCTCCATTCAGTAGGTTATCTTTTCGTTCAAAATCTTTTTATTTTGATGTAGTCCCATTTGTTTACTTTTTCTTTTGTTTTGCTTGCCTAAGGAGATCTATTAACAAAAATACTACTAAGGGTAATGTCAGAGGGTTTACTGCCTATGTTTTCTTCTAGGAGTTTTGTGGTTTCAGATCTTACAATTTAAATCTAATCCATTTTGAGTTTATTCTTGAATATACTGTAAGCAGGTGGTCTAATTTCAGTTTTTGCATGTATCTATGCAGTTTTCCCAACATCATTTATTGAATAGAATGTCTTTACCCCATTGTGTATTTTTCCCTTCTTCGTTATAGATTAATTGATCGTATAGGCATAGGCTTATTTCTGGACTCTCTATTGTGTTCCATTGATCTATGTCTGTTTTTATGCCAGCACCATGTTGTTGTGATCACTATATGCTTGTAGTATAGTTGATATGAGGTATTGTGACATCTACAACATTGTTCTTTCTCAAGATCGCTTTGGCTATTTGGGGTCTTTGTGGTTCCATATGTGTTTTGGGATTATTTGTTCTAATTCTGTAAAAAATGCCATTGGTGTTTTGATAGGGATTTGGGTACAAGGACATTTTAATAATGTTAATTCTTCCTATCGATGAGCATGGTATATGATTTCATTTATTTGTATCTTCTTTAATTTCTTTTTCCAATGTATTATAATTTTCTAAATACAAGTCTTCTGCTTCCTTGGTTAAATTTATTACTAGGTAATTTTAAAAATATATATATAATTGTAAATGGGATTGCTTTCTTAATTCCTCTTTCTTATAGTTTATTACTGGTATATAAAAATACAATTGATTTCTGAATATTAATTTTGTAACCTGGTATTTTATTGAATTTATCAGTTCTAGTAGTTTTTGGTGAAATCTTTAGGGTTCTCTATATACAGTGCCATGTCATCTGCAAATAATGACAGTTTTTCTTCTTCCTTTCCAATTTGGATGCCTTTTATTTCTTTTTCTTGTCTGATTCCTGTAGCTAAAACTCCCAATAGTGTTTTGAATAAAAGTGGTGAAAGTGGACATCATTTCTTGTTCCTGATCTTAAGAAAAATGCAGATTTTCACCACTGAGTATGATGTTCTGTATGGAGTTGTCATAGACAGCCTTTATTATGTTGAGGTGTGTTTCTTCTATTCCTGCTTTGCTAAGAATTTTTCTTATAAATGGATGCTGGGTTTTGTCAAATCCTTTTTGTGTATCTATTGATATGATCATATGATTTTTATCCATCATTTTGCTTATGTGATGCATGATGTTAATTGATTTGTGGACATTAAACCAACCTTGCATCCCAGGAATAAATCCCACTTAATCATGGTGTATGATCTTTTTAACATCTTGTTAAATTTGGTTTGCTAATATTTTGTTGAAGAATTTTGCATCTATGTTCATCAGGGATATGGGACTATAATTTTTTTTTTTTTTTTGTAGTGTTTTTGTCTGCTTTTGGAATCAGGGTAATGCTGGCCTCATAAAATCAGTTTGGGAACCTTCCCTTCTATTGAAATTTTTGGAATTTTTTGAGAAGCATAGGCATTAATTCTTTTTTGGATGTTTGGTAAAATTCACCTGTGAAACTATCTGGTCCAGGACTTTTGCTCGTGGGGAGTTCTTTGGTTACTGATTCGATTTTGTTAGTAGTTATCAGTCTGTTCACATTTCCTATTTCTTTTTGACTCATTCTTGGAAGATTGTATGTTTCTAGGAATTTATTCCTTCCAAGTTGTCAAATTTGTTGGCATATAATTGTTCATAGTATTTTCTTATAATCCTTTGTATTTCTGTGGTGTCTCTTTTCCTCTTTCATTTCTGATTTAATTTATTTGGGTTCTCTCTTTTTTTGATGAGTCAAGTTAAAGGTTTATCAATTTCGTTTTTCTTTTTAAAGAACTATCTCTTCATTTCATTGATTTCTTGTATTGTTTTTGATGTTATTTTTTGCACTGATCTTTATTATTTCCTCCCTTCTACTCAATTTGGGCTTTATTTGTTCTTCTTTTAGTAGTTCTTTTAATTGTAAGGTTAAATTGTTTGAGTTTTGTTTTGTTTCTGGAGGTAGGCCTGTATTGCTATGAAATTTCACTCAGAAATGCTTTTGCTGTATCCCATAGATTTGGGGTTGTAGTGTTTTCATTTTTATTTGTCTCAAGATATGTTTTGATTTCTTCGTTGATCTCATCGTTAAATCAGTCATTGTTTAGTGGCATGTTACTTAGCCTCCATGTATTTGTGTGTTTTTTTTCAGTTTTTCTTGTAATTTCTAGTTTTATACCATTGTGGTTGGAGAAGATGCTTGATATCAAGATGCTTGATTTCAGACTTCTTAAATTTATGGAAACTTGTTTTGTGGACTAACATATGGTCTATCCTAGAAAACGTTTCATGTATGCTTGAAAAAAATATAT
>NW_011888792.1:14721280-14723676 GCF_000151845.1 Pteropus vampyrus
TGGTCTATCCTAGAAAACGTTTCATGTATGCTTGAAAAAAATATATATTCTGCTGCTTTCAGGTGAAATGCTCTAAAAATGTCAATTAAGTCCATCTGGTCTAATATGTCATTTAAGGCCACTGTTTCCTTGTTGATTTTCTCTCTACACGATCTATCCATTAATGTCAGTGGGTGTTAAAGTCCCCTACAATAACTGTATTATTGTCAATCTTTCTCTTTATGTCCGTCAATTTTTGTTTAATGAAGTAGGTGCTCCTGCATTGGATGCATAAATGTTTACAAGAATTGTTTCTTCTCGTTGCCTTGATCTCTTTGTCATTTGCATTGATCTATCATTATGTAGTGTTCTTCTTTGTCTCTTGTTATAGCCTTTGTTTTAATGTCTTTTCTCTGATATACATATTGCTACCTTACCTTTTTTGTTTCCATTTGCATGTAATATCTTTTTTCAGCTCTTTACTTTCAATCTGGTGTGTCTTTCAATCTGAAGAGGGTCTCTCATAGACAGCATATGTATGGAATTTCTTTTCTCATCCATTCAGCTACCCTATGTCTTTTGGTTGAAGCATTTAATTCATTTACATTTAAAGTGAATATTGATAGGTATGTATTTATTACCATTTTATTATTTATATTTATGTTTTTTTTGTTTTGTTTTTCTATTCTTAAAGAAGTCATTTTAACATTTCTTGTAATACTGATTTGGTGGTGATAGATTCCTTTAACTTTTTCTTGTCTAGGAATCTATCTCTCCTCAGATTTTAAATGATAGCTTTGCTGGCTAATGTAATTTCAGTTGTAATTTTTTGCTTTTAATCACTTTGAATATTTTGTGGCAATCTCTTTTGGCCTGCAAAGTTTCTGTTGAAAAGTCAGCTGAAAGTCTTATGGGAGCTTTCTTTTAGGTATTTAACTGCTTTTCTGTTGCTGCTTTTAAGATTCTCTGTTTGTCTTTAACCTTTGATATTTTTAATTATGATATGTTTTGGCATGGGCTTCTTTGAGTTCCTCTTATTTGAGACTCTCTGTGCTTCCTGTGTCTGTATGTCTATTCCCTTCTCTAGGTTAGGGAAGTTTTTTATCATTAATTCTTCAAATAAGTTTTCAATCATTTGCATTCTCTTCTCTTTCTGGTACTCCTATGATGCAAATGTTCATATGCTTGATGTTGTCCCAGAGGTCCGTTAAACCAGAGGTCCCTAACCTTTTTGGCACCAGGGACCAGTGCTCCTATGAGAATATAATGTCTGATGATCTGAAGTGGAGCTGAGGCAGTGATGCTAGCACTGGGGAGCAGCTGCAAATACAGATGAAGCTTTGCTCACTCACTCGCCCACTGTTCACCTCCTGCTGTGCAGCCTGGTTTCTAACAGGCCACAGATGGGGACCTGTGCCTTAAACTATCCTTTTTTTCTTTTTGCTGTTCTGATTAGGTGTTTTCTGCTACCATAGCTTTCAAATCACTTATTCGATTCTCTGCTCCATTTAATCTGCTGGTGATTCCTTCTAGCATATTGTTTATTTCAGTTATTGTGTTTTTCATTTTTGACTGTTTTTTTAATGGTTTCTATGTCTTTTTTTATGTTTACTATCTCTATTGAAGTTCTCACTGAGTTGACCTGTTCTTCCCCTAAGTTTGCTGAGCATCCTTATAACTAGTATTTTGAACTCTGTATCGAGTAGGTCGCTTCCATTTTATTTCATTCTTTTTCTGGAATTTTCTCTTCTTCTTTCATTTGGAACATGTTTCTTTGTCTACTCATTTTGGCTGCTTCTCTGTGATTGTTTTCATGTATTAAGTAGATCTGCTACGTCTCCCAGTCTTGGAAGGATGGCCTTATGTAGCTCGTGTCCTGTGGGGCCCAGTGATACAGTCTCCCTGATCAGCTGAGCTGTGTGCTCCAGGAATGTGTTTTGTGTAGATTGCGTGTGCCCTCCTGTTATAGTTGGGCCTTGACTGCTGTTTGCTGTAAATGGTTCAGGTTGACCCTCAGGCTGACTGGCTGTGAGGCCTGATTCCATGGTGCAGATTCACCTCAGTGAGGCTCTGGTGCCTGCTGAGACTACTTTTTGGATTTACAGTTTGTGGAATTAGTTGTGTGGTGCTCTGTTGTGGTCTGAGGCAAGTCACCAGGTGCATTGATTCTGAGGCCCCTTGAGAAGATCTCCAGTGCAGTCTGAGTTTAGCTGCTGTCTGTCCCCAGCCTAGGGCCACCTGGTAGGAGCTATAAAGCAATTCCACAGTTGCAAGCTGCTCTGCTGGACCCAGGGGCAAGTGGGTGAGGCCCCAATGCTACCTGAGGCTGGCTTTCACTCTTGCTGGACCTAAGGCCACTCAGCAAAAGGCACAGAGCACACTGAGGCCAGCCACTGCCTGCTTTGGGCCACAGACCT
>NW_011888792.1:14723726-14725967 GCF_000151845.1 Pteropus vampyrus
TGTCTATTCCCTTCTCTAGGTTAGGGAAGTTTTTTATCATTAATTCTTCAAATAAGTTTTCAATCATTTGCATTCTCTTCTCTTTCTGGTACTCCTATGATGCAAATGTTCATATGCTTGATGTTGTCCCAGAGGTCCGTTAAACCAGAGGTCCCTAACCTTTTTGGCACCAGGGACCAGTGCTCCTATGAGAATATAATGTCTGATGATCTGAAGTGGAGCTGAGGCAGTGATGCTAGCACTGGGGAGCAGCTGCAAATACAGATGAAGCTTTGCTCACTCACTCGCCCACTATTCACCTCCTGCTGTGCAGCCTGGTTTCTAACAGGCCACAGATGGGGACCTGTGCCTTAAACTATCCTTTTTTTCTTTTTGCTGTTCTGATTAGGTGTTTTCTGCTACCATAGCTTTCAAATCACTTATTCGATTCTCTGCTCCATTTAATCTGCTGGTGATTCCTTCTAGCATATTGTTTATTTCAGTTATTGTGTTTTTCATTTTTGACTGTTTTTTTAATGGTTTCTATGTCTTTTTTTATGTTTACTATCTCTATTGAAGTTCTCACTGAGTTGACCTGTTCTTCCCCTAAGTTTGCTGAGCATCCTTATAACTAGTATTTTGAACTCTGTATCGAGTAGGTCGCTTCCATTTTATTTCATTCTTTTTCTGGAATTTTCTCTTCTTCTTTCATTTGGAACATGTTTCTTTGTCTACTCATTTTGGCTGCTTCTCTGTGATTGTTTTCATGTATTAAGTAGATCTGCTACGTCTCCCAGTCTTGGAAGGATGGCCTTATGTAGCTCGTGTCCTGTGGGGCCCAGTGATACAGTCTCCCTGATCAGCTGAGCTGTGTGCTCCAGGAATGTGTTTTGTGTAGATTGCGTGTGCCCTCCTGTTATAGTTGGGCCTTGACTGCTGTTTGCTGTAAATGGTTCAGGTTGACCCTCAGGCTGACTGGCTGTGAGGCCTGATTCCATGGTGCAGATTCACCTCAGTGTGGCTCTGGTGCCTGCTGAGACTACTTTTTGGATTTACAGTTTGTGGAATTAGTTGTGTGGTGCTCTGTTGTGGTCTGAGGCAAGTCACCAGGTGCATTGATTCTGAGGCCCCTTGAGAAGATCTCCAGTGCAGTCTGAGTTTAGCTGCTGTCTGTCCCCAGCCTAGGGCCACCTGGTAGGAGCTATAAAGCAATTCCACAGTTGCAAGCTGCTCTGCTGGACCCAGGGGCAAGTGGGTGAGGCCCCAATGCTACCTGAGGCTGGCTTTCACTCTTGCTGGACCTAAGGCCACTCAGCAAAAGGCACAGAGCACACTGAGGCCAGCCACTGCCTGCTTTGGGCCACAGACCTCGGATAGTTTTTAAGAAAGCTTGCAGCTCGACCAAGGCTGCCCATGAGGCACAGCCTCTGAAAGAGCAAAGGACAGTTTGTGAGTTGGGTGGAGAAGGGTCTCATGGAGTCACCAGGGGTGAGTGGTGTTCATCAGGTTAATGCAGATTCAGATTTGGCTACTGCCTGCTCCTGTAGGTTGTGTAGGGGGAGGGCTCAACGCAAGAACAATGGTGGCCCTTGCTCCAATGCCATACAATTCACTTTCTCTTCATGTGTCTCTGGTGCCTTTTGAATTGCTGTCTCTTCACTGAAACTCAAGGTTGCCTGTGAGTGAATGAGGCACAATCCCTTTAAAAATCTGGCTGGGTTTCTAGCAACCCTCCTTTTCACTGGGGCAGATGGAAACACTGCTGATCTTCACTGACAGCTGATGTGGAAACTGCTCTTCCAGGCACTGTATCCCTTGACTGGGGAACCCAGTATAGTGATGGGACCCCTCGTTGCTCCTCCTTGGTAGGAACCTCTAGAGCAAAGATATCCCTCCTGATTCTCAACCACCACATATGGATATGGGACCAGCCTCTTTCGTGCCTCTGCCCCCTCTACAGGTCTCCATGTGGCCTCTTCTTTATATCTTAGTGATAAGAGTTCTTTTCCGTTGTCTTCAGGTGGTTCTCCAGGTTGATTGCTCTGTAATTTATTGTAATTTTGAGGTAGTCATGAGAGGAGGTGAGCACAGCACTTACCTACTCTGCCATCTTGACCAGAACTCCCAAGATCTTGTACATATCTTTTTGATTATCAGGAATGGTACATAATGTAAAACATGGATTTATTTATTTTTTATTCATTATTTTATCAGGAAATTCCCAATGTACAGAACATTTTAAAGGTTTATGCAGTGAACACC
>NW_011888792.1:14727330-14754062 GCF_000151845.1 Pteropus vampyrus
TCTTGAGAATATTCTGTTCTGTGTATTGGTTTCTAGGAAGCATGGATGTGAGAGAGAACATACCTTTAGTCACAGTGCTAGTATCAGAGTTAGATACTTACTCCTTTTAGGTTATGTTCTCTCCTTTAAAAGAATAACATTCTCTAGAACCTGTTTTTAAAGACTCAATATTGAGTTTTCCTAGATAGGACATGGAGTTCTGTTTTCTCCTATATCTGTCAAGAGCAACTTGGCCTGAAAGATATGTTACAATAACAAATATTATTTTAGCTATATTGGAGGTGAAGTCAAAAGTAACTTTAGTATTCTGTATTCATAAAATTATGGAATTGGATTTAGTTTTAACTCTGATACTAGCACTGTGACTAGAGGTGTGTTCTCTTTCATGTACATGCTTCCTAGAAACCGGTACACAGAACAAGAGGATCTCATTTTTCAGTTGTCACGAATTAATCTTTGCGATAGTAGATCTGGTAATAATAAAATTATAAATGTGACTAATGTATGTGCATATATGAAAGCAGTGATACAACTAAATATTAATTATTTAATGAACATAACTAAATAGCAACAAATATTAGAAACCAATATTAATTTTAAAAGGTTTCTCTATGTGCCAAAACCAGCATTAACATATATAAAATACAACTTCATTATATATTTTAATGACATTTACAAAATGTATCTATGAAACATTTTCATATTTAATTAATAATTCATAGTAATAAAAATGTTTTCCACTTTCTTTGAACTTAGAATTGTTTTCCAATGTTTGTTAAAAGTTTTTCTCCAATTAATGTAAATATTTTGCCTTCTTATTTACTAAAATTTTTCTTTATTAAGGCAAATATTGAAAATTCTCCCAATTTTATTGGAACTGTGCTTTACAAATAAAAAATATCTATTTGCCATTCTATGTTTTATTTTACATGAGTAGAAATGGAGATCTAAATTAAGCAACTGTGCATGTTGAATGAGTAAAATCTGCAAGTAGCAAAAGCTGGAGCCTCTTTTCATAGGTATAACTGCAGACTTCTTGTATGTGAGTTCATTTAGAGACTTTCAGTGTTTTTGATATATAAACCTAGAATAAGCTTTTTCAGAGACAACTGAATTAAAAGGCTTAAAGATCAGTAAAAATTTATATGTTTTTTCTTTCTACACATATCCAAAGCATCCATCATGTTTAAGTTTGTACTTTCCTATAAGTCATATGTTGCTATTTTGAATAGTGGAGTAAAATAAGATATCTCCTGAAGGTCAGTACTTTTCAACAACATCAGCGAAAGTCAAAACTTGCAGAACATTTTCAGGAATATTAAAGAACTTTAAATTTTCTTATTTTTATCTTACATTTTTATATTTATTAATTGCATAATTTACTATTTGTATCAAAGTATCCACATTTCTTTTCAGTGGGAATTTTAAAATATCAATAATCAATTTGTATTGTTTGTATGATTTCATAGTTTTTTAAGTCATTGCTTTGTGAATATATATTTTAGATATTTGTGGTATTCACTTTTCATGCTCACCTTCTCAGATTAAGCATAGCAAAAAAGGAAAATTCATCTAAAAATAAATCAAAAGATCCATTTTAGTATTGTTTCCATTTTTCTTCTTAAGAAAGAACACAAGACCTGTGTAAATGAAGTACACCATTCAAAAATGTACACAAGTCCCACAAGCCAACAACAACTTAGAGTAAATACAAGTTAGGCCTGCACTTTCTAATATGGACACATGGCTACTGGGTACTTGAAATGTGGCTAGCTGGAGTAGATGTGTGTGGTAAGTATAAGTTAACACAGGATTTCTGGAAAAGAAGAATGTACTGTGTCTCATTGATAATTTTTATATTGATTGTTGAAATTATAATCTTGTAATATTTTGGATTAAATATTTTTATTCTTAAAATTAATTTCTCCTGTTTTTTAATGTATATACTAGAAAGTCTAAAATTACCTATGTGGCTGTCATTATATTTCTATTGTACTAGGTTAAGTTAGTTGTCACCTGCTGGTGCTTTACATGTGTTTTACTCAGTGGTGCCTTAGTGAGTAGTGTCATTATTCACTAACCAATGAACTTTCAAAGACCTTTCCATTTTCATGTTGACTGTAAGAGGAAGTCCAGGTGATGAATTATTCATTTGTAGTACTGAGGAAGCATTTAGTGGATCCCAAGAGGAGTGTTGAGCCGAGGGCAATTTTAGATAGACAGACGTCTGACATCTGTTTCAATCTAAGCATATATCACTATATTCCTCCTGTCACCCAGCTGTATGTTTACTCTCAGAAACAGCCATCACTTTCCCGTGTTTATAGAATGAGCTATGTTGTCTAAATTGTGCTAAAATTTTTATTGTTTTTATTCTGACTCATTCTTTCACCTTTATTGAGTTATATTTGACATATGACACTGTGTAAGTTTAAGGTATATAACATGATTTGATATATGTATATATTGTGAAACAATTACCATGAAAGGTTAGTTAACACATCCATCACCTCACAATTTGTTTTGTATAAGTGAGAAGTTTTAAGATCTACTCTCTTAGCAACTTTCAAATATACAATACAATATTGTTAACTATAGTCACAATGCTATGCATTACGTCCCCAGAACTTATCATCTTGAACTAAAAGTTTGTACACTTTGACCACCTTCACTCCCCCTTCGCCCCCAACTCCTGGCAATTACTAATCTGCTTTCTGTTTTTATGGGTTTTTCTGTGTTTTTAGATTCCATATATAAGTGAGATGCTATATTAGCTGTCTTTCTCTGTATGACTTATATCCATAGCATAATACCCTCAAGGTTCATATGTGTTTTCACAAATGGCAGGGTTTCCTTTTTTAAGACTGAATAATATTTCTGTGTGTGTGTGTGTGTGTGTGTGTGTGTGTGTGTGTAACTCATTCTATCTTTTTTATGAGCTATGTAACTCATAGCTCATTCTATCTTTTTTATCTATTCATTTGTCAATGGACACAAATTATTTCAGTATCTTGGCTATTGTAAATAGTGCTGCAATAAATAAGGGAGTGCAGATATTGCTTCAAGATAGTAATTTCATTTCCTTTAGGTATTTACCTAGAAGTAGAATTATTGGATCATATAGTAGTCGTAATTTTAATTTTTTGAGAAACCTCCATACTGTTTTCCATAGCAGCTGCACCAGTTTACATTCCCACCAACAGTGAACAAGGGGTCTCTTTCCTCCACACCCTCACCAGCACTTATCTCATGTCTTTTTGGTAACAGTCATTCTGACAAGTGTGAGATGATATCTCACTGTGGTTTTGATTTGCATATTCTTGGTGATTAGTGATATTGAACACCTTTTCATGTACCTGTTGTTCATTTAAATGTCATTTTCGAGAAAATATCTATTCACGTCCTTTGCCCATTAACTTATACCATTCATAAAAACTAACTTAAAATGGATTAAAGACTTAAATATAAAACCAGAAGCCATAAATCTCCTAGAAGAAAACATAGGGGAAAAAGGTCCTTGACATTGGTCTTGGCAATATATTTCTAAGATATATTTTTGGATATTACATCAAAAGTTCAAATAACGAAATCAAAAACAAGTGGGACCACATCAAACTATAAAGCTTCTGCACAGTAAAGAAACAACAAAATGAACAGGCAACCTATAGAATGAGAGAAAATATTTACAAATCACGTGTTTGATAAGAGGTGAATATCCAAAATGTATGAGGAACTCATATAATACAATAGCAAAAAAGTAACCAGTTCTGATTCATTTTTGACACGTTCTCAATATTTATGTGTTTTTATTTATAATTATTATTTTTGATGCTGTTATCCTGCCAATGTAATAATTTGCCCAAGGAAACAGATATTTTCCATCAAAGAAAAACAGTCCAATGGCCGATGAGACTGATATTTGAGAAATGAAACTGACAGCAAAATCGTGGTTAATTATCCAGGCCATTTTAGCAGGGGAAAATTATTAAAATGTTAACCAGATTAACAATAGATGTGTGGAAAGTCTGGGTACTTTCTGTCAACCACAGATGCTGATGTGCTTTGTCTGAAACTGTCAAGATTAACTCATTTGGCTAATTAGCCCCTCACCAGGATGCTGGGAAGATGAATGAAAAAATTGATCCAAGCCATATATGCCCTTTATCCAACTGTTCTGGTGATTTTTTGGGAAAAGAATAATTTTCTCGGCTACAAAAGATTACCTTCCATGTAACATTAGGTTCATCATTCTAGGTCATGGTTATAGCACCAGATGTTAAAATTCTTTTATTGTCTAATTATCTGAAACAAAAGCAGATTTTGTTGACCTCAGTTTTTTGGAGCTTTGTCTCCTTGGAAAAATGGCTATTTTATATCACATGTCAAAGTCACAAATCAATCCATGGAATAATTAAAAACTGAGCTATAGTTATTCACGTTCTCATACCTTTAAAATATAAAATGATATAAATAAATGATTATATATTTATTAGGGTGAAAAATATTTATGTTATTACTTTTATATGTTTCAGACATCTGAGATATTGTAAATCTGAAGTGACACAACATGGTAAACAGACTGTCCTTTAGGGAAATTTGTCAGAAGGAAACTGCCTGCTACTAGCCACCTTTGGAGGGATGATACCATGCAGGTGGTCCACAGAGAACAGACTTCATCGTCAATTAAGGTAACAAACTGGTGATGCCAGATCCATATGCTATCTGCACTAGGTTGAATAATGTGCCTTCAAAATTCATGTCCAACTGAAACCTCAGAATGTGACCATATTTGAAATAGTGTCTTTGCACATGTAATCAAGTTAAGATGAGATCATACTGTATTAGGGTGGGCCCTAATTCAATGACTGATGTCCTTATCAGAACAGGGGAATTTGAACACAGAAATGGACAGACAGGGAAGACAGACATGTGAAGGTGGAGGCAGAGTTTGGATCGATATAACTGTAAGTCAAGGAATGCCAAAGACTTAAACTCAGAAACTAAGAGGCAAGAAGGGATCCTTCCTTAGAACCCTAGATGCCAGAGGGGTACAAGAGGGTCCGACTGTAAGAAATAGCAAGAAATAGTAATACATTTGATATTTTCTTTCCAACGATCTTAAAAGATTTTGTAAGGATTCTGTTTCATTCTTTCTAACTCAATGCTGTAAAAACAATACTGCAATATTGACTAAAAGTCCATCTTTTTTTAACCTTTCTTAACAGTTTTCTCCTTAAAACAAGTGTTTGATTACCTCAGGTGAAATCTACCCACCCACCTCTTTGGCTCTGTCCAAATTTACTGAGTAACTCTTTAGGCCTGGAGGCAGAAGCTTGCTTAGACATCTTAATGTAATCAGGTTGGTTCCTGCTGAGATTCTATCAGGAAAAATGTGTTCCCAAAATTCAAGAAAAGAATTAATGACAGGCTATAATTTACTTAGCATTCAGAGCTTTAGAGTATTTTCCATTGGACTTACACACGCCTCTTTTCCAAATGGCACACTGGATCTTAAAAGAATTGAAAGGACTTTCTCAAAGCATTAGATAAAATTCTGAGATGGAGGAGATAATGACAAAAACTGGGAGAGAGCTGATTTCAGTGTTGGTCCTGTCCAAACCACTGATAGCTGTGAGGATTAACTTTCTGGGGATCAATTTCTTCCTTCTGAAATTGATAGTCCTGAACAGATAATCTTCAGGTTATCTTCCGACATTTAACTTCTGTAATTAATGGTAAATTAAAATAGCTTATACATGCTGAACTACTGGAGAAGAGTAAGTGAAGTTCCAAAGAAAGCGGTCAAGGTAATACTTATTTTGATAAATGAGAAGTCTTCCATGCGTAAATGTTCAATCATAAAAAGATTAAGAGAGTGATCTTTAATACATTACTGCAACTCAGTCTAAAATTTTGTACCTTTACCAAATTTTTATTTTGAAACAAAAGCTAACAATTCAAAGTTCTGATTTGAAGACACTTCAATTTGTTTATATTTTTATGATAATAAACACATTATGATTGACAACTGTTTCCTTTCTTTGGTTTGGAAAACAGGAATTAATCTTTATTTAAATAATATCTGTGTGGAAGTGGTGCGTTCAGTTGAGGTAAACCATTCACTGAAGGCTCTAGTTTTTGTACCTCAAACGGAATACAGTCAAATTTTTTGGAGAGCAGATATTTGGATGGTTTCATTAGCGTTCTTTAACTTGCTTCATTATTATTATAAAAACTAATAAAAGCTGTGAATTTATTTTAGATAACAGTCAATAAAGGAAAAGCATGCAGGACATGGATGACTTCTTCTGTGTCCAGTGCTTCCCACCTCACATAATCCGTTGCTTCAGCTTCAATAAAATCAGGAACTGAGACAGTTACTTTTGAAAATGCCATGCCCCTCACCCTTGGTACTATAAATTCTTGACATTCCCTGCCCCAGCTTTAACTTTGTCAGACTACGAGGAATGGTTTATCAACTTTAGTGCAAGGTTTATAGTCAATTGCTTTGAAGAAGAAGTAAAAGCATCCTTTGTTTTTTTTCTATTTTATGGCATTCACTATAGAGCTTGGGTATGAATGGCAAACTTATTGACAGCTGTTACACTGAGCTATGGTTTCTAGATTTCTCTTCCAGTTTGCAGAAAGTATAGCTTTTTTATCTCATCCAAACTTCAGTTATTTTATTAAATTGACAAGCAATTTTGGGAATAAGTTTTTAAAAAAAGAATTCATTTATTGTTTGCTTTTGATCACAGATAGTTTTACTCTATTTCTTAAAAACAGAGAATATATAATTTCTCTGGATTCCCCCAATTCTATCATTTGGAGGATATGACTTAGGTGTCTACTATGTTTTATATTAAAACTTTGAGAAAATATCAATATATCTAAAGAAAAGTTTTGAAATTTTGAGTACATATTTTGTGTAAGTTGCTTTTTAATTTTTTTTAACATTGTTTCTTGTGATTCTCTAAAAAATCTATAAGAAAGGTTTAATGATATATCTTTTCTTATACATGAGGC
Organism: Pteropus vampyrus; assembly: GCF_000151845.1. Lineage (NCBI taxonomy): Eukaryota > Metazoa > Chordata > Mammalia > Chiroptera > Pteropodidae > Pteropus > Pteropus vampyrus. The sequence continues at coordinate 14,734,357 of NW_011888792.1, forward strand.
AGAAAAGCGAAGAGAGGTTAAGCATCCTACTCATGGTCACATTGCTTCTAGTAAATGAGAAACCAGGATTCACATGTAAATGTGGCTTCAAAGTCCACGCTTTTACTACTTCTGTGCCGCTTTATTCTAGGAGCATATGAGCTAGAATGAAAAATCAACATACAGATATCCCAACGAAGTATAATACTGACTAAAAGTTCATCAAAAGAATAGAGACCAATCATTTTTAAAGTCTTTTTCCAGAAACAAAAGATTTCTAGAGAGGTAATTCAAAGGTCCACAAAGGTTTAGATTAATTTTCATGGATGATGAGGTTGATATGAAATCCCACCTCTCATCAAATAATCTCTAATTTCAATTTCTGTGATAATCAGAACAGCCTAATTCTTCTCATTGATTGATTTTCTAATTAGAAACTGGTTTAAATTTAGACATATCAATAAAATTATATAAACACATAACCACTTTTTTTCATTTTTCTTATATTTCTGTGGTAAAATCATTGAAGATAAACAAGACTATTTTAATGCAATGATTTTTACTTTGCAAATATTCTTTTTAGTTGTAATAAGAGTATACATATAATTTAGTATACTTCTTTTTGCATATAATATATTTTTAGTTTATGAACACTTAAACTAAAAAGACTGAATTATGTGTCTAAGAGAGAATAATAAATGTGCTACTCTCAGAGAACACATTTTTACAATTTATGATTTAAGTTTCTTAGTGGATTTGTTTTTGCTTTTAAAATATTTTTAACATGGAATGCTATAAAGAATAAAAGGTGACCTATAATCCTTTCTGCTAGATAATCTCTAATGATTTTAAAATTAAATAAAAGTATCAACCATTTCTGATTAGAAAATTCAGACATTAAAGAAAGGTATAAAATAATGGGGGGGAAAAAAAAAACCTCTCTCACCTCTTAGTTCTTGTCTATAAAAGTAACAATGGCTAATTTGCTGTTTATTCTTCCAGATAAAAATAAGCACCTTCCACTATGCTTATATGTGTCTTTTGTTTACAGAAAAGTGAACATGCACGTATCCTGTCCTACACATTTACTATTTCTTTTAATAACACTTCTTAGGACTCTCTATATATCACAAATAGTTGTCACATTTTTGAAAGCCTCTTTCTATATAATATTTCATTATATAAAATTTCTTATTTAAACAGTCCCCTATTGATGAGACATTTTTTTCCCATTCATTTTCTCTAACAGTAGATTTAGGTTGTGCAGTAAGAAAGCTACACTTAGTATTCTATATATGTCATTATTGTTTTTCTATCAAATCTACATCATAAGTTTTTACTAGTTGTTGAATTGAAGGATGTTGGCATTTAAAATTTTGATAAATATTACTAAATTATTCTGTACATATATTGTATGAGTTTTGTCCCCCAAAATGAGCAGCAATAACTAACCTTCCATAGTACCCTCTGCCAACAAGTAATGGAGCCAGAATATAAATTCAGGCAGTCCAGAGCCAGAATCTGTGCTCTTAAACAAATGTGCTACATATTGTTTAAAAGTGCAGAAAAAAATAGAAATTATCAACTTTAAAAATTTTGACTAATATGACAAATGTAAACAATATGTAATTTTGACTTATGTCTTTTTTAATAAGTGAAATGAAGTATATTATCATATTGTGTTTACCACTTCTATTTTTTCTTATAAACTACTTTTTCATACCTTTGCATGGTTTTATACTGGGTTCCTAAAATTTCTTAGTAATTTTCACAAACTCTTAATTTAAAAAAGAAATGAACAATATTACTTTGTCATGTGTATTGCAATCATTTTTTTCACAGAGAAGTTTTAGATATTTATACATTCAAATTTTTTGATTTTGGCTCCTAGATTTTATGTTTTTCTTGAACATTTTATTTTGGTCATTTATATACACACACACACACACACACACACACAGAGATATTTTTATGTATCTATATATATTGCAAAGGCAAGCATATTAAGTACTCTAATAGTATGGAAATTCAGCCTGTGCATACTACATAAGTATTATGAGATAGGATATAAACTACTGAGTGTTTCTGTAAAGAGTATGATTTTACAGAGATTAGTAAAATATTAGTATAATTAAACCCAGTTGTATCAGGCATTATCAGATAGGGAAGAAGTGCTTTACTGCTTTAAACCCAATCTGCAACCAGAGATGATGTGTTCCACTGTGTGCTACTGACTGGAGCTCTGCTGATAGCTACCTTACTGTGATGTGAACCAGTAGAGACCTCTGTGCAGACAAATTGAAATTACTTCCATTTTACAGTGAAAACAAAAGAACAAAAGCCTTATTAAACACAGATTAAGTTCATTATTGTGTAAATCTCTCCTTGGAAAATGAACCTAATCCTTTCTACCAAAATATTAAACATAAAACTGATATTACGATAAAGATAGAGATAGTACCCTCTTCTTTATCTTGGCTCATTTCTGTCATATTAAAGAGGCAAACATGTAGTAACTTTGGCTGGTGCTTGTGAGTAAGAGGGGCCGCCAGCTACATCTAGTATCAGGTTCCACTATCTGGTTAACTACACCATCTTTCCCACAAAATCTTTTCAGCTTGATCTTAACTCAAAAGGCCTTCAGTGTAAGCTAATCTGGGGTTTCACGTTGCAAAGGTCTTGGATGGCAAACATGATGTTTGTGTTTCTCAGTAATTATATTTGACTGCAAACACATTGTAACTGGCTTTGTATTCACAGTAAGAACTCCCAAGGGCCAAAGTCAACACCTCAGTAAGACTGTTCAATTAGAATAGAGGACATCATTCAACATAACATTAAAATTCTCCTGTAAATATGGCCAATAGCAGCTTAGAATTATGCACATCTGCCTTTTTCATACTAAATACATTTTTTTATGGATGCAACAGGATCTATTCTACCTATCTTTAATGAAGTTATGTGCTTAGACTTTCATTTGATGTTATTTTTTCTTTCTATTAGAGAGTTTTGTATGGATGTTTTGTATAAGGAGTTGTCTGGTAAAATTTAAGGCTAACTCAAACATGGGGCAATTCTTAGAGAATGTTTAAATGGGAAAAGTATAATTCTAATAACAATTAGCCATTGCCACTATCCCTTAGGGAAAAAAATAGTGATTGATACTTTATATGATTGAAGGAGAAGAAGGGAAATTATAAAATAATCAGGAGACGGAGATAGGAGAAAAGCAAAAGAGACAAAACAGAATTTGTGAACAAAGGCTCGAAAACCAAGATGCTGTTAGAATTTAACGATGCTCATTTTTCCTTTGTCAGCTGCTTCATTACCGCCAAAATTTTTCTCCATCTTATTTTTCCCATAAACTATAATTGGTAAAACAACACAATATGAAGACCTGGATAGATAAAACTGATTTTTTCTCCTTATCTAAATTCATATTCAATGTTCTAACAGCTGGGCTCATACAAATTGATCAAACAACTAATGGCCTCCTAATCATTAACTTATTTTTACTCAGACATGGAATAGAAGGCAGCCTGCTAGAAACCAGTCATGGATATTAAAATCAACAAATGTCAGAGGAGGAAAAATTCCAACTGATGTTGCCTCTTCATCCATAAAACAATACAGACACTGCAGGAAAGTTACTTGTCATATTTATAGGAAAATTTTAATTTTATGTCACTTCACGGTACTTCTTTAAGGGGGACTTAGGTAGAAACTTCAGATATTTCATCAACAAACAGGTGTCTTCCAGGTCCCAAGCAGAGAATGTGGGGATTTTCTTAGTCTTTATGGACTAATTTCTGCATAGTATTACTGTACATTTCCCAAGCTCCTATGTTTCTAAACAAATAACACCAAGAAAATTGATGCCTCAGTGACTTTGCATACAGAGAGAGTATCTGTTATCATTCATTCAGGGACAGGTTTCTTCCTGTTCACCCATTCAGCTAGCCTGAGGCAGATTGTTCTGCCATTTCTTCATCTCTATAAAGTCTTTCCCAACTACCCGTCTTCCCCTTCTTAGCTATTCTCAGTCTATAAAAATCTTATCAGCCTTCAAGGACTATTTTAAACACAAGCTTTCTTTTTAATTATAAAAGACACGAATTGCTTCTCTCTTCTCCAAATTCTTACAATTCTTACAGTGGAAATATATATATCTCAAAATCAGGTACTGTGGTACAAAGGTGAATATAATCTTCATTAATAATTTGGAAATTCCATTAAATCGTATTGCAGAATGAGTGCACTGCTCTGGGTATCAGGAGATCTGAGATCCTGCTCAAGTTCAGGATTGGTCCTATGACATTGGGTAAGTCATTTAAATAATCTGAGTCTTCATTTATACTGTATAAAATAAGAAAGTTAGACTAGCTAATCTCTGTTCTGCCCTCAAGGATCAAAAGGCTATAGTCAGGACCAAACGGATCTATTCATGAACTTGTCTTACAGAAGTTCCCAAATTGATGGAAGAGCTGTAATGTTAGAGGAACACCGCAGTACTGAAAGTTATGTTTAACACTGCAGAACTCGAGTGAAACTGAGTAAAATAAAAATTCACACTTATTTGGAGTTTATAATTTGTCAACATTTATTGGACATAGCAGAAGCTCTCTTCCTTTTTGATAAATCTATTTATATTCTTTTGGCTACGTGGCATAAAATCCATATTTCTAAATAAGTCTGCATAACGTCCAAAAGCTTATTTAAGACTGTTTCACTTACCTATTTTTGTATAACAATCTACCTTGAAATTAACTGCCTTAAAACAACAATCATTTATTTTACTCACAAGTCTGAACATCAGAAACATGAGAGGGGCTCACTTACCTCTGCCTCAAGGTGCCAAGGATCTCACTGGGGATAGTTCAGACAGCTGTGCCCTCCCTAGCTGGAATTGCTTACTCAAGACCATATATGCCATATATGTGTGACCTTCATTCTTGCAGTTGGCTGAGCTCTCTCACTCCCTTGGCCTTAGATGATGGCTATACTGGCTGGAAAAGCTAAGAAGCCTTCTCTCACATGTCTGGTGACTTCTTCATGTGGCCGTTCTCTCCCTCTTTGTAGCTAAGGTAGGCTTCTCACATTGTAGCAGTCTCGGGGTGGTTGGATTTCTTACACAGTGACTCCCTTCCCAGTAGGAGGAAGCAGAAGCCATCGATCCTATTAAAGATTAAGCTGGAACTGGCATAAAATCACTGCCATCATACTCAATTGGCACATGCATATTTAGTGAGTAGAGAAACAATCTCCACCTCAGGACGGTAGGAATGGGCAAAAATTTGCATTTATCTTTAATTTGCCACAGTACTCTCTGCTTACTTGGTTATTTCTCTAGAAGTAGATTAATTTGGATTTCGTCACTTATGTGGATATACGCTCCTTTTTAGTTAATGGCAAGTTTAAATTTCCAGATTTTTCCCAAAGCTATATTAAACCAGAATCAGGGTATAGCTAATATTCAGAAGGCCAGTCACATGCCTTGTTTTCAAAATTGCCTTCAACAGCTCAATATTTACACCAGAATATGAAGTACTCTGCATCAGAAACTAGTTCTTTGACCCCCAAGTTAAGACCATCTCAGTTAGAAAAACTGTAGAGTCTCTCTGTTGATGGTTAAAGAGTTAATCCTACAGAAATCCATTGTACTAGTTTTCTAGGAATGCTGTAAAAAGGTACTACAAACTGGGTAGCTTAAACAGAAATTTATTTCCCACAGTTCGAGAGGCTAAAAGTCTGAGATCAGATATCAGTAGGATCGGTTTCCTCTGTAGCCGTGAGAGAAAAATCAATTTTAGGCTTCTATTTGGCTTGTAAATTGTTGTCTCCTTTGTGTCATCATATTGTCTTCCCTCGGTATGTGACTGTGTCAAAATTTCCTCTTCATGTAAGTATACCAGTCATATTTGATTAGAGTCCACCCTAACGACCTCATTTTAAAATAGTTATCTCCTTAAAAACCTTATGTCTAAATATAGTCACATTCTGAGGTGCTGAGAGTTAAGATTTCAACATAAGAATTTTGAGGGGACAGAATCAAACCACAGTACCCAGATACACTGCACTGTTTTTCTCTTCCAAGCCACATGCCTATGTGCAGCACTTCAACTTCAAACTAGCTGTATTAAAAGAGAAGAAGATGAGAGAGAGAGAGAGGAATGAACTTAGATTATATGCCTTAGAAATAGCCCTCACAAAACTGGAGCAAATCTTAATCATTGTACTAAACCCTTTTGTTGATAAAGCATTGTTATTTGTTATGAAGGTTGAAAGGAAATTCCCCTTTATTTCTTTTCATTCCACTCTACCTGCTAATTAAAATCAATATGACATGTTGTGCTGTCTTTTCTATCTGAGCCACTTACAGTGTACTGCCAGGTTTGATTTATTCGATTTTTCTGAGTTTATTTGCCAGTGAATCATTTGTTTTCGTATTACAAAGTGGCTCAGCTGTGCTTTATTGCACACTGAAAGTGTTGTCTGATATTTGATTGTCTAACACTCAGCAAGCCGTGCTTGTGCAGGCCAGCTAAGGATACTCACAACGCAGACAAGGTGACTTTTATATGCAGTCACCTTGCTGCACCTCTCTTACTGTCAGATCTTCTCATAGGTCTTGACATAGAGAAAAATCAGAATGATGTAAAGAATTAAAGGATAATAGAACTGGGATGACGTTTAGCATCTTAATTAGGGGTTTTTAGCAGGTCATGACTGTACATTTGGGTTGAATATTGTGATTAGAAGAATATTAGAATATTAGAAGAAGAAAGATTCTTTAGTAATTCTCGGGCTAGCAAAATCCATTGTTGTAGAGAATGTAAAATAAACAAACTAGACAGAGTTTTGTAAAATAACTTTCCCAAGGTTTATCAGTTTTCTTTCTGTAAAAGTATGTTTCTAATTTACAGCAAACATCTATAGCATTACTTACTTATTTAGAAGAAAAATTTTTTTATTATTTTATAATTCTTTGAGTCCTTCTTTATTCCAAAATCTATCAATAGATTGATGAATTCAGTGGAAAATAAATGAAAATTCACTTTTTTTTTTTTCTGTAGTGAGAATGAGTTTTTACTCTTTTCACCCGCACTCTATACCTAAGACATCTATGGCAAACAATACATATCTGCTAAATGATGCTGGGATGAGGGGTGAAGTGTGACAATAATTGGTTAAGGTGATGATGGAGTACGTGACTCATAACATCAGCTTTGTAGCACTGCCATAGTAAAATGGGCCAGAGGGCTAAGGTATTTGAACATGGCTCTGGGTTAATTTTTTGAGTGCCATTACTTTTCAATATGAAAAATTATTTACAATTAATATAATTTTAGAATTCAAAAACTTTAAGTATAAGGCAACTATAAGAGGATTAGAAAATAAAATTTATTGGAAGAAAATTGTTTTTCTAAAGTTTAATTTTATTATCTGATAAACAGGATGACAAATAAGCCTAGTGTTAAAGAGCCAGTGAGACATAAATATAATTGACAACCACGTTTTCAATAGGAGACTAAGAATTGAAAAGTCTCTATCAGAGTGGGTTGGTCTTACAAACCTTGTAAATAATTTCAGAGCCTACTAGAGACAGATTGACACACTGAAAACCTCTGAATTAATCTTTCATGACAGTATTTGAAGACTGCCATCACTGTCATTCCTGTAGAAAAGAGTCACTGAGCTGTGAAAAGCATAGTGCTTGGGGCTGTGAGTAATGTAGTGCTGTATAAGATAGACTCTGACATTAAGAAGTCCATGGTTAGTGTCACTTATTTGACAGGCATTTATTGAGCACTACCTATATAGTAGGCATGGTGTTAAGTATGCCCTAGAGATTAAATAGAAGATTATGATACAGTCTTGTCCTCAATGATTTACCTAACTGCTTCACTTACCAATTTCTGGGAATTTTGGAACTAGATTTATATTAACCTAAAAAAGATATTAGCTAACTGAATAGAAATTTTCTGTAGTATTTCTCAACCCCCAAGTGACCCATATCTTGTTTCCCAATTCCCTTTTTTATATTCTTAACTTGTTGCTTTGCCCTCTGTTTGTAACTGGTGTTTCTTCTGGGTCCCTATATTTTGGAATCCCTCCTTATGTAATGGTATTTCCCACACCACACTAAACTCTTGAACTAATTCTTCTCTGTTTGACCACAGTTTTCTCAGCTACCTTTTAGACCAGTTTCTTAACTTCTGCTTGCTTTGACCCCTCATCTGTATCCCTATAATTGTGGTCTGCTGCTTGAAAGTTACCTTTTTCATTCTGATATTCCACTTTGTTGTAGTATTAGCATGAGAAATATTTATAGTCTGATCTTGTTGAGAACTGACTAAAATCCCTATTAAACATATATTTTAATTCTGATGCATTGAAATAAAAATGCTACTCATTTTTAGCATATTAAAGGAAGAGAAACGTACATATGAAAACAGAAATTTATCTAATTCTACTAATAACTTTTCTTAGAGTATTTGAAAATCCACAGAAGATTGAAACACAAAGATTTACTTTACCATTGTTAATTCAAAGTCACCAGAAAATAAAATCTGACATCAGAGCACTTTTTGTCTTTCTAAATTTCCCATAACATCTTAAACTATTGTTCATTAGTCACTGAAATGCTTCTTCATTCCGAAAAATCCTGTAAATTATTCCAAACATACGAGTTTAATTTGCATTTTGAAACCATTTGCTCTATCCAGGGTATTACTGAGTACATGTTCCTTCACATCAACTTTGTCTTACCTTATTACAGTAGCAAAAAATGTTTTACTTATTTCAGTCGTATATAGAAGGGCTTCCTGTAATCAGATTAAATTTTTAATTTTAAAAACGTATGAAAAAATGTCTTTAAAAAACTTGCTAAAAGAATCTGATAACAATTAATGTTAAAATTACATGGCTGTTTACTAAAGTACTTTGTTCTTTTAAACTTATAGTAAGAATTTAAAAATCAAAATTGAGTTAAGTATTAGAATTATGTTTCTGATTTCCTTAAAGGGCCTAGTTGAGATTTAAGAAAATCATTTAGAGATATCTTTTCTACTTGGACACTCACAGACCTCGGGCTTTTCAGATTTTGTTTTCATGAGATCTATGTTTTCTATAAAATATTTTTTCCATAAGTCTGATTTATAAAGATTAATAAAACCAGTTAAAAAAGGAGACACAATCAGCTAAGTAATGATTTCTTTGGCCTGTATGATACCGAATTGTCAGTTTAACTGCTCTGCTTTTATGCACTCCCTCTCTTTCTCTTTCCACTGCCACAAATAGGGTTGACTATTCATTTTTTTAGAAAATTTACAGATATATGACATTTTAATTCATTTTACCTTATAATACTTTAGAGTCATGATCTGGCCTTCTGGATTGCTTTGATTTTTACACCGAAGAATTTGCAGAGAGCAGTCTCGGTTACTAGAGATATGTCTCCATGGACAGACATAATTCTGGCAAAGTATTCAAAAATCACCCAAACTTGGCAGGTTATGTTTTATCTTTTAACATATGAACCAAGTTTCCACTTGTTTGAGAAATTACTTGTCTCTGAAAAATTGAAATATACCTTTGTTTTGCCTTTAGGGATTCAGTTAATTCAATGATGTTTGAAAATATTAATGTATTAGTAATGGACTACATAGACGTTTACAGCAAGCTTCCATATATATTAGCATAGCATTTCCCGGCAATTGATATGCCAAAGAATCCAAAGCTATTACAGTTCTGTGCTAGCGGCTTGAATTGGAATTGTAAAGAAGAAATAGGCACAGAGTTCACTTTGCCAGGTATTGTTTTAGGTACTTTAGGTACAGTGGTAAAGAAAACAGGTAAAAATTTGTGACTTCAAATAAGGGAAGGTAGAAAAAAACAATAGAGATAGATTGCAGAAAGAAAGAAAAGAAAAGAAAGAAGGCAGGCAAGAAGGAAAAGAAAGAGGAGGGAAGAGAGAAAGAAAGAAAAAGAGAGAGAGGAGGGGAGGGAGGAGGGAGGAAGGAATGAGGGAGGGAGAAAGAAAGGAAGGAACAAAAAAAAACAGAGAAGTTTAAGGTGATAGAGAAGGTGACATTAAAATTTTAAATAGAGTACTAAGGAAGGCCATACTAAAAAAGTGACATTTTATTAAAAATGAGTTAAAAGCATGAAAGAAGATGAGGGAACAAGCTGAGAAGTTTGTTTAAGGCATAGGAAAGAGGAAATTAAAAAAGACTTTGGGGCAAGAATGGGTTTGGTGTGTGTAAAGAACAGCTAGGATGTCAATGTAATGAATTTGTTAATCTCACAGATGCCAACTCCTCATTTGGAAAGTTAATTACAAGAAAATATCATTGAACCATCTTTAAAATATAAGAAAAAATGTTTTTGTGAGAACTCAAAGCCAATCATGCCAACTAGTCACTTATTTTATTGATTTCATGTGTAGATCTACTTATCTAAAATTTTGTTTTATTTTCTTCTGTTTAAGCTAGCAAAAAATAATTGATTTACTGAAAAAAGTTATGATGCTATCTTTTACTAAAACATTCTGATTAAAAAAACATTTTTGGTTTTTACACTAAGATGGAGATTTATAAAATTACTGTTATGCGTGGTCTTCATTTTACAGACAATTTTTTCTCCCTCTGCCTGAGTGTATTTTGTTTGTTTTGTTTTCATTTGCTGCGTCATTTTAAATTTATTTTCTAGAAGCAATAATATGTTATTTTTCATTAGAAAAGAAAAGCATATTCTTTTTAAAAAGTTAAAAATTGTATAAAAATTAATTAATATGGAATAGCCCTATTCTACTAGATAATGATTACCTACATACCCAAAGGCCAATTATGAATTTAAAAAAGCAAACATTGGTTCCAAATTGAAAGAAGAACACAGTTATACAAAGTACTTTCTCAAAATAGAATTCATAATGCATGGTGTATATTGGACCTTAAGTATATTATTTAAAATCTTTAATCAGCTGTCCCAGACTTGGTTAGGCATGCTTTCAGGGCCATCTGCTACATTACCACACCAATAAGACACTTGTATAAGATTCATCCAAGGTGAATGAGAAATTCTAATCCCCATGATATTTAAGTAATTTAGTGTGTTAGAAGAACTCACGTTTTTATGAGAAAGAAGATTACTTTGTATCGTATCGGTGGAAGCTCATCGTGTTCACTGCCAGTTTCTTCTATGCCAACTTTTTTTAATATTAACGTTCTTTGCAAGAAAAATTCCAAACTTTTTTTTTTTTTTGAAATTTGGATAAAACAAAGAAAAGCTCCCATGCTTGCAAGTCCACCAGCCACCTTAATTGCTACAAAGGAGAGGGACTCCATATAAATTAAAACTGGAAACGATGTTGTGGTAGAAGTGCCAAGTCTTTTGAATAACAGAGATCAGCTTAGTGGGAAAACTGTTCATTGTAAATCCTTCTTTAAAATAGTTTAATTTTAAAGTAAGAATTGGAAATTTATATTTCTACATATGAACTGTCTATGCTTCTTTTGGTTTTAGTCAATGGGGGAGATTTAAATTTGATAATTAAGCTTCATCACTTTTCTAACTTTTTAACCAGAGCTAATAATATTTTTTCATTGTTGTTTCTATGAGGTACAGAAAATATTGCTGCTCAAAACAAAAGATAAGTCACTTAATTATTTAATCCTTCATATTTTTTCTTTTTACTTTGCCAACAGCTATATGAGACATATTTTATTATTTTTTTCTGACTGCACAGAACATTTTTGTTACAACCTGATAGTTTTAATCAGTATTATTGCAGGAAGGCTTATAGATCCTCTGTACATTTTTAGTCTTTTTATTAAAGTAGGTTCACTGTGGAGCTTAGTCTATTAAACATTTAGAAGATGTAGGATGCTTACTTGTAATAAATAAAATATGATTATAAAATTTTACTGTTTATTGCAGAATTTGGAAAAAATATCTAAAATGATAGGATAACTTTTTTCTTCATATTGGCTTCACCCAAAGTGTGTAAATTCCATATTTATTACCCAAGTCTTGTTTGATTTGTTATGACATTGATACCTCAGATCTACTTATTTTCATTTAAATACTGAAGACAGATTTATTTAAACAAATTTGGTATCAAATAAAATAAACAAGTGGGTGTTTCTGTTGTATGAATTGGGAATAAAATGTAGTGTCTTGAAAGTTGATGTTATTAATTTTACTATATTGCTGCTCAGTACTTGTACTGCAAATAGATTGCCATTAGGGTGTTTTTGAATAAAGAACATTGTTTGTAAAAGTAGTCTGAAATTATGTTTGAGAAATGTACTAAAACCAAGGATTGTAATTATAATAGTAGATGATTAGCAAAACTATTTTTCCCTTCGAACTTTGGAAGCCATCTCTACAAAGCTTTCATTTTCCAGATTATTTATACACAGGGAAAAAAAGAAGATCAGATATTCTCAGTTTATTGAGTAGAAAATGGAGTTACTGTTCACAAGTATGGCTTAATGTGGCCTCATTACTTTTAGGCATCATCTCCTACTCTCCCTTTTTTCTTCTTATTCTACTGTGTGTTCTGTACTTATACACTCCTTGTTTCTTCCAGTGCAAACAGAGACTTTATGTATGCTATTCATTTGGCTTGGAATACCCTTCTCTATTTCTCCTTCCCAAACAAAACCCTCGTTTTTGGGATACCTTCTTTAAGCTATCTTAATGCTTGGTAGATTTCTTAGATATTTCATAGCATTTATCAGGCAGTGTTGAAATTGTATGTTCTCTCTTCTTTCCCATTTTCCCCGTCTTGTTCCTTTTCATTTATGAATTATTCAACAGAGTGTCGAATATCTAACAAATGCTCAGTAAATGCTAATATAACTAAACTAAAAATGACTAGTCTCTTTAATAGTAAATCAACGTATTTAACTATGTATTCTGAATTCTGAAGCTCCTTTAAAGGCTTCTGCTCCTATAGACCCTTATCCTGATGATTTATGTAGTATAATATGCAAATCATGACTTTGATCAAATGCAAAATTATTTGAACTGACATAGAAACTTCAAATCAAATCAAGAAAATGGCTCGGTATATTATCTGAAGGTTCCTATTTTGTTTTAGCATGGAAAATGATGTGGATGCAAAGAGAAACTGTAGGCTAAATAACTTTAAAGTACCTTTAATAGGTCCATGGATGATGTATTGGGTTAAATAATGCTCCTCCAAATTTTATGTCTACCTATAACCTATGAATGTAACCTAATTTAGAAATAAGGTCTTTGCATATATAATTAAGTTAAGATGAAGTCGTACTGGATTTGGGTTGGCCTTAAATTCAATATGACTAGTGTCCTTACAAAAAGAGGGAAATTTGGACATGAGGACTCAAACCCACAGGAATGAAAGCCAAATGAAGATGGAAGCAGAGATTGCAGTGAGGCACCCACAAGCTAAGTTATGCGAAGGATTGCTAGCAAACACTAGAAGCTAGAAGAGGCAATAAAGAATTCTTTCCTAGAGCTTTTGGATAGAGCATGGTCATGCTGATATTTTGATTTTCAACTTCTAAGCTCCAGAACTATGAGAGAATACATTTCTGTTGTTGTAAGCCATCTAGTTTGTGGTACTTTGTTATGGCAGTGTTAGGAAATTAATACAGATAGCTTGTACTTACCGATACAGAAATATTTTTTTAGATCAGTTTGATAAACATAAAGTTTGTATGATAGACATAATGATGAACATTAGGAATATATTCTTGAAGTGTTTCAAAAGTATGGGAAAGATAGATATATGAACAGAAATGTCAATGTCACATGTGACAGGTTCTATTGTTTACCTATCCATTTGCCATTTATAATTCCTTTCTGCCTTAAATATAATTGGATGATCATATGAGGTTTAGAATTATGGCAACATTCTTAAGCATAAGAGAATTGCAGAAAAACTGACTCAGGTACTGACAATACTAAGCCACCAATCAAATCTGAAACATCTGTATTCCAGTCATCTTGTTATGGGATATAATGAACCATACTGAATGAACTCTCTTTAGTTGGATTCTTTGATAATTTTGGCTGAAATGTTTTAATGAATACATTGAAATATGTTCAAGGTCTTTGGAAGATAAAAAAGGAGTTCTTGTCCCAAGCTGGAGAATAGGACGAGGTTTCAAAAAGAATAGAAAGATGAATAGAAGTTACCTGGATCAAGAAATGCAAGAATAGCCTCCTAGGAAAAATAATAGATAAGAGCAGAAAACTGTAAAATAGTATGGTGGCCAGCTATAAGTATTTTGCTATTATTTTTATATAAGACATAAAAGTAGGTTGGGTTGAGGAGGTTCAAGTCATGAAAACTTTTGTATGCCCTAATAAGGTCATTGAATTTATACTATAAGCAATGGGAGCTTACAGGAATGTTTTAAGCAAAGAATTTTGATCTTAAGTCATAGTTAGATACTTCTGTTTATATTGTACTCTTTAAATTTTTGTTATAAGACTACGATCATTGTTAACAATCTCTGTAATAGTTCAGGCAAAAGATGATGAGGCCATAAATCATAACTGGTAATAGAAATATTAAGGAAGAGATATTTTCAAGAAATAGTTGAGAAGTAAAATTATAAGTACATTATTTATTGGATGTAAGATAAGGAAGCTAAAAGAACTTATGATTCTCAGGTTTCTAGCTTGAGAAGATGGTGGATAGAAAAGATGAGAAAAAGAACTAGTTGTCATTTTAGGAGGTGACAATTTAATTTCCAAATGCCAAATACTTAAACTTTTGTTTTATCATTATCTAATGGAAAGTTAAATAAAACATATGTCCCTACTACAGCACATACAGAATATAACTCAGATTTTCTTGATGATTCATGGTAATAGTTATGAATATTGATTATTGTTTGGGGCTGTAAAATATTGATACACTCAAGGGCCTGAATTGATATGATACTTTTCTATAGCAGTAATTATGGAATTCTATGGCATTATTTCAGTTGTCCTATATGACTTTTATAGTTACTCTTATTCTTCATTTTTTGAAGCTATTATCACTTCATTCACTCCTTCAATCATATATTCAATCCACAGTGTCTTAGATGCTGTTCTACACATGAAGGGTATAGTACTGAGCAAGATAGATGGTTGTTCTTTTCCATGGCCTTATATTACGATAGGAAAGGACACAAACGATAAACAACCAGGGACATAAATATCAAGGAAATTCTACGTAATAGTTAGTGTTTTGAATACACTGGAATAGAAAGGGCAAGGGGTTGGGTCAGTAGAGATGAAAGCGGTGAGGGAAATTACCTTTCCAGAGGAACTGTTAAAATGAAGCCTAATTAGATGACAAGAAACTGATGGTGCTAACATCTGAGAGATGGTGCTAACATCTGAGCATTTCAGAGCCAGAAACCAATCAGAGGAAAGATAGGAGGAAGCAAGTGTGCTGTTTGAGGAACTGAGGGATTGTTGAAGCTGAGTGATCAAGAGGTTTGGCATACTAAAAGCTGAGGGTGAACAGTTGGACATGGCAGTGTCACACAGACCTTGTAGGCTGTCATAAGAAGATGAATATTATTCCAATTCAAATAAGAAAGCATTGACATACTCGAAGCATGGGATTGAAATAATCACTTTCATACTTTAAAAAGAGAATTCAGGCTGCCCTGTGGATAAAGGGATGTATGAAAATAAAAGTAGAAGGAAGGAAGCCAATTAGGAAGGCACTGCATTAGTCCAAGCAGAAGTGTAACAATGGGAAAAAAGAAAACTAGACGAATTAAGTATATATTTTGAATAAAACTGACAGAACTTGTTGATAGCATATTTTTTCCTTTCAATTTTACTACTACTTTTCTGTGGATTATTACATTAAGATTATCAAGTATTTAGGATTATCTAAAATAGATACTGAACAATAGTTTGAAGGTTTTCTTATAAGTAGAGTTTGAATTTTAGCGTATTTTTGTACTACACTGCTTTTTGGGTTCTCAGAAGGTTGTTGGAGAGTAGCTTCTATAAAAATATGATATTGGTGTATTATAAAGTAATTTCAAGGTTTTTATTTTGTGGACATAAACATCATTTTTAAAGAGCTTGCTTGATATTCTCACAAAACTATGGCAAAATATTAAATGTTTGCCAAGGAATTATGTCTTTTGGCAGATAAACCAAAGCTGGAACTTCGGGATATTCTCATTTTCACTGATCACATACTCTCTGACCTTGCTCAATACATTTAATGGCTCTGTGTTACAGTTTCTAGATCTTTGAATGGTAATAATGATCTTTTCCATCTAAGTTGAAATATATTTGTGAAGTACATGGAACTTGCCAACAGGAAATCACTACATACATGACAATTTATTGTTAGTTTTAT
The DNA here is from genome assembly GCF_000151845.1 of Pteropus vampyrus. Taxonomy (NCBI): domain Eukaryota; kingdom Metazoa; phylum Chordata; class Mammalia; order Chiroptera; family Pteropodidae; genus Pteropus; species Pteropus vampyrus. Next base: position 14,750,708 of record NW_011888792.1, read on the forward strand.
GGCCAATTCAAATCTCAAAGGCATTGAAGTCATTGCCATTTGAAGGTTCATATTTTAGACAGATGACTAACCCTATACAACAGTCACACACAGTCCCTGAACAATTACACTCAAATTCTGTCTTGGTTTTCACAGAAGAAAAATATGATTGTTGAATCAATGTGGCTATAAAAATGACCTGCCTTTCTTCCCTAAGCAATTGGGAACTGTGAGAACATGCTGGGATTGGAGAATTGAAGAGAAGTTAGCACTGTTCTTGTAAATATTGTTTCAATTTTGAGGTGAGAGAATTGAAAACTGCTAAGGTTTTTTTTTTTTTTTTTAGGTAAATATTCATGAAAAATATTTTCATCTAATTCAAAATTTACTGTGCACTTCATGATAATAAAGTCAGAATATGATGAGTGTTATGAAAAGTACTAAATGTTTATAGTAGAATGATTTGTGACAATTATTTATATTTGGTGAAATGAAATAAGCTATATAAAAAAGGTCCTGAAAAACGAAGAGGATTTCCATAGTAAATATAAGGGGGAAAGAAGGTTTTCCTTATGAAAATATGAGGTGAGTCGGCACATTCAAATGGAAATACAGTAGTTACATTTGAGGAGAGCTGAGTTCTTTGATTTCACTGGAGAACACAGCAGGCAAAGAAAGCAGATAAATAAGAGACCGAATAACCATATTGGAAATGTCTTTAATAACAGTCTTACAATTTGAATTTTATATCACAGTTGAGAGCCTAGAATGGGGATAATCTGATCTTTGCTTGATTGAAAAAAAAGTCTTTTTAATTGTGTCTGCCTAGAGACACCATTACCTAATATTTACTCTCAAATTAATAAAGAGAAGTAGATAAAAACAAAAAGTAGGATTAGTTTAAAGGGCTAGCAAAAATTCATTCTGTTTTTCTTTAAGATAATTCACATGCCATAAAATTCACCTTTTAAAATATATAGTTTAATGGTATTTGCTATTCACATAGTGTACAGTCATCACCACTAATTTTAGAAAAGTTTCATCACCCTCAAAAGATACCCCCTACCCAAGGGCAGTTACTCCTCCCTTTCCACTCCCCATAGCAACACTAATACAGAGTATCACTACTATTAATACAAATAAGTGGTTTTCTGTCTCTATGTACTTGCTTATTGTGGACATTTCAAATGTTTCAAATCATAAAAGGTGTGGCCCTTTCTTTCACCTACCATCATGTTTGTAGTTCCATCCATGTTGTAGTGTGTAACAGTACCTAATTCTGTTTTATCGTCAAATAATATTCCATTGTATAGGTATGTCATATTTTGTTTATCCATTCACCAGTTGAACATTTGGGTTGTTTCACTTTTTGGCTATTATAAATAATATTGCTATGAATAATCAGTCACGTATAAGTTTTTGTGTAGACATATGTTTTCAGTTGTCTTCAGTGTATACCTCAGAGTGGAATTACAGAGTAATAGAATAACTCTTTTATATCTTGAGGAATTGCCAAACTGTTTTACAAAGTGGCTGCATTATTTGTCAATTCCAACAGCAATGTATGAAGGTTCCAGTTTCTCCACATCTTTTCTAACACATGTTATTTTCTCTTTTTAATTTTAGCCATTACAGCTAGTATGAAGTCATAGCTCACTGGGGTTTTGACTTGTATTTCCCTAATGACCAATGATTTTGATTGAACATCTTTCATGTTTGTTAGTCATCTTATATCTTCTTTGGAGAAATGTCTATTCAAATTCTTTTCCATTTTTAAATTGTGTTATTTGTCTTCTTATCTTTGAAATATGAGTTCTTTATATATTCTGGATACAAGTCTCTTATCAGATATCTCAGATATATGATATCTGATGAAGAGATATATATTTGCTCCTCCCTCTGGGTTTTTCTCTTAATTGCTCCTTTGAAGCACAATTTTTAAAATTTGGGTCAAATTCAATTCTGTTTTTTTTTTTAATGATGCTTTTGATGTCATATCTAAAATTCCATTACCGAATCTGAGATCATGAAAATTTACCCCTAAGTTTTCTTACAAGAGTTTTATATTTTAAGCTGCTTTACATTGGTCTTTGATTTATTTTAAATTAATTTCTTATACATGGTATGAGATAGCGGTCCAATTTAATTCTTTTGCATGTACATAACCAGTTGTCCTAGCACCATATGTTTAAAGACTATTCTTTTCTCATCATATTGTCTTGGCACTCTTGTCAAAAATCTGTTGACCATAACTGTAAGACTATGCTCTGGACTGTTAATTCAATTTCATTGACCTGTCTTTATGACGGCACCACAATGTCTTGATTACAGTAGATTTTTAGTAAGTTTTGAAATAAGAAAGTATGAGTTTTTTTACTTTATTATTCTCTTTGAACATTGTTCTGGTTCTTCTGGGTCCATTGCAATTTCATATAAAATTTAAGATTGGCTTGTAAGTTTCTGCAAAAATGTCACCTGGGATTTTGAAAAGGATCATATTTTATTGGTAGATCAATTTGAAGAGTATTGCCATCTTAATATTAAGTGTTAGAATCTATGCACGAGATATCTTTCTAGTTCTTTGGATCTTTTTTATTTTCTTTCAACATTGTTTTATAGTTTTTAGTGTATGAGTCTTGTGCTTTATTTGTTAAATTTATTTCTAAGTATCATATTCTGTTTGATTTATACAATTGATTTGTTTCCTTAATTTTATTTTTTGGATTGTTCATTAACTAGTTAATAGGAACACATTTGCTTTTGTATGTTAATCTTCCTGAAATCTTGATCAACTTGTTTATTAGTTTTAACAATTTTTTGTCAATTCATTAGGATATTCTGTATACAAGAACATAACATCTGAAAATAGAGATAGTTTTACTTCTTTTCTAATGCGATGACTTTTATTTACTTTTCCTGTCTAATTGCCCTGTCAGTAACCTTCGGTAATGTTGATTAAAAGTGGTGAGAGCAGATATTGTCTTATTCCTTATCTTCAAAATAAAGCTTTTAGTTTTTAACCATTAATTTTCACCATTAATTATATTTTAACTGTAAGCTTTTTTAATAGGTACTCTTTATTAGGTTGAAGAAATTTTATTTTATTCCTAGTTTATTTATTCTTCCCTGAGGGTAAAATAATTTTAAATAACTTTCAATTCAAACAAACAATATATGAAATTTAAGTTCTGCACAGCTCCTTTCTATAAATAGATTTTATACAAAAAATCCATGTGACATTCTTACAGATATGAACTCTCTTAAGAATTTAAATTTTTTTTAATTTAATTTTTAAAGTATTTAATTCTTAATATAAGTTTAAATTACTACAGGAATTTGTTATTCAGAAAAGAATTATTGAAAAATAAATGAAACA
>NW_011888792.1:14754112-14755225 GCF_000151845.1 Pteropus vampyrus
AATTTAATTTTTAAAGTATTTAATTCTTAATATAAGTTTAAATTACTACAGGAATTTGTTATTCAGAAAAGAATTATTGAAAAATAAATGAAACACTGCCAGTGTTTAAAAAAAAAAAGCACTCTCGTAGATCTTAAGGTCATGAGCTTGCAATGTTTGGGATTTTAAAATAGTTTTTCATATTTCAATTACACTTGACATAAAATACTGTGTTACTTTCCAGTGTACAACATAGTGATTAGACATTTATATGAAGTGATCGCCCAGATAAATCTAGTAACCATTTTATGCCATACATAGTTATTACAATATTATCGACTATATGTATTCTGTACGCTATACTTTATATCCCATAATGATTTCATAACTACCAACTTGTATTTCTTTTTTTAATATTATTTTTATTTTTCAATTACAGTTGTCATGCAATATTATATTAGCTTTAGGTGTACAACATAGTGATTAGACATTTATATAACTTACAAAGTGATCACACCGATAAATCTAGTACCCATCTGACACCATACATAGTAATTACAATATTATAGATTATATTTCTTATGCTATACTTTACATACCCATAACTATTTTATAACTACAAGCTCATACTTTTAATTCCTTCCCCTTTTTCATCTACCTCTTCAATCCCTTCCCATTTGGTAACCATCACAATGTTCTCTGTATCTATGAATTTGTTTTTGTTTTGTTTCATTGTTTATTTTGTTCTTTAGCTTCCACATGTAGGTGAAATCATACGGCATTTGTATTTCCCTGTCTGACTTACTCCACTCAGCACAAAACTCTCTAGTTCTATCCATGTTGTTGCAGATGGCAAGATTTCATTCTTTTTCATGGCTGAGCAATTTGCCCTTGTATGTATGTAGCACTTGTTCTTTTTCTATGTATTTGTTGATGGACACTTAGGTTGCTTCCACATCTGGACTGTTATAAATAATGCTACAATGAACATATGAATTCACATATCCCTTTGAAATAGTATTTTGGGTTTCTTTGGGTAAATACTCAGAAGTGGGATTATTGAGGGTTCGTCTCTTGTTATAGCCTTTGTCTTAAAATCTGTTTTTTTCCTGGTATAAATATTGCTTACCCCAG
>NW_011888792.1:14755275-14782285 GCF_000151845.1 Pteropus vampyrus
GGACTGTTATAAATAATGCTACAATGAACATATGAATTCACATATCCCTTTGAAATAGTATTTTGGGTTTCTTTGGGTAAATACTCAGAAGTGGGATTATTGAGGGTTCGTCTCTTGTTATAGCCTTTGTCTTAAAATCTGTTTTTTTCCTGGTATAAATATTGCTTACCCCAGCTTTTTTGTTTGTTTCCATTTTTATAAAACATCTTTTTCCGTCCCTTAACTTTCATTCTGTGTGTGTCTTTTGATCTGAAGTGAGTCTCTTGTAGGCAACATATGTGTGGGTCCTGTTTTCTCATCCATTCGGCCATCCCTATGTCTTTTAATTGGTGTATTTACTCCATTTACATATAAAGTAATTATTGATAGATATGTAGTTATTGCCATTTATTATTCATATTTTTTATCTGTTATTTCTTCTTCTTAAAGCAGTCTCTCTCTCCAACATTTCCTATAATACTGACTTAGAGATGAACTCCTTTAGCTTTTTCTTGTCTGGGAAGCTCTTTATCTGTCCTTCGATTCTAAATGATAGCTTTGCTGGGTAGAGTAATCTTGATTTTAGGCCCTTGCTTTTCATCGCATTGAATATTTTGTGCAAATCCTTTCTGGCCTGAATAGTTTCTGTTGAGAAATTGCCTTACAGTCTTAAGGGAGCACCCTTGTAGGTAAATAACTGCCTTTCTCTTGCTGCTTTAAGATTCTCTTTTTGTCTAACCTTTGGCATTTTAATTATGATGTGTCTTGCTATGAGTCTCTTTGGGTTCATCTTGTTTGGGACTCTCAGAACTTACTAGGCTTATATGTCTATTTCTTTCGCCAGGTTAGGAATGTTTTCCATCATTATTTCTTCAAAGAGGTCTTCAATTCCTTGTGCTCTTTCTTATCCTTCTGGTACTCCTTTCATGCAAATGTTGGTAAGCTTGATGCTGTCTGAGGGGCCTCTTAAACTATCCTCATCTTTTTTAGATTTTTTTCTTGTTGCTGTTCTGTTTGAGTGTTTTCTGATACTTTATCTTCTAAATCACTGATTTGATCCTCTGCTTCATCTAATCTACTGTTGATTCTCTCTAATGTATTCTTCATTTCTGACTGGTTCTTTTTTTTATCTTTTCTATCTCTTTGTTAAAGTTGTTACTGAATTTATCTACTCTTCCCCTAAGTTCATTGAGCATTTTTATAACTAATGTTTGAACTTTGCACCTGCTAAATTGCTTGTCTCCATTTTGTTTAGTTCTTTTTCTAGAGCTTTGTTCTGTTCTTTCATTTGGGACATGTTTCTTTGTCTCCCCATTTTGACTGCCTCTCTGTGTTTGTTTCTATATATTATGAGAGCTGCTAGATCTCTTGATCTTAGTAGAGTGGCCTTGTATAGAAGGTGTCCTGTGAGACCCAGTGGCCCAGTCTCCCTGTTACCTGAGCTGGGTGCTCTAGGTATGTCCTTTGTACATGTTATGTGTGCCTTCCAGTTGTAGTTGAGCCTTGGTTGCTATTTGCACATCAATGAGAGGGACTAACCCTCAGGCAATTGGTCATAAGAAATGACCATGACCAGTGGAGGATCTGTTGTGCAGGGGCTGACCCTAGGGAGCATGACTCACTTTTTCATGTCTCTAGTGCCTTCCCAGTCTGCCCTTTGTGAGTGTCATCCTCAGACCGAAGCCGGCCACCAGTTGTGAAGGCTAGTGTCTCCTGAGAAATGCCCCTCCACAGGCCAAGTTCAGCTGCAGCCTATACGCCACCATATAATCCACAGATGGCCACCACCCATGCTGGGTTTGGAGGTGCCTCGAGAGGCCAAGCCATGAATCAAGGCCAAGTGCTGCTAATGCCAAGTTTGGGGCTGCTCAGCAAGAGGTATGGGGAGCACAGAGGCCAGATGCTGCTGTTTGGTTTTGTAAATCTTTGAGACATTTTAGGAAAGTCCAAGCATGAGCCAAGACAGATTGTTTGTATGGAAAAGCCACTGGCAGTGGCTTGGGTAGGCTCACAAGTTGGGGCCAGGGTCTCAGGGAAGTGAACGGTGTTAGCCGTATTGATAGACACTTAAATACTGCAGCCACCTGCATTTGCACGCAGGGAAAGGGAGGACTCAACAAAGAAACAGTGACCTCTGCCAGCACTTCTGCCTAGGAGAAAGCTCCCCCTCCAGCCTCTCACTGTAGCCAGACAATTCAGTTACTCATCGTAAGTCTGTTGTGCCTTTGGAGCTGCTGCCCCAGTGCTGGAGCTTAGAGCAATTTTATTACCAGGTAAGTCCATGCAGTGGCCCTTTAAAAGGAATGCCTGGGACTCCCACAACCCTTCGTCTCACTCAGCCACAATCTCCAATGATTTTCACACCCAGATTACATGGGACCTTTTCTTCTTGGCACTGGAAACCTGGGCTGGAGAGTCTGGTGTGGAGCTGGGATCCTTCGTTTCTCCAATGGGACCTGTAGAGCTGAGATGTCCCTTCTGATTTTCAGTCACCACACGCAGGTGTGAACTCAGCCCGTTCAGCATCTTCTCCTCTTCTACCAGTCTCAGCATGGCTTCTCTACGTCCTTAATTATAGGACTTCTGTTCAGCTAGACTTCAGGCTATTTTTAATGATGATTGTTCTTTAGTTTAGTTGTAATTTTTATGTGAGTGTAAGAGGAGGTGAGCATGGCATTTACTTACTCTGCTGTCTTGATGGGCTACAATGAATTGTTACCTCCCACTCTTTCTGGGTACAGTAGGCCCATTCAACTTGAAAGGAATACTCTATAATTTATCTCAAATATTTGTTTTTACTTTCACATAGAAGAAAGTGTGATAGGAGAGACAGACAGAGCTAGAGAGACAGAGTGACAAATTGAGAAACATAGACACCCAATAGTATTTTGTTTTATTGTAAGAAAATAATGACCTTGGAAAATAATGACCTTTAATCACAAACCACATGCATCATTTTCTTAGAACATTGCAGAGTTCTAGGTATCCCTTTTCTTTAATTTGTAAATTTTATTGTTATTTGAATAATCTGAAAGTCAGGAGAGGCAGGGTGTGTGTTTAAATATTTTCCTAGTTCTAAGCGAGCCAGCAGTATATTCTAGTCCTTGGAAATGATTATTTTAAAAGAAATGAGTTGGAATACCCTCTCTACCTTTTTGCACACAGCAGACAACAGTTAATGGACCTCCCAAAGTACGCGTATTGGTAGAAAAGCAATAAAATTTTCCATATCTGTTGCTTATAACAGTTTGCTAATATATGTAAAATTCATGAAAAGTCAATACTTTGTCATAAGCCTTTGTAGCACTTATTTGTATTTCCTTATCCTAATTTGTAATCTATGTTCACACACATCCTAATTATCTTCCTCTGCAGTGAGTGATTTTAAATAGTTTTTACCACCTACTTACCAGAAAAAAAAATGAGTAATGAGAACATGTATAAAACATTTCGACTGCAAAAAAGGAGCAGTATTTAAAACTAAAAATAATAAACTATAATAGGAAGCACTCTTGTTTCTATGCCTACAGAAATACATTTGTTTTGGCATAATAATACATGAATCTACACCTTCAAAATGCTGTACTTTAGGAAGATATATCCTCTGTATCAGTGAAAAATCTGTAACTCTTGGATTAATTTCTTTTGAAATATAATTTTATTTTTATTATAAAATAGTTACATTTATAAAAGAAACATTTAATAAGTAAAATTTAAAAGCGAAAAGAAAATTCCACATATTTATCTCTCCTAAAAGTGATTATTGTTAACCAATCAGTGAATGTCTTTCCAGTTGATTTATCAGTCTATAAACCATATAGACACATAGTAGTCTATCACTCAACAGTTGTTAAATAAGTGAATAAGCATATGTACATTTTAATTTTTTATAGTGTAGTGTTATTATACTGTATGTATTTCTTTTCTACTTTTTCTTTTAATGATGTATTAAAGCTTTCTGTAGTTTCCAGAATTCTACCCTATTATTTAGTAGCAAAATAGTGTTCCATAGCTAACATAACCAATTTCCCGTTGTTAAATATTTACACGGATTGACTTTCTTTGTTCAATTTATAATCCATGATGAGTATCTTGATATTTAAATCATTTGTATAACTTTAGAAAAACTTATTAGAACCAAAATGTGTTCTGGTTCTGAGGGACTAATACATACTGGCAAAATATCTTTCAGAAAGATGATTCCAACTTATATTCCCACCAGCAGTGTATGAAAGTTCCTATGCCCTGTGACCCAAGCTGAGTATCTGTATTCTTTTAAATTATTGACAGTTGTATACGAGAGAAAAGACATTTGACATCTTGTTATTTTCTTTTATTTGAATTAAATCCTGAAGTAAGTAATAATACCTATTTTCCAATCTTTTCTGTCTCTCTTTATATTACATATTTCATGTTTAAATTTGAAGTTCAATGTCAATAACTTAGAAAATTAATAGTTTGATTATTTTATCAAAAGTTGGAAGAAAAATCATTTATCAAATAAATTAAGTAACTTTTTGCTTGAGACCCTTGTGGATATTTTCCCTGAGATTTATTGGCTTGTAATGGGTGATATGTGCCACTCTTACTCATTTAATTGTGTATATTTTTAGCCTTTATGATATTTTAGTTGATATAACACATTACTTATGGTTTCTTAGATATGGATACTCCCGCAGTAGTTTATCTTAAAGGTATATGAATTACAGAATTGTTCAAGAGCAATGATTTTTTTTTTTCAAAATAGTAATCTTTCCAGAAAGGATGTAGTGTAAACTTATCAAAATGTTGGCATAGACTATGTATATCTAAAATATATTATAAAATTGTTAGTGCCCAGATATTTCGAATGTGCAATTCAGAAACATTGTCAAGTAAAGTGTGTGTGGATGTGTATGCTTTACTTTATGGGCTAGATAGGAAAACTTTTCTGCAATATGTGATCTATCTAATGTCTATGCTGTACTATTTAATGAATTTCAGGTTACAAGAAAATCTAACTTTGCTTGTAAGAGTTTGCTCTCTCATTGCATTTTGGAGCATCTCCTTGTTTGTATATTTTTAAAGACCCTGACCACATCAGACAGAAAATTGCTTACAATATAATATGCAACTTGAAAGGAGTTGGATATATCACCTCATATTTTTTAGAATGTTTATCTCTAATAAAACTGTGTTTTGTAGAATATGGATTTTTATAAGGAATCTCAATTTCATAGCATTCTCAGTTTAAAGAAAGATAATAGTAAAGAAAGTATACATTCTTTAAGGTCTTATCTAATATCTAGTTTTGAGTAAAAGTAAATATAAAACTAACCAATAAACTTCTCCATTAAATAAGATGCTCCATTTCATTTCAAAACAGATTGAATAAGAGATAAGGAAGTGTTTATTAAGTATTGTGCAGTGGCTTCTAAATTTTAGCTTTCACTAGCCAGTAGAATTTCAAAAGAAATATTGAGGACCATCATCCATTAGCAAACTTAAATTTTCCAAATAAATTTAACAAACTAAAAGTGCCCTCAGAATTCACAATGATTTCATAAAATAAGAGATATTTTATACCAAAGGAGTAATATTTACGTGTCTTCATTGTAAAGCATGGTCCTCTAAATAGAAAATATTTATCTTTAGAGAAATATCATTATGCCCTCTTGATTTTCCTAATTGTAAAGATCTGCAAACCAGACTTTAGGAATAACTAACAATCTTCTTTTGAGGAAATCGAATTAGGTTAGAAAAGAGAAGTTGTTAGCTGGGGCAGTGAGAATAGCCTTAAGTAAATGAAATAAAGTATATAAAGACCATGGTTTTTTTTTTTTTTTCTTCTACTTTTGATTGACCTTTGGGTTATTTCCATTTCGGTACTATTATACTATTATTAATAATGTGGGTATGACTATTTTTGTACATGTCTGTTTGTACATATATTTGTGTATATTTATTTGGTTTAATATTTTATACTATTGGAATTGCTATTTCATAACTTCTGTCTGTATTTAGATATGTATTGCCAAATAATTTTCCAAAGCAGTTTTTCAATTTATATTCCCAGAGAATTCTAGTCACTTAATGTTCTTAACACTTGTTTTGGCAGTTTTTAAAAATTTTTTAAATCCATCCTAGTGAATGTGTATTGATTAGTTAAGAATTTAACTTTCCATGTGTACTTGGGCACATATTCAGTAACTCTGAGCTTCTATCAAGTTACATAAAAGTTCACCTCTTTCAAAAATATGTATTCTTGAACATTCACATTTGCAATATATTTAATAATTTTCAAAGGTTTCTAGTGCATTAGAACTTACTTATTTTGAGTGACTTTGAAGTAACTGCAGGACAATGTTCCCCTTAGTCTAGCATTTAGGAATCTACAATCTTGTCACTTTATTTTTACTGTGTTGTACAACCCATAGTGTCTCAAGAGCTTGTGGTTCCAAATTAAGGTAATATTGACAGAACTAAATTTTGTCGGGTCAAATGTTCCTTTCTACACCTACCAAAAATAAGGCCTTAGCTTTCTTCTGACATTCCCTCCTCCATCTAGAAAACATCAGTATTTTCCCTTGACAGAGGATGATACCACATATACTGAAGAACAATGATTAAGAGCCTGAGTCTGTACAGATATATCTGAGTAGGTTTAATTGAGCTCTACTAAAATCTCTACCGCCCTCACTTACTTGCTATGTGACTTATGTATGTATACATATTGTTTCTCTTATAGGGTTGTCGATATAATTAAATAACATAATATAGGCAATACCTAGTTGTATTTTTGATATATAATAATACACAATACTTATTGGTTACGTCTTCCTATATTTCAAAGTTGAATTCAAGCCATTTATTTTCCATTAACTCTTTTCTGTGCATTTTAAATTTTCTTAATTTTTTTAAATTAAATTTTCTTCAACTATTTCTTTAATAAATTTCCATTTTTAGATTTATTTTGCATAATTTTAATATCTATTATATTTTGAATTTCTAAGAGCACCTTTTATTACTTGCATGCTACTTTCATAGCATTATAGCATACTGTTCCTGTTTTAAAAATGCGGAGTTATAATAGCCTCTCTGAGACTGTAAATTATAGGTTTTTAAGATAAAAAATGTTTTATAATCTTTATATTATTTATTTTCTTATCTTTGTTTTTCCATTTGTTAGTTTTGTTTATGTTTTGATCTCTATAGTTCTAATTAGAGGCCTTTTTCAAATGTCTGATGGTCGTGAACTATTCACTCATATTAAAGATGAGAAACAGGAAAGCAGATTGGGCAACCTGTGCTCATGGATAGGGCTCGTTGGTGGATTTCACTGAGTGATTTCTTCAAGAGATTCCTTAAAACTTTATTATTTCTTTTTAGGCTGGTCAATTTTCACAGAAAGTAATTGCAGTTTCCTGTCTTGAAGGTATAACTCTGGCTGCCAGTTTTTTAGAGAAGAGAGAACGAGAAAAGAACCAGTGCCATATATAGACTTCCTTTTTAATTGAGATAAAGTTTATATTTAAGAAAATGCACAGACGTTGCATATATAGTCCATGAGTTTTGTGAAAAGTAAACATCTATATAACTGTAACCCCTAGTAACTATGTAACCCCTAGTGTAGAATGTATCCAATGCCCTAGAAAGTTCCCTGGTTTCTGTCATCTTACCTGCACACTATAAGCTTAGATTCTTTTTTCCTTCAGTTCATCAAATCAGCTGCTACTTGTCCCTCGGCTTTCTAGTTTTCAAAATTTTATTGCTATCAGATCTTATACTTTTCTCTTTTCCTTGTTAATTTGTCTCATTAAATAATCATTTTAGTGCCATTTTTGTAAGATTTTAGAAGGAAGCAGAAGAAATTATGTGGTTAATCTTACATTTTGAGTGTACTTTTCAATATAATATCATAATTTTTTATGATTATGCTTGAACCATTGTTCTCAGTTAATTATATGAATGAATTAAATATTCTACTGTTCTAATATTGGCCTATCTCTTTTGAGTAACTGAATGGATACATTGGTTTTTTCTTTTTTAAATAGGTATTACTTTTATCACTAATCATTTTGCTTCAGCCAAATATAAATAATTAGCTCTGACATTGTTCTGTCCCCATAATCTTTCTTTTATATTTTAAGTATCTGTCTCTCTTACAGATTATTTTACTTCTCTAATTATTTATATTTGGTAATATTGTTCTATATAAAAAGTTACTTATTTATATAAGTACAAAAACCCTCTGTATATAGCTGTTGGCAGACCTTGAATATAATACTGCAAGATAAAGTAGGCGGTAACATGTTAACACTCTTCTTTTTCTAGATATGACCACTTTTTCTCAATCTTCACACACCAAACCAGTAAAGATATTATATTTTATAGGCAGGCACAAATATATCACCAAAACAACTTGATAGTAATTTCTTTTATAGCAAGAACTGTGTGATTCATCTATCACCATATATATTTTTCCCCATGAATATATATTCTATAAATGCTTAAATTATTATGTGTTCAGATTCATTTCTCACAACAAATACTCATAGTCTTGCTTTATAGATGAGCAAACTATGGCTTATGGAGATCATAGTTGCTCTAAGTTCATAATAGTTGTTTACTGGCATTCAATATATCACAGGTCTCTTAATGTCGATCCAGGATTTTTTTTTTTTTTTAATTTCCTACTTTACCACACTGTCTTCCTACATTGGCAGAGATTAGAATTAGTAGGGAAAAAAATAATGCTTATCTGGCAGAACACTGGCAGTATTCCCTGAGTATATCATAGAGCCTTACATTTTTAAAAGGTTTTTAAAAGGTCTTGTATCTCAGTGATTCTGAGACTGAAGTCCAAACTATAACACAATAGAGCTTTTTAATACAGGGAAATATTGTGATTTTGTTATAATTTGGAAGCTTTACAGCAACTGCCTGGGGAGTGGAGGTTTCCTGCTTCAGAGAAAAGGCCCTGAGGTCCACAGATCTTAGCCTTCATTCCTCAATAATTACCCAGCCCCGTCCCTTTCTCCTTCTGTTTAAAATATCCAGTGAAATGTAGTACCTTGAATCAAGCATTTCAAAGGTACAAACGATCTTAATTACATATAAGAAAATCTTAGAGGAACAAATTTCTAGCGATCAATAATGTATATAGTGCAGTAACCAGAACGAACTCAAGGTTCACCTGAGGGCACCACAAAGAAACTCTAAACAAGGCACATCACTCTCCAGAGACTGGTTCTCTCGTGAACCTTGACCCTGTTTTCAGTTCTTCAAAATGTGTTAAGAAAGAGGAATATAATGGCAGCCAATCTAGCACCACCTGCCAATGCCTGACACCAATAAATTGAGAGTCATAATATTAACCCTCTGAAGCTTGGCTTGATTTGAACTCTGCCTACTTGCTGTATGAACTTTTCTTTTGACTCCCTCCCCAAACAAAGCCTTCTTCTAGCTAATAACTTGCTCCCATAGACTCTAAGTGGGGTGGAGTCTACTTGTTTTGCCGTTAGGCTTGTTAACAGATGTTCTAGGGATCTTTCTCAGCGCCAGAAACTCATTATGCATCAGGGATTTTGTTTTTGAATGTGTCCTATGCATTATTCCTGCTTATCTTGATGAAACAATGCTACATAACAAAAAGACGACTTTACAGTGCTATTAAATAGGAGTCTAAGAAACACTTAAATATTGCTAGCTCATTATGCAAGGTAGTTGAGGGAAAAACATATAGGAGACAATGACTTGGTCTCAAGCCTTAATGTAGAACCCAGTGAGAAAGGCTTAATTTCAGGTAGAAAAATCTTTTACTTTGCAAGAAGCATCCATAAACCTTAAAATAAATATAGCAAATGGCTTGTTCTGTCTTTTTCAATGTAGAATACGAACAGGAAAGCTTTAGATCTTATCATTTTACCCAGAAAGAAAAAAATTGGAGAAAAAAGGGCGCTTGTTCAAATACTTAGGTCAGAACTAGTCTCGGCTTCTCATTCCAGATTTTTCAAGGATAGAAAACAGTTCTCAAAAAAGCGATGCTATGCCCATTATACCTAGCTGCATAGGAGAAAGTATTCAAAGTGGGGGGAAGATATTTCGAGGTTAGAGAGTCCGAGACTTGAAAGATTAAGAGAAATAACCAAGTTTGATAGGCACTAGACCATTTGATGTCACCATCACTCTAGGAAAAGAAAATCCCTAATGTAGAAAGGGGTTCTGAAGAGAGAAAGACCGAGCCCTCAAATAACTGAGAGTGAGCGCTCCATTGTTTTAGCACTCCAGAATGGCAGATGTATCTTAAGAGGAAAATGACTCTACTCCATTGTGGGCACTGATGCTTAACCTTTTGATAAGAATAGTGAAAGTTACCTACTAGCAGAGTGGTAAATAAAGGGGCCAAAAAATAAAGATGGAACCATAGCAAAGCTTTAATACCTTGGGAATGGAACCCAGGGATTCAAGCTTTCAGAAACTAATATTTATAAGTTTGTCCTGTCCCTTTGGCTGATCTTTACTCCTATCACAGTGTTAGAATTGCTTTTCTTTTCTGTGATTTCTTTTCTTCTGGTAATGATACCCATACCCAGGCTTAGGTTGATAGATTGTATTCTAGCACTTTACATGAATTCAGTGTCTAGTAATCAATTCAACTTCTTATTTTTGCTTTTTCCCAATTTCTTTCACATCTCTTTGGTGATGAGAAGTTCATACAGTCATCACATTTACAATTTATGGTCATTTTTATTAATGTAGCCACAGACAGCATGGTTATGCTAATTCACATCTAAATTTGATAAAAAAGATCTCCTACCAAAGGATGGATATACAAATAAGTGCAGGCCGCGGAAATTGAATAGTTTAGTAGTGACACATTTCCATGGACCAAAAAGGAGCACTTCTGAGTAAGCAGTGGGAATGCAGCTAATTACCTTCTCTCTGATATTAACTAAAATGATCATCCAGTATGACTGGATAAAAATATACAGTCATATCAGTGTTGATAAGTAGGGAACAGTGCTAAAATGATAATCCCTATCATTATTAAGGATGTAGGGAAAGTGGCATTTGAATTTGCTTAATTTGTTACTACTTTCTGGAATGCAAAATGTTATATATTGTGATTTGGACATTATACTTCTGGGAATTTATTCCTAATATGTAACTGGGCAAAGGCACAAAGGTATATGTAAGTGAATATTTTACAATATTGGTTGTAAGTTTTAAATTGGAAATTAAATGTCCATCGAATGCAGCTAATAAAATGCTATGCAACTACTATAAAGATGATATAGAACAAAATTCTAAGGATCATGATATATACTTAATGAATAAATTATGCTAGTGTATGGAGTTTAGAGTAGAATCGGTATCTAGATTTGTGTGTGTGTGTATATATATGTAAATATATTTGAAAAAAGATATCTGGAAGGATTATGCCCAACATATTATGAGTAATTAATACTTACAAATTTAGGTGAATATTTACTATTTAGCTTTAAACTGAAAGTTATTTAGAAATGATAAGACCTAAATGAACTAAAAAATATATTTTCCGTATTTACTTTTCTTCATACTCTATTCCATTATTGATTTTAAAAAATTAAATAGCACATATGAAACTCACATAAAAACCAAATATAAAGTGATTTTTATTTTTCACGTGGGTTATTTCAATAATACTGGTGGTATTCAAAGATAGTATCTTGCCATTTAATATGTATTATTTCTTTAGGTTTCTTCCAGTAGATTTCTTGCACAATCCAAGAATGAAGCTTTAAACTGAAAGTTATTTAGGAATGTTAAGACCTAAATGAACTAAAGAAAATGTATTTCACATTTTTAGTCATTTTAGTTATTGAATTATTTACATATAGTTATTAGGAATTATTTATATACAGTTGTTTGCAGTTTTAATTGTAGCAGTTTGAAGGGAGAGTCCAGGCTAAAACTCTTTCTCAAGGCAGGAAAGTTAAGAACCATCATTAACTCTACCCTGGTGGCCAGATTAGTGGGTCTAGTACCAGGTTTGCTTTGGTTTTATTAAATATAAGATGTAACATACATGCTGACACTTTTCCAGTTGGAGGCCAGTTGATACCACTCCAATCCAGTGCAATGAGACAAGACAACAAATAATTTCACACCAGCTAAGAATTGCTACATGAGAAAGGTAGATCTTTGGAGAGTCTTATGGAAATCTTTATAACGTGATTTAGAACTGGCACCATTTTAAATTCTATAAGGAATAAATCCTGACTAAACCCAAACAAGATTATTTAAAGCCAATTATCCTGAAGACCCATGATAATAAACTCCCAAATTTTGTTATTTTGTTTGCTACTGCAAGTGCACATCAAGATACAAAGCTGTACTCTGTTTTGACTTTTGGATCTTTTCCTAATACAATAGTAAACTGGACCTCTGGGATCCAGAACTACAACAGATACATATACCTGCAAATCAAAAAATTCAATCAAAGACAACTGTACATTGATTTCTTCGCAGTTCTGTAAAGAACCTCTGAATTACTTTGTATTTTGTAGTACATTTAATCCTCTCTGAGTGACACCCATTGAGCAAAATACAATGAAAATTAAAAAGTTACCTATATTTCACCAACAAAATCAACACCACTAAGACTTAGTTGTTTCTGTCTAGACTTATTTTCTCATATGGTTTTATTTTCCTTTTAGTGTAGCCTTTTAATATTAATGGGAACTTTCAATATGATGGTGTATTGTGCCTAAGGATAAGTCTTTTCAAGGGGTAATTTCTTATTTCCAATAGGATTGCTTGCATTGGGAGGAAATACAAGTTATAATGAAAGTCAGCATTTGGAAAACATTTATCAAATTCCTACTGTATGTCAGGCTCCCTGCCAGGCCCTGAGGAGACAATAGTGAATACAAGAGACATGGTGCCTACCTGATGACACTTTCATCCCAATAAAATGTATTTGCTTTTAGGCATTAACAGGACATTATTCTGAAGAGAGCACATTTCAAAATATACTGACAGGATACCCTTTCTTCACCACTTACTAATTAGTACACATGGGAACTTAGCTATAGTTAGTTTCACTTTTCTCATCTATGAAATATGGATAATAATAGTTCTTGCCTCAAAGGGTTCTTTGGGGAAAGAAATGAGATAATATCAAGTTCTTAGAATGGGCCAAGCGCATGCTAAAAATTTCGTGAATATTACCTATATATTTTTTACTGAAACTTCATTTGTGTTATTTAGGAAATCAGGAATGGATTACAAATAGTTCTCATCAAGATTCAGTAAATAGAGGTGAAGATGGTTCTTGTTGGAAGTCTCGCAAGGGCAGTCCACCAGTCCTTTAGACCAGTGGTCTCCAACCTTTTTGGCACCAGGGACCAATGCTCCTATGAGTGTCTAATTCCTGGTGGCCTGAGGTGGAGCTGAATCGGTGATGCTAGTGCTGGGGAGCTGCTGCAAATACAGATGAAGCTTCGCTCACTCTCTGATTGCTCACCTCCTGCTGTGCAGCCTGGTTCCTAACAAGCCACAGAAAGTACCATCTGCAGTCTGCAGCCCAGGGTTTGGGGAACCCTGCTTAGACTACAAAGCCCTGAATCTTTAATACTCAATTCTGATTCATCACTTATTCAGCTGTTACATTTTTTTAATGTAATTATTTTAAAGTCACATTTTCTGAACTTTCGACTGGCCATGTCCTTCTGTTGCCTTAACATATAGAAGACAATTCTTGAGTGTGAGCTTCAGCAGTTACTGTTGGTGCCTGCTCTAATGCTTACAGCACATCAGCCAGGCTTCCAGCTGCCAGTACTTGCATCTCTTTGCATAAGATCCTGCTTTGTCCGGCAGAACCCACCCTGCTCACTATGCCTGCTTATGCAATAACTGGGAAGTGAAATTAATGCTGCCCAGGAGCAGCCCTCCATCACAGAGTGATAGTAGTTGGTCCAAAAATACCTTTGGCTTCCTTTTCCCTTCGATAGGATAACTGAGAAATGTGTTTTACACCATTTCTCAGAGTTCCCTGGAAGGAGTAATTTCCAATTACTGATAGAGAAGACTTCCTTGATAAAGCATGCATTCTCTTTCCTGTCTCGCTTCCTCACTCCCTTAACAATGTTTCTTGGGATCATCTCCAAATAAACTACTTACACTCAGCAGGATTGGTGTGCATATGGGTATTTTTCTCCCCTTATATTGTCTGAAACTTTGTGAACCATTTTAATTTGTATATACAGATTTCTAACTATCTCTAAGAGTTGTCCTCTATTAAACATTTTATTATTATTTCTGCTCCAGTTGTTCTGATCTCATTTACAGAATATTTGTAACTTTGGCATAAGTTATCTATCCTGTATTTCTATTATTTTTGGTCTAATTATTTCTAACATTCAATAATTTTTCTCCCTGCATTTAAAGAGAGGTTGCTTGTCTTTCATGTAATCGATTCAATTTCCTGGTGTCATTTTTCTTTTCACAACTTGCAACGCAGAATTTTGCTTTCAGTTCTTTCCAGTTTTACTCTTTTCATCACAAAAGAAACTCTTATTTCTACCTACTCTTTAGGCACATCTGCTCCTGTTACCTAGAGATCATGACATTTAGCATCATATTAAGGTTAAAAGTTATTTTCTCAGAACTATTATTTTTTTTTACTTTATTTTTAATATTTAAAAATTTTTCGTTTATAGTTGACAAACAATGTTATTAGTTTCAGGTGTACAACATAGTGATTAGACGTTTATTTAACTTATGAAGTGACCACCCCAATAAATCCAGTATCTATCTGACACCATACGTAATTATTACAGTACTACTGTGTATATTCCTCATGGTATGCTCAATATCTCCATGACTATTTTGTCACCACCCATTTGTACCTCTTAATCACCTCCCCGCTTCACCTATTCTTTCAACACTCCCCATGTAGCCACAATCAAAATGCACTCTGTGAGCTTCTTTTTATTTTCTTTGTTTGTGTATCCCGTTCTCTAGTTTCCACATATAAGTTAAATCATAAGACATTTGTCTTTCTCTGACTTATTCCACTTAGCACAATACCTTCTAGGTCCATCCATGTTGTTGCAGATGGCAAGATTTCATTCTTTTTTATGGCTGAATAGTATTCCATTGTATATATGTTTCACCTCATTTTTATCCATTGATGGACACCCAGGTTGCTTCTATATCTTGGTTATTATAAATAATACTACGATGAACATATGGATGCACATGGCTATCTTTGGATAAATATGCAGAAATGAAATTGCTGGGTTTTTCCTTGTCTCTAATTATAGTCTTTGTTTTAAAGCCTATTTTGTCTGATGTAAGTATTGCTACCCAAGCTTTTTTTTTCCATTTTCACTTTCACGAAATATCTTTTTCCATTCCTTCACTTTCAGTCTTTATGTGGCTTTCACTTTGATGTAAGTATCTTGTAGGCAGCATATGTAAGGGCCTTTTTTTTATGCATTCAGCCACCTTGTCTTTTGATTGGAGCATTTAATCTATTTATATTCGAAGTAACTGTTGATAAGTAGGTAGTTATTGCTATTTTATTATTCATATTTTTAAACGTTTTTTTCTTCTTCTTGAAGAAGTTCCTCTAACATTTCTCATAATGCTGGTTTGGTGGTGATGAACTCCTTTAACTTTTTCTTGTCTGGGAAGCTCTTTTTCTGTCCTTTAGTTCTAAATAATAGCTTTGTTGGGTAGAATAATATTGGCTGTAGGTCCTTGCTTTTCATCACTTTGAATATTTATACCAATCCCTTCTGGTCTGCAAAGTTTCTGTTGAGAAATCAGCTGATAGTCTTATGGGAGTTCCCTTGTAGGTAGCTACTTGCTTTTTCTCTTACTGCTTTTAAGATACTCTCTTTGACTTTGACATTTTAATTATGATGCGTCTTGGTGTGGGCTTCTTTGGGTTTATCTTGTTTGGGACTCTCTGTGCTTTCTGGCTTGTATGTCTATTTTCTTTGCCAGGTTAGGGAAGTTTTTCGTCATTATTTCTTGAAATAGGATTTTAATTTCTTGCTTTCTCTCTTTTTTTTTCTGGTACCCTTATGATGCAAATGTTGATAAGCTTGATATTGTCCCTTAAGCTATTATCATTTTGGGGGGGATTCCTTTTTTTTCTTGTTGCTGTTCTCTTTGGATGTTTTCTGCTACCTTATCTTCTAAATCACTAATTCTATCCCCTGCTTCATCTATCCACTATTGATTCCCTATAATGTATTCTTTATTTCAGTTATTGTATTCTTCATTTTTGACTGATTCTTTTTTTATGTTTTCTATCTCCATTTTAATGTTTCTATCTCTTTGTTGAAGTTCTCACTGAGATCATCAAGCATCCTTACAAACAGTATTTTGAACTCTGCATTTGGCAGATTGCTTGTCGCTATTTTGTTTAGTTCTTTTTCCGGAGCTTTGTCTTTCCATATTGACCACCTTCCTGTGTTTGTTTTTATGTATTAGGTAGAGCTGCTATGTCTTTTGGTCTTAGTAGAGTGGCGTTATGTAGTTGGTGTATTGTGGGGCCCAGTGGCACAGTCTCCCTGACCACCTGAGCCAGGTGCTCCAGGTGTGTCTCTTTTGTGGGTTGTAAGTGCCCTCCTGCTGTAATTGAGCCTTGGTTGCTGATTGCACATCAGTAAGAAGGATTGAGCCTCATGCTGATTGGTTGTGAGGATCGGCCATGGCTATAGTGTAGGAGATGTTGTGAGGGAGCTAACTCTAGGGAGCAAGATTCACCTTTTCAGGACTCTGGTGCCTGCAGTCTGCCTTTTGGGTGTTTCTTTTGTGGAGATAAATGTATGTTACTCTGATGTGGTCTGAGTACTGAGTACTGAGTACTGAATACTGAGTACTGATGCTGGCCACCAAATATGTTAGTTCTGGGGCCTTTTGGGGAGGGCTCTGGTGCAGGTCAAGTTCAGCTGCTGCCTGTGACCTTCTTGGAGCCACTTTGTATGAACTGCAAATTTATCTGCAGATGGCTGCCACTTGTGTTGGGCTTGGAGGTGACTGGAAGAGGCTAAGCTGTAAACTGAGGCTGACTGCCACTAGTGCCAGGCTTGGTGCTGCTTAACAAGATGTACAGGGCATACGAAGGCCAAATGCTACATGTTTGGGGTTTGAGAACCTTTATGGATTTTAGGAAAGTTCACAAGCCATTTGTATGGAAAAGCCACTGGAGTGGCTTGGGTGGGCCCGCAAGTTGAGTTGACAGGGGTCTCAGGGAATCACCAGGGTGGAACAAATGGTTTTAGCCAGGTTGATAGAGACTTAGATATGGCATCTGCTTGCCTCTGCACACTGGGTTAGAGGGGAGGGCTTAACAAAGAAACAATGGCTTCTGCCAGCACTTCTGTCTAGGAAAAAGCTGCCCCTCCAGCCCTTACCCTGAAGTCAGACAATTCATTTCCTCCCAGTATGTCCCTGACACCTTTTGAGCTGTTGCCCCAACATTGGAGCTCAGAGAGAGTGAGTCTATCAGCAAGTAAGTTTGTGCATGGGCCTTTTCATTGGAACACCTGGGTCTCCAGCAGCCCTGCATCTCACTCAGCCACCATCTCCACTGGTTTTCACAGCCAGTTTTGGAGAATTCTCTCCCTGGCACTGGAGCCTTGGGTTGGGGAGCCTGGTGTGTGACTGCAACCCCTTGCTCCTCAATGGGGACCTCAGCCACCATGATATCTCTCTTGACTTTTAATTGCCACACATGGGTGTGGGACCACCTTGTTCTGTGTCTCTGCCCCTCCTACAAGTTTGGAGATGGCTTCTGTATATCTATATGGCTTCTTAGTTATATGACCTATTTCAGCTAGACTTCAAGTGATTCCCAGTGATGATTGTTCTGTAGTTTAATTGTAATTTTGATGTGGTTGTCAGAGGAGGCAAGCACAGAATTTACCCATTCCATCATCTTGACCAAAACTCTCTCAAAACTTTTTAGATCTTTTTACGGTTCTCTTATAAACTCCCTTCGTCTATAATAATATTTTCTGGCATCTCATACAGTTTTTCTTT
Source organism: Pteropus vampyrus (assembly GCF_000151845.1). NCBI lineage: Eukaryota > Metazoa > Chordata > Mammalia > Chiroptera > Pteropodidae > Pteropus > Pteropus vampyrus. The sequence goes on from NW_011888792.1 coordinate 14,773,279, forward strand.
ACAGCTATAAGAGAATTCTATCCTGAGTATGCAGCACATGATGGTTTGTGAATTGACATTTTCCCTCTCTTTCTGTCTTAATACTGGTGAAATCCCTTTTAATTTCTACAGTTGAATAGCTTAAATGTAGGCACAGCTCTTAGTTTTATTTTCAGATGTGGGCTTTTATCTGCTATGGCCTACCTGGCCTGAGGTAAAAACGTAGGACTATGTTGTTTGGCTCTTTGATATTCAAATTATATGGAGTACATGAACATAATTCTCATGTGTATGTATATGCATGTACATATATATATTTCCTGTCTTATTCAAAAAATGATTTATGACAACTCTATCCTGATTATGCACTCTAGCAAATCTCTCTCTGTGTCAGTCCTATTTATAGTACTTTAGTACCACACATTTCAGTATAAAATGTGCCTCTTTAGGCATCCTTTTTCTACATAGTTTCCCCCCCCCCCCATTTCTTTCTTTTTATCACCTGAAAGTTGCAATTTCTAAATCAGTACAGGTACAGGTTAACATATGGGCTCTTTGATGTACCCAGTGGCAGCCATACAGAGATAGTATTTTCTGCCGAGTTTTCAGATTTTTTTTTTTCCTGTGTTTATTACAAACTGTTTAATTGCTTCTTATCCCAATAACTTTACAAATATAGAACCACATGCCAGTCTGGGGGTGATCTCCAGTAAATCACTACAAACTAGCCTAGGCACAGCTTAATGCTGCTGAGATTCATCTAGAAGCAGTCCTAGCAGTGGTCTCAGCCATCTGGGTAAGAGAGCCTTGGAGGACGGCTGTCAAGTGTAGCCAAGAAACCTGGCTCAGGTCTGTGAAGGTGTGATGCACAGTCTCTGTCTGTTGTATCTCTATGTACTTTCTCATCTTCTCAACCATACAGGAGGGTAGGACAAAGGATTTCAGTTCTTCTACTTCAGGTTCGGGAATCCTCTGTAGTCATCACTGGCAGCGAGGTCCCAGATGTCCTCCTCGATGAGGAGGTAGGTCATCTTCCCCCGTTGGCTGCGTATGATGCTGCTCAGCCAGCCCGTGTTTGTCCAGGGGGTCAGCTGCATACTTAAAGAGGTGTGGGTGCTGAACGTAGATTCCCCTCTGGTGCCCCCCCATCCCCAGGGCCTTGTTGGCTCGAGATCCCAAAACAAAAGTGGTAGATTCATTCAGCTGAGATGAATGAATAATATTTACAACACGAGGCCCATTTGGGGCCTTCTCCACGAATTGGTTCACAGGATTTTGGTTTCCATACCATGCCAGTGGCTGCCCAGTCATTTAACAGGATGTGTCCAGGAGGCCGTCCCTTCCTCTTTTGGGGAATGGGGCTTCCTCGATGGGCATATTCTTCCTCTGCCTGTCCACCACACGTTATGCCTGGAAGCTCATGGGTCAATCTGGGTATAATTGTTTCTCCATCTGAAAACAGTAGTTTAGCCTGCTCCAGGCAGCTCCCACAGGCCTCCTGGATCAGCTGCTCTACATCCGCCTCTTCCCCAACGTTGTCTTGCACATTCAGTGCTGCCTTCTGGAAGAACTTCATGTACTTGTTGAAGACAGTCTGGATCTCTTCATTGATGCCAGGCTGCAGGACAGCTCGAAGGAAGTCCATGGAGATGGAAGGATATGTGAAACTTGTCATCTGCAAGCGGCGGCCCCTTCGCTGCAACTGCCGCGGCTTTACCGTTATGTTCCAAGGTTTCGTGAGAACCAGCTGCCCCGCTGCGCCCGCGTCTCCGAGTTCGGGGCTACCCCATTCTGCTTCACCAGGTCCCCACAGCTGCTCGGCGTCGCCAGTGGCCCCCATGGAGCCCCGACTTTTACAGCTTCAGTCCGACTCTGCCACGGGCTGGAAAGTGGCCACTTGACGTCATTAGAGCACTCCAGCTTGTTTTCTGATTTCTTAATCAGGAGTCAGACAAATGTACATTCTAGCTACTCTCTGTTGGCATAATAAAATGGTGAATGGACAATTACAACTTTTATTTCAGTGTGTTACCCTTTATGATAGAAATTATATGTATATTTTTGAAATATTGTATTATTATGATATTATGCTTTTTAAAATCTTCTCCCATGTCTATATTTTTTAATTAGAAATTTTATTATATTGCATTAGGGGATGCCAACCCTAACTGGAAGTTAAAAATTTATAGAAAGAATAGTGGCGAACTAGAGTAAGAAAAAAATGAGTTCAAATTCTGACTCCATCACTCAACATCTCTGAGAATAAAAGCAAATTCAGTTCTCTGAGCCTCATTTTCCTTATGGGCAATGAGAATAATAATATTTACCACACAATGCTGTTGAGAGGGTTAAATGAGACAGTGTCTTATAAAGTGCTTAGACAGTGTCTAACACAAAAGTACTTGGTAAGCATGCTGCCATTCCGAACTGAATCTGCCTGCTAGTGTGATGACTTCTCCTGGATGGCATCAAGGTACCTCAAAGCTAACCTATTCCAAACCAAATTTGTTATCAACTTCCCCATTTACAACCTATTTTTCTTCCAGACTTCCCTTCTATGTGCATATTAGGAAAAAAAATATTAGCGATCTATTACATTTTGTCTAAACTCTCCTATCAATGTTATTGTCAAACTGCAAAAGGGATATAAAATGTCGTTCAAAATGTGTGATCCCTCTGAAGCTTCATTTTCCTATCTGTAAAAAGAACATGGGAGTAGGGGCAAGTCCAGATGATTTTTGAGGACCTTCCAACCTTAAAATATCTGTGGTTTTAAATAAAAATGAGGTGTTCTTAAAGATTACTGCTTGAAGTTTCTGTGCGTGAAGAGGGGAGAAGGGGAATAAATCCAGCAGGTCAGTTATACCCTCAGAAATATCCTAGATAATCGTTCTGATTCTTTGCATTTTGTTTTTACTGAATCATTTTTTTGTTACTGGATCACATGCAGCATTATGGTGTTAAGATTTTCACATGTGAAAACCCTTGTTCATAATTAGATTTTAAGTTCCCTGATCTATAAGACCCTGACTTCTGTTTTTTTTTCATTTTTGCCAGCAGTCATATTACCATAGGAAGCTCTCAGTATTTGTCAAATTAATAAATGACTAAATTTATAGAATTAATCATCCTTGCAGGCAGGGATGTATCTTAAATTTTTTTTATTGTACAAGTCATTTGTAAATATATGTTTTTGTTTATAGTAAAATACCTGGAAGCAGAAGTGCTAGATCATTAAATTTGTTAAGTAATTGCTAAAACTTTTTCCAAAGTGGTTGTACCATCTACACTTCCACCAAAAATATACGAGTTCCAATTGCTCTATAGCCTCCACATTTGATGTTGTCAGTCTTTTAATTTTATACACTGTAGTGTATGTACAGTGGTTTCTCAATGTCATATGGTTTAAGTCTTCTGCTTGTTGTTATTGAATTGTCTTATTACTGAATTGTGAGAGTTCCTTATATGTTCTTGGTATAAATCCTTTATGAAATATGTTTATTAATATTTTCTTCCAACCTGAAGCTAGTCTATTTATGTTCTCAATAGTGTCTTTTGATGAGCAGAAGTTTTAAATTTAAAAAAAAATTATGATTATTGCTTTTTGTGTAAGATATTTCTGCTTAATGAACATTTTCTTTTAAAATGTTCATTAACATTTTAGGTGATGAAAATTTTCTTCTAAAAGCTTTGCAAATTTAGTTTTTATGCTTAGGTCAATGGCCCAATATGGATCATTAATATTTATGTATGGTGTGAGGTTTGTTATGGGTTAATTTTCATTCTTTCCCTATATCCAATTGTTCCAGTACCATTTATTAAAAAGAAATTTTTCTCAATTAAATTGCTTTTGTGACTTTGTTGAAAAATAATTATGTAAGTATGGATTAACTTGTTCAAGCATTTTTTTTCCTTAATGGATTGTTTTAATGTGAAGAGTATTGATTGCTGAGTTAAATGCACAATACAGAGAGACTATTTTCATATTAAATTTTAAAGTTAACGTTTGTGGACTAAATATACTGTCTCAATAAAAAATGTTAACATGTAAACTTTCTTGTATTTGCATGAAGCCACATGAGGGACAATATAATGGGAAAATACAGTGGAAAGAAATATCAAGAGACACAAATGAGCAATAAGTTGCCATGGTCAAAGTAGTTAGGGAAATTAAGGGACAGAGAGGGGAAAGGGAACATAGATACGTAATACCAAAGAACATGTAAGGTAATTTAAATTTTTGGTAGAGAAAAATAAATTAGTTTCTTTAAAATATACCCATTCCCAGAGATTTAGTTTTTTATATCGTAGTCTTTAAACTGAACTCAGTTTGTAAGAATGGCAAATAATCACAAAATGCTAGTTATGATAAAAGGTCACACAAGCCCCAATTTATTCTCACAGTTTTCCAGTTTGTTGTTTCAGCCACTAAAAATGCAGATCCTTTCCCAAGAAATTTTCACATAAATCAATGGAGATCACTTTTTTACCTTCAAGACACTTTTCCACTTATCCGAACACTTAGTCTTATATTTGAAGGGAAACTACCAAGTTGGATTTTAAGGGAAATTTAAGGCTGCAATGGTTTTGACAGAAGTCTACTTATAGTAATTTGTGATTGGATACTGACTATTTAGCTGTATAAATGACGCATTCTCATTGGCTAGAGATTTCTTATTCTATCTCCACCTTCTATACAGGCTCCCGGGTTCTGCTGGACATTACGAATTACAGATAAGCTGGCGTGCACAACAGTCAGTCATTTTTTTCATCAATTTCCTCCCTGCTCTCTCTAGATATGTACTAAATTAATGACAAATTGATTATAAGAAAATGCTGAAAAGAAGCATATATTCTGTTGATATTTTGGAGAAAAATTGCCTCCTTAAAAAATACCTGTTGTCGGCTGATAGCTTATATAGAAGTTGGACATCTCCAAGATTAATTATCAATGTAGATCCTCATCTTTCCAACAGGACCACCTATTTTAATATTTTCCTAATTTTCTGTCAAAAAGGTATTTTTATTTGGAAATACAAATTTTAATATGGTATGCATAATGATTCCTACTGAACTTGCCTTTTTGTGGCAATAGTATGAAATAGACTACAAATTATCCAGAGAAGAAATTGTAAGCATATGCCAGAGCAATTGTAAACATATGCCAAAGAAACTTTGTTTTGCTTATTTTGTCATTGTTAAATGTGTCATCTCAGTAATGACTTCTTTTTTTCCTAAAGAGGTGCTTGATTGTGCTAATTTTAACTTTTTTGTACATTTAGTTGTACGAGTTCAATGCTTAATATATAATAGCATGCTACTTTAAGGTATCAAAAATATTTTTAAGGCTAAATTTCATTTTAGAACAAAATATAAAATAATGAATTTCTATTTTTTTTTCACAGAATAAAATTCACTATAGTTAGGTATTATATGACATTGAATTTTTATTTCATCTAAGGAGAAGTAACTTACTTTATAATCTATACAAAGCAAAACAAGACTAAATTTGTGTGTTTTTCTATAGCTACATTATTAAATGATATATTTAACTATTTTATTTAAGGATTTTTGTGATTTATTTATTGAATGCTGCTTTGTAAATGGACTGTAGGGAGAGGTAAGAATTCTTGGCTCTGAAAATATGGGGAATTATTAAGATTACAGGCTAGATAAGAGAAACATTTTCTGTCTTTTCCAACCATAGCTTCATGTCTCTTTTTGTTTAAAACTAAACTTTTAAAAATTTCTAAAACAAACATCTGTGCATAAATTGAGGCAGAATGATGATCTGTGGGTGGCCTTCCACCACAATTTAATGAGGACTTTGCTCATTATCAGCTGTAAAGATCCCTTGCCCTGATCCTTACACCCTGCTTCAGCTTACCAGTGGGGAGACACACATGTGGAATTAACTTCCTACACTTTCTTCCTGTTTCTACTGCTTTCCAGGACTTATTGAATTTTGTAGTAATTCTGTACCATAGGAAACTAACGGATTCTTATAATCCACCCAACAAATCTGAAGAGATAATTTTTTTTTTTTTTATGGAGCCGATCTTGTTCTCTCTCACTTAATTCAGATCTTTCTGTCCTCAGTGAAATATTGAAAAAGTATTTATTAAGTTGACATTGTATGTCCACTACTAAAAAAAAATGATTCCAAAAATATTACCATAGAGCTTTTAACAATTTTATTTGAAATGACTCTACATTGTAAAAGACAAGAAGCACTGATTGTTTGCATTACTTTTTCAGGGACACAAAGACAAAGTTAGGAATCAGGTAGCTTAATTTATAGTTTATACCTTTATGTATTATATTCACCATTGCCTTGATATCAATTGATATCGTTTGTTTTGGAGACAAAATATATTCGACAAATAGATACAACATTATGCAATTTGCTGTTAGAAAAACTGGAATAAAACTTTAACACTACAAACAAGCTCTTCCAACATTTTGTAATGTGGACCAATAAATTAGTTGCTGGTTGTAAAACTAATCTAGATCTAGATGCCAAATGAATTTGGAAACTCTGGTTTAGACTTAAACTGGTTTCTTTACTGCCAGACTTTACAAAATCCTGTACCAATCTGTATTCCTGCCATCAATATAAGAGCATTCCACACTCTCCACATTAAAGTCAATACTTATGATTGTCAATACTTACTCGATACTTACAATTTAAAATGTATTCCAATGGGTATGTATTGGTATCTCATTAAGATTTTGAATTTGCATTTTCCTCATAACTAATGATATTGAGCATCTTTTCATGTATTTTTTGGTCATTTATTTAGGTTCTTTTGTGAAGAAGACTCTTTAAATATTTTGTTGATTTTTTAAATTGAGATTTTCTTATTAATATTGAGTTGTTCTTTGTATATTTTAAATACAAGTCTTTTGTCAGACATATATATTTTCTTCTAGTCTGTGGCTTACCTTTTCATTTTTTAATAGTGTCTTTACAAGAGTAGAGGTTATTAATTTTTACTAAATCTTATTTATTGTGGTTCTCATTTTTTGTTTTTCTATATAAGAACTATATGCCTTCCCCGAGGTCACAAAGATTTTCCCCTGTTTACTTCTAGAAGTTTTATAATATTAGCTTTTACATTTAATCAATGATCCATTTCAGTAAATTTTTGCATATGGTATAAGGTATGGGTCTGTACTCATTGCATATGATATAAGTTAGGGGTCTGTGCTCATTTTGTTTTTTTCCATATGACTATTATTATAGCATAATTTGTTGTAAAGACTACACAATTACCACTGAAATACTTGGCACCTTTATTGCAATTCAATTCACCATATCAGTCAGATTGCGCTGTTAGAGTGTTTTGTTTCATATATGTGCCTATTTGTACACCAATATTATGCTGTCTTTATTTTGTCATTTTCTAACATATCTTGAAATCAGGTAGGATAAGTCCTCAAACTTTGTTCTTAAAATGATTTTGGCTATTCAGATCTCTTGCATTTCCACATAAATTTTTAAACCTGCTTGTCAATTTCTACAAAAAACCTTGATGGATTTTTATTTTCATTGCTTGAAATCTAGAGATGGTTTTGCAGAAAATTGATGGCTTTACAAAACTGAGTCTTTAGATTAATGAACGTGGTACATCTTTTTATTTATTTAGGCCTTCACTTCCTCTTATTAATAATTTTTAGTTTTCAGGGTATAGATTTTAAACATATTTCATTAAATTCATCTCTATTACATATTTTAGAGTTCTATAATAAATGATATTTAAAATTTATATTTCACATCATTCAATCCTAGTAAATAGAAATATGTTTGATATTTACCTTGAATCTTATGACTTTGGTAAACACAATTATTAGTTCTGCTAGTTTTTATTCTTCTCTATAATCCTTAGGATTTTCTGTGTTTATAATTATATCTGAGAATAATTTTTCTTTCTTTAAATATGCATGATTATTTTTTCTCTTTCCAGCCTTATTGCACTAAGACAGCCCATGAAATATTGAATTTAATTAGTGAGAGTGAATTCATGTCTTCCTGTTCTTAGGGAGAAAGAATACAGCATTAACAAGTAAATATGATGTTATCTGTAGGTGTTTCATAGATATCTTATATCAAGCTGAGAATATACCAGAAGACTGTATATTCTCAGCTTGATATAAGATCAAATGTGATATTTTTTGTAAAGTAAATATCACAGTGCCTAGAACAAAGTGCATACTAATTTCTACCTTAAATTCTATGTCATACACAAAGGATAGATAAATTTGAAGCAAATTAGACCAACACCAAAAGTACCTCTTTAAAGGCCTTATTGTATATCCTTATTTACTTTCCATATGTACATATAGATTGACAGACACTGTCATATAATACATTTTTTTACATTACAATGTATTCTGAACAAGTTTCCAAACAACCATTCTTTATATTGGCTGTGCATTCCAAGCATTTCTTTGATTAGTTTTGAACACTGAGGTTGTTTCAATGTAAAATGAAAATACTTCTCAATATAACAGAGTTTTTAAACAATTTTTATGACAAATACTGTATCATCCACCTGTGGGCATTAGGTGAACATATATTTTAAAACAATTAGTTTACAGAAAAACAAAAATCTTTGAGTTTTCTAAAAGAGCTTTTGTTATGTTTTCAGAGATTCCTATTACAAACACTGAGCTCAATGTTGATGAGAACAGTCAATTCTTGATCCATTCTAGGACCTGGTATTTGAGTTATTACGTTAAAGAGGTATCAGCAATACTAAATAACTTTGATTATACTGACTGAGAGAGGAATGATTAAAAGCTGGCATGGGGCATTAACTTACTACCTAATTGTCACATAATACCAGTTGACTATTCTATTTATTTCCCTCCCTTTGGGTAAAGTTATTTCAGATGGAATAAAAATTACAGTGTAATAGTTGGCAAAGGTCATAGATAAAGGTGTCAAAATTCATCAAGGGCACTAGTTGGACAGCTTTGTTCAAAATAAGTTAGGAAATTTTTCTTGACTGTAGCCAGTGTTACA
>NW_011888792.1:14783255-14806138 GCF_000151845.1 Pteropus vampyrus
AACTCTGGCCAATGAGTTGTGAGTAAAAGTAGCAAGTGTTACTTCCAGAATGAAGCAATTAAGAGCCAGTGTGTGACTCCCCAACTTCTCTTTACCTTTGTCATTGAAACCACTGAGGTCATGAGAAGCTACAGGATACTGGCGGTTCCTACAATTTGCACCACTGAGTGGTTGTGCAGAACAGGAATTCCCCCAACAATTCGTGTCCATTATGCCTTGTGAGCTAGAAAGAAGAACCATTTGTTATAATCAGCCATTGAGATTTCCGTATTGTTCTGTTAACTGCAGCATCATCTGGACTATCCAAGCTATTTCAGTTAATTAAGCCAAAGAAAATATCACACAAGAATCGTTTTCCTAATAATAAATATAGTTAAAAATGGGAAAAACAAAATAAGACCATTTTAATTACTAGCAAAAGACAAACTCTATTGAAGAAAATGATGTCAATTGCCACTGACTGAGCTGATGAACTGAATTGCCAAGAACTGAGCTGATGCCACTTTTAAATAGAGCCTTGGCTATGAATTAAGGTTTCCCCATCGGAGGGGCTTTGCTACTCTCAGAGCTCTTGATTCAGGCAACCTGTGTGAAGAGCAGATATACTTGTGAGTTCAGGGAAAGATTTTCAAACTTAACTCTGTATAACTGGTGCTTTTCAGTTCTTTTCCACTATTTTTTTTTCCTCAAGTGGAAAGTATTAATGCTTGTCTCATATGTGTTCATATATTGTTAGGATTGCTCAAATAATGTGTTTTAGTTATGAACTCTCCTTACCACTAAAAGGGGGAAAAAAGTCTAAAAATGCACACTGTGTGTACATAAGGAACTAAGTTTTTCATTGGTCATACATTTAGCACCACATGTGGACTTCTGTATATACAGAATACTAGAACATGAAGGCATATGGTGAACATTTAAGGAATTAATAACTGGATGCACATGTTAGCTTTTGAGAAAATTGGACTTTTCTAACTGAATGCAATATTTTTTATTTACCTTCAAATTTAATATTCAGATTACATTCACAATAGCATCTGACCCAAATTCATATTTATAAAATACGCATTTTTGGTTTTAGATCTCTTGGTACAAAAACTAGCATTTTTATAGTTACAATTTTCCTGGAAATTTCAGGCACAATTGCCTACTTCTTTGCAAACACACTATTTTTTTTGCCAAATCCTGCACAAGAGGTTATACATACCACCTTTCTCCTGTACCCACTCCACACCTTTGTTCTATCTTTCCCAGAAAAACAAACAAACATAAAAACAATGACTTTCTAATAGAATGGGGTCTGAATAATAATTTCCCATTCTTCTAGTTTACATATTAAACTCAGGTCTCTTTTTACATCCCGAGCAAGAATTTCAAACATCTGTGAATTTATTAACACTGTTTTAATTGCATATTTATCCATTCTTTGGGCTTTCCGCCTTTAATTTTCCTTTTTCTCTTGCCTATTTTGGATTTTAAGCAATTGTAATGAAGTGAACAATAATCTTCCACTTTTCCCTTCTTATTTGATTGTATATCTCTACGTAGTTACAGAATAATATTTAAAAAGTCCTAAAATTATTGAAACATAAGCATAAATTATTGTAAAGTCACACACACACACACACACACACACATACTCATGCACACAAACGTGTGTGCACGCCATGTCTTTAGACCACATTTCATGGTTAGCATCCCTGCTGTGTCTACCAGCCGAATGAATGGCATGGATGGGTGACGTCAATTTCCTGAGAACTAACCTCCTCAGGTGTCACCTAAGGATCATCAGGTAGTGAAATTTGTTCGTTTTTTATTCTAATGCTTTGTAATTTTAGTTCTTAAATTTGTTTATGATCTATTTTTAGTTAATTTTGTACATGATATGTGATATAGGTCCATGTTCATACTTTTGCATATGACTATTCAGTTATCCCAGTATCATTTTTTGGAAAGAGTATTTTTTCCTCATTGAATTATTTTTGGCACTCTTCTTAAAAATTAGTTGACTATAAATATATGAGTTTATTTTTTAATTCTCCCTTCTATACGTTGATCTACAGGTCCATCTTCATGCCAGTACCACACTGTTTTCATTACTGTAGTTTTATATAAATTTGAAGTCAGGAAATGTGCGTTCTTACACTTTATTCTTCTTTTTATAGATCATTTTGGCTATTCTGGTTTCCTTGATATTCCATATGAGTTTTAGGATTAGCTTTCCAATTTCTGCAAAAAGTCAAGTTGAGATTTAGATAGGGATTGTGTAGAGTCTGTATCTTGAAACCTTACTAAATTCATTTTTTGGTTGAGAGAGAGAGAGTGTGTGTGTGTGTGTGTGTGTGTTCATGCACATCCATTTGTTAAAATGCATGACTGTGAGAATTATCAGATACTATGCTAAATGTATTTTACATATTTATAACAATTAATCTTCACAGCAACATGACTTTAGTATTTTCCTCTACAGTTTATACAGACAATGAAGCTGAAATGTACATGTCAGGTGTCCAAGATTACATAACTAGGCAGTGATAGAGCCAAGGTTCAAATTTGTGTCTGCCTAATTTCAGATATTTTGTTGTTAATATTTGAAAGGTCTTTCTTATGTGATCTGAAATTTATCTCTGCTAATATTCCATCTGTTGGTCTTAATTCTGCATTCTCAAGAATCACAAAATGCAGAGCTCTCCCACTATAGAGCTATGTAAATTTATCCCATTTTACATATAGACTAATCATCGAGAATCTCTAGACCTTTTACCGTGTTGGACACCATACGATAAACATTTTTATTTATCAGTGTCCTTAAAAAGATTCTGCTCCCTAAAGTAATGTACAGTGGATTCAAATATGATAATCTAGTTGTGAAGTGGTTATTAGTATACTGATAGATGAGGTATGTTCAGATAAATTAGATAAAATAGAATTCGTACAGAGGAAAGTTGAGAACTTTTACATACTATTGACATTGATTCTGTACGGGAAATGGAAAACATAATGATGCTTTTACCTGGAAATTATATATTAAAATTAAGTAGACTCCTTTTCAAGTAGGGTTTAAAGAATGTTTTATTAAGAAGTTTATTAATCTTTATTACATACCACCATTTGTCTTGATATAACAAATAATGTGTTTTTAAAATCATCTGGAAAACAAATAATTTTGGACATGTCAATAATCTAAGCTATAATTCATTCAGTAATAAGTAGCAAGAAAAAAAGAGAAATGTTTATAACCAGCCATACCTCAACAGAAAAAAATTTTTTTTGAAGCAGTCATTGGACCATTCACTTTGAGGATTTTATCCAAACATCCTCTCTTAGTAAAATAAAATTCAGGGTCTTAGAACTTAGAACTTTTTTTACCTGAAGTATTATTTTATTTACTTTTTTATTCCATAATTTTAATTGATCTCTTTCATCTATTCTTTCTGATCTCATCCCTAAAACATACTTTTCTGTCTGTTCTAAAACAGAGCATGATTCTTTCCATTTTATACTCAAAATCATTCATAATCAGATGATGGATAGATGTTATTTTAGATACTCAGAATGATCCAATGCTATAGGCTGCCTGGATCTTTATGTTGGAGAAATTTCAAGACTAAACTCTGATGCATTGGGAAAGAGCTCTAGATTCATATCTCTGTCTCTTACAAGTGGAAGAATGATGGCATACCTGTGAGGTATTTATCATTCCTCTTCTAACAGCTTATTAAATGAATGCTAAGGATAGAAACAAACCACTTCAAGTATAATTAAAAAATGCAATCTAAACTTAGCTTTTCAAACTTATTTGCTATGGACACCTCTCATAATCCATGCTTCAGTCAAACTGAAATTAGCTAACTCATTCACTAACTAATTAACTAACTAACCCACTCCAGGTCCTATCTATTCCCTATAGGTCACATTCCTTAAACTTAGCCCTGCCAGATTCTTCTTTGTTCCTCCATTAGTTATTTCTCTTTTTTTGCTTTCAAGCTTAGGTGTGTGTTTTTATTTGTTTTTAAATATCTAACCAACATTTCCACATGTGGATGTATATGTTGATATGAGGGTGAAGATCTGCATGTGAATTGTCCACCATCATAATTAAAAGTCGCTATCATTTCAGAAAAGATTTTTTTTTTTAAATTGCGCTATCCTTGGGAGCTTTAACGTTCTCTCTTGCTTTTTAATATGCGTAGTTAATTTTAGATGTAGCCTCTAAGTTATCCTACTTAAATAAAGTTTTTCAGGTCAAGGGTTTTACCTCACTCATAATTGTACACTGTGTAGTAATAAGTGTAATGCCTTATATATAATGCCTAATAAGTAATTGTTTAATTTTATATCTCTGGGCATTTATGATATAGTCTCCAATGGTGGTCTGATATTTAATTTACTTTACTAGAAGTAATTAAAAAGAAAGGTAAAGGAAATACTGATCATTTTTATGGGACACAAGTGGATTCAGCAAAGGATTTTCAAACTAAAAGTATTTTTAAAAGGCTTGAGCAGTAAAGGTTAAAAAATTCAATTTATTTTGTTTGTCTGCTGTTAATTTATTGTCTTTTCTGTCGTAGGATTAGAAAGTTGATTGATTATGCTTTGGAATTTTGACACACCGAGATAGATACAAATTTGAGTCTTAATAAGAAGCTATTCTGTGGTTTGGCATTCAAAACTTCAAAAAATAGTATAATTGATACCTATTTAAACAATTTTTATTTCAAGGAGTGGAACCCTTAAAAAAACGAAATCATATGCAGAAGATGAATAGATAAAAGCATAGTTCCCCTAGTTGAGGCAAAAGCTCCCATGTCTTAACTTCCCTTTGTGTACGTTGGCAACACACAGGACACCTCAAGTGCAGGGTTCTAATTGCTACTGTCTATAAATGCTTATTCTCAGGATACATCCAAGGCAGCATAATGCCTATAGAATATTGTGATGAGAGAATCATGGTCCTCCAAAGATATCCACATCCTTATCCCTAGCTTCTGTGAATATTTACTTTATATGGCAAAGGAGACTATAATTAAGTTAAGGATCTTGAAATAGATTATCTTGAATTATCCTTGTGGGCCTGATAGAATCACTAGGGTCCTATTAATTAAAAGAAGGAGGCAGGAGAGTCAGATTCAAAGGAGGAGATGTGATGATGAAAGCAGAGGCTGGAGCTATACAGTCACTGGCTTCGAAGATGGAAAATGGGTCCATGAGCCAGGAAATACCAGCAGCCTCTAGAAGCTGAAAAGGAGAAGCAAATATTATCCCCCAGAACTTCTGGAAAGAAACAGCCCTGTTGACACTTTGACTTTTTATCCTTCTAAGGTTGATTTTCAATTTCTGATCTCTAGAACTGAAAGATGATAATTTTTGTTATTTTAAGCCACTCAGTTCATGGCAATTCATTATAGAAGCAATAGAAAACTAATACAAGTAATAAGCTAACTACAGGTAAATGGGTGTATCCTGGTTTATGGCTATTTAAACCAACCAGCAAGGTTTCCCATATTAGTATACAAGCCAAGTTTATTTCCTTTAAAAGATAAAATTAATTTGTATTATCTATGGTTGTATCACAATTAACCCATAAACCAATTGCCCCAAAACAAAAAGTTAAACCTAAAAGGAAGAAAAAAAAAATTAAACCGAAAAAATTCCAAAAAATCAAGTTCCTCCAAGACATTGCTCTCAGGCAATTATAAAATTTGTAATAGAAAGCCATTAATGCAGAGAATATACTATCTGCTGAATCAGTCCATCTCAATTTTTAAAACTTCAACTTATTTGGAAGTTCTCCTTTTCTTAAAACTTTAACACCTTGGTATCAGTTTTTATTTATTTTGAGGCCACATAGCATATAGCTTATGGCTTGCCTACATAAGACATCTGAAGACAACCGATCTGCTGTCTGTTCCTTTCATTACCCTCTTGTTTCTAGTTTAAATCATTCTGACAACTGCTTTCTTTTTAATTCAAGTTTTTGACACTGCTCTCCTTTTTTCTTGATTCCAAATAATAACCATAATCATGCTCAAAATGAAAATCATAATGATAAGTGATTCTGCTATCATTTGTACCTTGGATCATTATCATCATATGGACGCAATTTATCAACTTTAAGAGACAGCCTGAGGGTATTCATTGATTCTGAATTTCCTCATCCATCTTGGACTGCATCTTTGTCTTGGTTGTTTTCATTTCATTCTTTTTCATTTGAAATTTATTTTTAGCAGAAACTATAGCAGAAAAATATGACCCGAGGAATTCTGTTTTCTTTCATCACATATCTACATTTTATAATTGACCCGACCGGTGGACCTGTATTCTCTTTGATTTTATTTGAGGACTGATATAATTTAAAATCATAGCAAACAAACAAACAAACAAAATCTTGTCCCCCCACCCCCCCAAAAAAACCCTAAAACAAAACAAAAAATACCACCACCGCCACCATAATATTTTATGGTGTGTTTTGCTTTTATTTTATAATCACAAACCAGCTCTGAATTCTAAGAAGCACTATTATAGCTCTCTGAGACCTTCATGTTGCTTTATCCTACTAAGATGATGAAAGTAAGGAGTGTTTCCTTCACTCTATAACATCACAAGTCTGCTAATTGGTAGAGAGAGATGAGTGTCATATTTTAAGTCCAAGTCTAGTGTGACTTCTTTCATAATATTTTTCTTGGTGTCAATCCAAACTACAGTGACTAAAAATTTAGTGCTGGATTCCTTAGGAGCCCACTTTGGACATAATAAATGTGCACTGTACAAGAAGTATATGCTGATGATAAATTTCAACTATTATGAATCACTACTTAATTTAACCTATTCATTTTGCCATTCTAATTCATTTGTCTTTGTACTTGGGGTAGTAAAGTATGACTGATCAAGTGCATGCTTCAACAGGGTAGAGTTTCTTTAGGCTACTTGAAAATGATCAGAGTTTTAATTGCTTTGCTGCTGATTTTAATCCCCTCTTAGAGAATCTTGTCTGTAATGTTTCCTACTAATCTCATTCTTTGCACAGGAAAGAGCTGCTTTCTTTCCATTTGGCTTCCAAATATGCTAGTGTTCACTTAATTTATTTTCCTGCACTATTCAGCTTAGGTTTCCTACATCTTTTCCATGACAAACAAGAACATTAAAAAGTAAATAGAAAGGAAAGTCAGGTTACTTATTTCTCTTCACATCTCATGAATTTTTTCTATTAGAAAAACTTGGTAATTATATGTCTATTACATTCCCAGAAATTTTTCCACCAATAAATTATCTAGATGGGATGAGCATTCTTTTATAGTTTAGCCTTTTTTAAAAAGCCCGATGCCTCTTAAAGGGTGAATACCTTTTCTCTTTCATCATATTTCAAAACATTTAAATGAGAAAAAGTATTAATAGTTATTTATATCTAATAATTATTTATATCTAATAAGTATGTTTACATATTCTATTGTTTTGTATTCTATTAACTATTATTTTCTGCAGCCTTTAAAGACAAAAAAATGCATTTTTTTTTAAGAAATTTATTCCCAAGGGAAACATTTAGTTATGTGTCATTAGGCAGATTGCATAAACTCTCTGGGCTTAATTTGCTTCATTTGTATATTAATTCAACAGTGATTTGTTGAGCCCCTTTCCTATGCACTATTAGAATTGCTGGTGCTGTAATAGCTTATTTTACTTGAAATCAGTCCTGTGAAGGAGTCGTTGTTATTCTCATTATATAGATTGTAAAACTCTAATTCAGGGGGCTTTGTGCAAGGTTATATAACTATTAACTGATGAGATGAAATTAAATCTAGGTCCATGTGCCTACAAATCTTACTCTATTGGTATAGAATGGGGTCCAGAATAAGGCATATGAGAAAGAGTTGCCCTAGTTGATCTTCAGACCTATTATCAGAACCAGAAACACCCAGTGACACCCTGCCCAACAGACAAGTGAGTTAATTCTTTATGACACTAAATTTGTGAGTGGTTTGTTATATAGCATTATTATAGCAATAGCTGACTAATACAGAAATTAAAGCTTGAAGTCTGGGTGAAAGGTTTTATTATAAGGCAACATAAGGAGGGCATCCAATTTGAAATCAAAAAAGCAGTTGGCTGAACAGACAAATAGAGTAAAAGTCTGAGCAACAGGCAAGAAATGGAGATGTGAGGAAAGTAGACTGAAGTTGAGACGTGCTGACATACAGTGGAGAGAGGCCCTTTCGGTCTGCCATAAGGTATAAAAAGATGAGTTCGTGGAAAATATCTCCATCTATAGTTGGAAAACTCTGTATTGTAGCAAATCTTTGACAGTATTCTGGGTATTCTCAGTGATCATCTTAGCTGACCATATACAGCGATTAGGAAAAACAAAGCACAGTACTAACAAAACCGCCATTGCCATTTCTATTCATGTAAGTATGTGATATTATGTGACACAGCAATGTGTCCCGGAAATCACAGGCAGAGAAGTGAATGAATTACCAAGAAAATAAATACAAATTTATTGTAATTTAGTGCTTGCTATATAACATTGATTTTCAAACCATTTCCCTCTCCTGTTCTCATAATTAAAAACACAAATATAAGAACTACATATCTCTCTAACCTCTTAAAATTGATGTAAAATAATATTTCCTATGAGTCCAAATCGGAAAGGATTCAATCTCCAGTGTATTTCACATCCTAATTTTTAAAAATAAAACTATCATTTTTTTCATTTTTTTATTTATATGTCTATGTGTTTATTTTAATGAAAAAACAGTTTTTTCAAGAACCAGAATTTTCAACTTCTCACCTTTTTCCTCTTTAAATTTTATGTATTTATTGTTGTTTTTCTTTTGAATAGGTTATACCTTCACTTGATTCGAAATAAAAGTAATATAATAAGGTAAACATTGAAAAGTCTTGTTTCTACACCATCTCTTATAGTTAACAACTTTTATTAGATTTTTGTATAAGTCTAGTGTTTTTTAGACACTTACAAATTATATATACATTCTTCTGCCCTTATCTCTTCTTTCATAAGAGAGAGTATGCTATATAAAATGTACTGATATTTTTTCCTTTAACAATGGTATTAGTTTCCTATTGCTATTTTAACAAATTACCATAAATTTAGTAGCATAAAAAAACATAAATTTATTACCTTTGAGTTCTCGAGGTTAGAAGTCTAAAATCAATCTTTAAGCTCTAAAATCAAGGTGTTTGCAGGGCTAATTCTTTTTGGAGGCTTCCAGGAAGAATCTCTATTTCTTCCAGCTTCTAGAGAAAGTGTTGGCGTTCCTTGGCTCATAGCCAAACCACTCCATTAGCTTCCATCTTCACATCACCTAATAGGTCATCAGATCTCCCTTTGGCTGCCTCTTATAAAGATACTTGAGATTAGATTTAGGGCCCACTAGAAAATCCAAGATAATCTCCCCACCGCAAAATTCATAATTTAATTATATTTGCAAATTATCTTTTGCCATACACAGTAACACCCACAGGTTCTGAGGATTAGGATATGGATATCCTTGGTGAGAGTGCATTATTTAGCTTGACACAGCAATATGTCCTGGAAATCACATCTGTCAGTCATTAGACATCTCTCTCACTTTATTTTTATAGTTGCATAGTATTCACATGTTTGGATATACCATTGTTTGTTTAACTAATTCCCTTCTGATGGACATTTTTTTTTTTGTAATAAATAACTTTATAAATACAACATTTTGGACCGGCACATATATATGCAATATATGTAATCTATTTAAATATAAATAAATATGATAAATATTTGAAGATGTGTAAATATAAAATATTATTTTTAATACTTACTAAACAGTAAAAGGAAAATTTTATAAACATACATATACTAGTCAGTTGAATTGACTTTTTATAATTAGCTTATTTTTCTGAGATGGTATTTAGCATCAATTCTATTCTATTTTTCTCTTTATAAATGTAAACTTTGAGAAACCTTGTTCACCCAAGTAGATAAGTATAAGTTGAAAGAGTTACAGCAATATCTTTGAATTCTTTAAATTTCTTTTTAATTATATACTTAAAACCACATAGTGATCTATTATCAAAAAATGTTTTCTTGACATTATCAGGTGAAACTCAGTTATGTGCTCTTTTAATTTTTGTTGAATGAAAATTGGAAACCACTGAACTACAAAATATTTATTATTTGTTGTCTATTCATCAAAGTCATTCCCTTTTTCAAAATCAAAAGCAATATTTTGAAAATCATTGCTATGTTTTGCCATTCTATAGTTTATAACCTCCTAAACAAATAAAAGATGATAAAATATGGAAATAAAGATATAAGATCTAAGTTGGAGAAGAAAAATTATGAATGGAAGTTAGGCAGTGGAGTGAAACTCAACTACATGTTTCTTCTTGGAGAGATGAATTTTGTTTACATGGGCATAAGCAAGTCGAAGTTCAGAAAATTAATTACTTTAAATATTTCCTTTTTTCCATACTTCTTGCGAATTCTTTATGTATCCTTACGGTATATCCACATCTCACCCAAATTAAAGACTTTAGCTGTTAGCTACTTCAGAATATATTCTCAAAAACACTGAAGACTATGCTTTTGTTCTCTTTTTGATGGCATACATAAGTTTAGAAGCATTATGTTAGAGTAAAAGGTCTCTAAAACAATCCCTCTTCAAAAGCAAAGATGGTCTCTTCTACTAATTAAGTTATTCAGAAAAACTTCTGTTGCTTGCCAAATATATGTAGATAAATGCTAATGGATTGATTAAAAGAAAGTTATCAAGAGTAAGTGTAATGCATAAGCAGCTAGTTCAAATTTAGTCACCTTACTGTTCACCACTAGTTTTTTCTAAGGAAGTCATTGCCCCTAATAGAAAATATATACCCACTTCAGCTGCCTTTTAAAACTGTAGCAAAGCAGTAAGTGAGACTTTTCCTGCTGTTTTAGATGTCTGGCTTGGGCTTGAAAGCAGAGCACAATGGGTGTTAAGTGTCCACACATTCTACAGAGGTGCTAGACCATCTATGCAGAACTTGTTGAAAAGTGGCCCAAATTGGTTCTATACCACTTAACCCATCACCACTTCCAGCCTATATATAAGAGAAGGCTAGTAAATTAATGGGTGAGGACTGAAGAACAAGGATTTCCTTGAGGAAAATTTTGGAGTGCTATGATTTACTTCTCCCATTTCCTGGGAAGAAGGTCATTCTTTTCAACTTAAGCCATGTAAATAGGACTTCAGAGAACTATCCAAAGAGCTCGGAGGTATAGAAACTCATGCTTGACTCTCACTAGAAAAGAAATAGCTAAAGACTGGCTGGTAATAGCTGGGAAGCAGAAATAAAAGGGAGGACTCCATGGAGGATGGCTCTTATTTCTGGTGTTTGGTGGACAAGAATATATGAGTTTTTCCTTACATTAAGAGTATGTTGAGTATTATAGCCAAGATTGAGTGAGGATGTCATGATCCCACAACCAATAGGCTGTGTGGGACATTAGCAAGAAAGGAGCAGCTGAAGAGAAACTAGAGGTGGTATAGCACTTTAGTGAAGAGTGTGAAAGTAGGAAATACTAGAAGAACTCGAGAGAAAGAGAGAGCTGATATTTAGGTATTGGACATCAAGAGGGCAACGATTTTTTAGGTTAAAATAATATCAGTCAATTCATATCCTTTGTCATTTTTTAAACCAAATGATTTTTCTTTTATTGAGATGTATGAGTTCCTTATATATTTTTCCAAAGATATACATAAAAAGGTGCTCAACATCATAAATCATCAAGGAAATACAAACCAAAACCATAATGAAATATCATTTCATAGTTGTGGGGATGGATAATACAAAAATAACAAAGATAATAAGTATCAATGAGAACGTGAAGAAAAGGGAACACTTGTGCAGTGTACAATGTATATTGGTACAGCCACTATGAAAAACAGTACGGCGTTTCCTCAAAAAATTAAAACTAGAACTACCACATGTTTTAGCAATCCCATTTCTGGATATATATCTGAAGGAAATGAAATCAATATCTTAAAGAGATATGCACCCTCATGCTCATTGCAGCATTATTCACAATAGCCAAGACATGGAAACAACCCGAGTAAATGATGAATGAATTTATATATATAAATATATATATATATATATACACACAAATATTCCATTATACATGTAATAGAATATTATTCAGCCATAAAGAATAAAATCTTGTCATTTGTGACAGCACAGATAAACTTAGAAGGATTATGCTAAGTGAAATAAGCCAGACAGAAGAAGACACTCAAATACTGTATGGTATCACTTATATGTGGAGTCTGAAAAAACCAAACTTGTAAAAACAAAGTAGAATGGTGATCACCAGGGCCTGCTTCCTGTGTTTCTCAACACTACTATAAATGGCAATAGTTAAAAAAAGAAATAGATTTACCTCATGAGAAGTACAAGTTAGCACTTTCTTCCAATAAAGCCCTCAAGTGTCAATGTAGAAAGGGTTCTTTTTCTCCTTGATGCCATAGTTTTGTTTTGTTTTCTTCAGGTTTTAAAGGAACAGTAAGATAAAGCTTCTGATTTTCAAGGATATTTTCAGCTTCAGATTTCTGTGATAAAATTGTGAAGACAAAAGAGGATAATCTACTAGAAGATGCTGCTCAGGTAAGAGACCCATGATGGGAAGGAATTGTAGAGAGGAACTCAGATGAGAGAAGTATAAACATGCACAAGAAGACAGTTACTTCTCAGCTTTCTCTGTCATAAGTGCAGATATGGCTAAAAATGTGTGGACATTCAATTCAGTTGATACTGGATGGGCTTTGCAAATCCTTCTCAATAACTACCAAAGCACTAATCACTAGAATTCAACTCATGTCCAAAAGGTTAACACTGTTAGCAAAGCAAACAACCAAATGAGCATCCTACTCGGGAGGGCGAGTAGAAGCTACCTAATAGCTTCAACCTATTAGAAGCTACTAGAAGCTTCTACCGAGTAGAAGCTACCTAATAGCTTCCTAATAGCTTTCTGAGGTCTTTTTACCATGTGCAACAGGAAAATCTGAGTAGAAAAGAGGTAATGGCATAGTTTATTCTGCAGCTAGCATGGAAAGTGTTTGCCAAAAGTAAAGTACCCTTCAGTTCAATAATGTAATCACAAGAATCTATTTGCATGAGTGTCTATGTAAAGTTTTGGTATACATTCAATAAAAATTAAAATAATATTTATTCTTATAATATGTGATTTAAATTCATATTATTTTATTTAATGTGTCTTGATAGGGTGTTAAGATACTTAATTTTAAGCATTTAATACCCATTAATCACCAGTTTGAACATTATACATATATGCATGTGTCTATAATTATTTACAAATATGATTAATCGTGTATGCATGTGAACATATGCATATATGAAGAACTTTTATCAACTGTTCTTGGCCTTATATCATAGGAAACAATCTGCACTGTCAATGAAATTGGACCTTAAGTAAGAATCTCTCAAACTAGGTCATGTCACTTATTCCTTCCATTTTCCCAAATGCTTTGTAGCTACCTGAATAGAATGAAGATTAAAAAAAATGTTCATCAAAGATAAAGACATGGCAGTGTTTATAGATTCAGCTATAGTCCCAACATGCCATGAACCAAATTTGTCCAAATAACTTGTATTATTATTATTTATTATTATTATTATATTTTAATGGTCTGTGTGAGTGTGTGTGGGGAGGTTGTTTCATATCTTCCCTTAGGGGATGTGAATATATATAGTAAACCTGTAGTACATTCAGATGAAGCAGAAAAGATAAGTATTTCTCTTCATGATATCTTAGGCCAGAAGACGTAAAAATTGAATTAAGTATATATTCAAACACCCATAAACAAATTAAATAACTACATTTGTACCATGTACAAGAGCTTTATAATATGTATCTCATATGGTGGGAACATTCTATTAATGAAGCATGCATCTAGTTGTTAGCTACCCATTACAAATAATTTTTTCGATATATAATCTTCCTTCCTTTTTTCCCACCTTCCTTTCTCTCTCCCTTCCTCCCTTCTTCCTTCTCTTCCTCCTTCCTATTTTCCTTCTATTTTGTTTGTTTATAACGCCCTCTTTGTATATATTCCTGAATTTTCCAAGCAAAATACTTTTGCTTCATATGCGAAGAAGTCTATCGATCTTAAATATAATTGAATATTTATTAAGCAAGGATCTTTCACAATTTGTGCACATTGGAAGACACTGCTTACATATTTCAAAGTGGAGACTGTTATAAGTTATAGTTTATGAAACTGTTATCACTGATACCATCTGGATAATGCTTGGCAATATAAAAAGTCTGAGCACATAAATCAGTTAAGGCTATTTTCTCATTCCAGGAGGTCGTAATGAAACTCCATGTGGAAATTGAGTCTATATAAGGAAAGAACATTGTTCATATTTGAATGGGATAACAGAAGGCAAGTGAAATGTGCAAGAGTTTTATGGGATATAAGATGAGGTACAGCTAATAAAATTATGCCTGCATGACTGTATGAGAGGAGAGTCAAGGAAGTTGAATGTTAACTTACCAGAGGAACTATTTCAAAGAAAATCACAGACTTAAATGAAGTCAGCCCTTCTCATAATTTAGACCTAGAATCTTAGTGTTTTAAACTCAGAATTGATACTTTACTTGTGATAGTCAATTTTGAGACAGGATAAGACAGAGATCTGGGTCTCTGAGCTTGAATTAAATGTCCCTTAGGGAACAGTTTAAGAAGGAACTTGAGAAAATGAAGAGATAAGAATCTAATCTACTGTTACCTACCAGCTTCAATATTAACTAGTTGCATTTTTATCCCGCACAAGACTGGTTCTTAGAATAAGACTGCGGTCTCCTTCTCCTAGTGCCATAGTATGGAACCTCACAAGCTCTTGAGAATTGTGTGGTTAGAGGGACTATGCCCACAGTGATTTTTAAGGGTCTCCGAAATGACATCTCCATTCCGTTTCTATGAGGTGAAAAGAACCACAATCTCCATTTTCCCCCGATACACATTGTCTTTATATTAAAATGGATATCAATAATCAAATAATGTAATAGCTTCTCCAAAATAAGTGAGCCCATCATCTTCACATTAACCAGTGATTTAAAATCTTTTTTTTAAAACCACCAATAATCTCTTCTATTATTTACTCTTTATTCCGTGAACTTTAAAATTTGAGGAAAAAAATGTCTATATAGAAAATTTACTCACAATAAATAACAGCTTAGTTCCCATTATCTGCCCCCCTCCCCCAGATAAGTTCCCATTATCTGCATCCCCCACCCCAGATAAGAGTTACTTGAAGATTCTGATAATCATAAATACAGCCAAGGCAAAACAAACAAACAAACAAAAACCAAAAAAATGTCGAGAAATGTTACAAGTGAAGACTGGTTTTCTGTCTTTGCTCTGCAACTTACTAGCTGTGTGATAATGGACAGTTTATTTAACCTTTCTATGCCTGTCTTCCTCATCTGTGATAACAGGGAAAACAATTGTACTCACATAACATCTTTACTTTTGTTATTTTGCTAGTAATATGTTCCTATATATAAAATACTTATAATGGTTCCTGGAACTTATTATCACTATGAAAGTGTGTACTGCTCTTAATATTTTAATTAGCCCATGAAGACTTACAACAGGTAAATGTATGATTCCCATAAAATTTTATTTTGTGTAACCATTAAATCTTTTGTAAAATAAAAAGATTTCATGGGTCTAAGAGGTCTCAGATTAGAAATCACTATAATAGTGTGTACATCCTGGAGGGAAGGTGCAATAATTGCACTTAGTTTTATATCCCGTTTTTTGTAATATGGGTTTTCGTACATAGACACTAAATTTGTTGATAAGGTTATATTTTCATGATATTTTTGAGGCAGATATTGTATACATGCACCTATTCTAAAAGCTTCATGATGAAATTTAGTTATAAGATTTTATAATATATACTGTTTTAGCCATTTAACTTTTGTCATTTGAACTGGCCACATTTTACCAACTTGCATCGCTTACAGTTAATACTGGTTTGCCAAATTTCTTAACAATGATGAGAGGAAGAATTCTCTAAACAAGAATTTGAGCAAAGCATTTCTTTAAATGATAGAGAAATAGTTAAGAACAGAAACTGGGAAAAAAATTAGGGATGATAAAGGGCACAAAATAAGCTAAGTTTATATTGTGAGGATAATTAACTTGTCATTCTTGACTTATATTGCATATTTGTAAAGCCCTTTGTAAACTCTAATTGTAACATGAATGAAAAATATCTTTACTTTTGTTAAGTTACTAGTAATATTTTTATGATCACTGTCCCCAATTTGACCACATCTATATAAACATAATCATTGAGACAGGTTTCCAGAGTTTAGCTGCATTGGCTAAATATTTTCTTTCCCCGGGCTGAGAATAGCAGCTGTATGAAGCTGGGATCTAATAACATTCAGTGCACTGAGCTTATTCTTGGTCAAAATCAAGCATTCAGGGTTGTGACAAAGGTTGGCAAAGACTAATCAGCTGGAATGTAAAGCATTGTGTGCAGTTGGATCATGGCATGGTATCTAAGGACACGTCAACCAGAACCGATTATATCAGAACAGAATTCTCTAAGAGCCTTGGAGTCAGCACTTCCTAAAGGATAAAGAGCTCAGGATGTGCCTGTGTAGGGACTCTGCGGCTTCTTTTAAATGCTGAAGGGTGGCTTTGAAATGTTCAGTGACTTTGACTCTGTGTGTTGAACATGCAGATACCTCTATCTCTTTTGTCATATCTGGACATATTCTTAACAGTGTATTTTTAACAGCACATTTATTTTAAGATGCTCCAACAAGTTTTTAACAAGTCTGATCTGTTGTTACAAAACCACCAATGAACTGCAAAAGGTCAGTTGTTAAGTTAATGTTAAATATAAATATAAGTAAGATACTCAATGAGTATGAGCATGGGGTGGGGGAAGAGACTCAATATTGTAGTGGAAGAATTCTTATCTAACTCTAATCTCCTCTTTATCCTCTATTATTTACATACCCTTTATCACCAGTATCTTTATCTTTAATGGTGCACACAGAAGAAATCTTATGCCTTGTTGTTTAGTTACATCACTTTCTCATTAGTCCAAAGCATTTCTCCACTTCAGTCTTTTTTGAGTGGGGACAATAAAATCCCAGCAAAATCTTCCATTCAAGAAAGTATCCTTAATATCTTTTACAAAATTGAAGAATGCTCAAGATTATTGAAATCATGCAGGCTTATCATATCATAAAGAATATTTTTGTTTACCACTCTTTCTTATGTCAGTACACATTAAATCCTTAAAGAGTGTGATTTCCTGTGGAACTATGTTTTGAGTATCATGTGTTGCAGTGAGAAATAAAAAGTATTTTAAATAATGATTTTTTATATGTGTACTAAATTGGTAACTACTGTATTTTCTAAATGTAAAAGCATTATGTAATTAATTTATTGAAAATAGATCATTCTCAAGAATATCTAGTAAATGAGTGACAAATATGAGTCTTACCAGTAAGATATTTTCTCAATGGAAATTTAATGTTTGAGAAAGAAAGTACTTACACTTCAGACTTCACAAACCAATTACTAGTACCTCTCTAACAGAGAAGCAAATGAGAAACCCAAGATGAGCTAAGTCAAGATCTTTAAAATTGTAATGACTAACTTTCATATTTCCTAAATTTATTGATTTTATTATCATTTACTGGTTTATCTGATCATTCATTCAAATGAAAAACTATGATTGGGATCTATTTGATAATAGTTAAAAGCATCTTGTATGGAAATAAAAAATACATATATTTTATCCTCTTAATAGCATTATCTAAAGCTAAAAGTGAAATCTTTTGATTTGATTAAAATTTGGTATTTTGTAAGATTTTAAAAATTTTGTTTTATCTTTTTTAAATATATGAAATTACTTACTTGTCTCATTAAAACAATTTCTAATGCTCAGGGCGAGCGATCAGTGTGTCTTCTAAAGGGGAAATTGTTCTGGGTAACTATTGCTCAGCTTCCTTCCTTACAAATCCCAAAGCCCACAATGACCTTTGCCAATTTCAGATATAAGTTTGTTTGGTCTAGAAGGATTTTTGGTTTTAGTTATTAGTCCTAGACCCGTGCTTCTCAAACTTTAATGTGCAAATGAATTACCTGGGGATCTCATTAAAATGTAGACTGACTCAGAATACCCAAGATGAGGCCCAAGATTGTGCATTTTTAACTAGCTGTGCATATCTAATGCTGATGTTGTTGGTCCATATACTACACCTTGAGTTATAAGATCCTAGGAGATTTTGTCTCTAAAGTTTAAGATGCCATTGGTATTATTTTATAGTTATCTCCAACTTTGAGTGTTCCCTAATGCTGCTTTCACAAGTCACTTTATCTAAAATAAAGATAATTTAGGCCTTCTGAGTACTCCTCCAGAATAATGTACATCTGCTAGGTTGTCTGTGACTGCTATGTTCCACTGTCTGATAATGAGAGAAACTGGTGGCTAAGGATGAAGATTGGGCAGTATCAGATGAGAACTATAAGTACTTTAGAAATGATTTTGATATTAGCAAAATAGAAATATGTGCAAACACCATAGAAACACATGCCAAAACATCCTTTTTATTTTTAAAGAAACTGTGCTAAAATATGTGGATTATAAATAACACATGGGTTATTATTAGAGAAATAATTCATAGGTCAAACAATAAATCTCAAGGGAAATTAAAAAAAAATTTAAACTCAATGAAAATAAAATCTATCAAACTTTGTGGGATGCAACAAAGCAGTAATTAAAGGGAAATTTATAGCATTGAATGTATATATTAGAAAAGAAGAAAGATCTAAATCAATAATCTAAGTTTCTACTATAGGAAACTAGAAAAAGAGCAAATTAAATCCAAAGTAAGCAAAAGAAAATAAATAACAAGAGCAGAAATCAATGAAATTGAAAATAGGAAATCAATAGAGAAATCAAGGAAAATAAAACTCATCCTTTGAAAAGATGAATAAAACTGATAAACTTCTAGCCAGGCTAACTAAGAAAAAAAGAGAGAAGACACACATTTTTAATATCAAAAATGAAAGAGGGGGCATCAGTGCAGATTTTTATTCATCTTAAAAGGATAATAAATGCATACTATGAGCAACTCTGTACTCACAAATTTCATAACCTAGATTAAAAGAGACACAAGAGAAATTAACAATCTGAATAGGCTTATATCAATTAGAAATTGAATCAATAATTAATAACTTTCCAAAATAGAAAGGACCAGGCCCAGATGGGCTCACTGGTGAATTCTACCAAACATTTAAGGAAGACATTATGACAATTCTCTATGATCTCTTTCAGAAGATAGAAGCAGAGGGAATACTTTCTAACTTATTCTATGAGGCCAGCATTACCCTAATACCAAAACCAGACAAAGACATTACAAGAAAAGAAAACTATAGACCAATATATCTCATGAACATAGATGCAAAAATCCCATGCAGATTATTAGCAAATCAAGTCCAAAATATATACACAAAACCAGGTGGGATTTATCACAGGTATACAAGGCTGGTTCAACATCAATTAATGTAATCTATCACATCAATAGGCTAAAAAAAAAAAAAAATCACATGTTCACATCAACAGATGCAGAAAAAGCATTCAACAGAATATAACACCCATATATAATTTAAAAAAATCATAACTCTCAGTAAACTAGAAATAGAGGGAAGCTTCCTCAATAGGATAAAGAATATAAAATATCTACAGCTAATGTCATACTTAATGGTGAGAAACATGAAGCTTTCTCAATTAAGATCACTCTTTTTTCAATATTATACTGTAAGTTCCAGCTAATACAATAAGACAAGAAAAGAGAATTAAAGGTATTTAGCTTGAGTAGGAAGAACTAAATAAAATTGTTTTTGTTCACAGATGATAGGACTTACTTTTAATCTACAAGGTAATATTGGTAGAAAAAATAGATAAATAAATCAATGGAATAAAACAGAGTCCAGAAATAGACCCACGTAAATATAATGAACTGATCTTTGGCAAAGAAGCGAGGGCCATACAATGGAGCAAAGATAGTCTTTTCAACAAATGGGGCTGATAACTGGATGGCCACATGCAAACAAATGAATCTAGATTCAGACCTTACACCCTTCATAAAAATTAACTCAAAATGGATCATAAACCTAAATGTAAAACATAAAACTATAAAACTCCTGGAAGATAACATAGAAGAAAACCTAAATGACCTTGGGTCTGTTGTTGACTTTTTAGATAAACTACCATAGACAAGATCAATGAAAGTGATAATTGATAAACTAGACTTTGTTAAAATGAAAAACTTCTGCACTGTGAAATACAAATCAAGAAAATGAAAAGACAAACCACAGACTGGATAGAAATATTTTCAAACATACATCTGATAAAAGACTCTTACCCAAAATATACAAAGAATTCTTAAAACTCAACAATAAGAAGACAAACTACCCAATTAAAAAATGGGCCAAACACCTTAACAGACATCTTACCAAAGAAGATACATAGATAGCAACTAAACATATGAAAAGATGTTCCACATCATATGTCTTTAGGGAAATGCAAAGTAAAACAAGGATAAGATATCATTACATACCTATCAGAACAGCCAAAATATAAACACTGACAACACAAAATGCTGTAAGAATGTGGTGCAACAGGAATTCTCATATGCTGCTGGTGAGAAGGCAAAATAGTACAGCCACTTTGGAAGATAGTTTAGAGGCTTCTTACAAATCTAAACATAGTCTTACCATATGATCCAGCTATGGTGCTCCTTGGTATTTATTGAAAGAGTTGAAAACTGACGCCTACACAAAAACCTGTACACAGATGTTTATGGCAGCTTTTAAAAATGCCAAATTGAATTAAAGCTTTATTTAATTGCCAAAACTTGGAAGCAACCAAGTTATCCTTCAGTACATGAATGGATAAACTGTAGTTCATCCAGACACTGAATATTACTCAGAACTAAAAAGAAATGGACTATCAAGCCATGAGAAGACAGGGAGGAAACTTAAATGCCTATTACTGTATGATTCCAACTACATGATATTCTGCAAAAAAGCAAAACTATGAAGACAGTAAAAAGATCAGTAGTTACCAGGAGCTGCAGGGTCGGGGTGAAGGAGTGAATAGGCAGAGCACAGAGAATATTTAGGGCAGTAAAAATACTATCCATGATATCATAATGATGAGTACATGTCATACATTTGTCCAGATTCATAGAATGTACAACACCAATGGTGAACAATAATGTAAACTATGAACTTTGGGTGATTATGATGTTCCTCGATTGTAACCAGTGTACCACTCTGATGGGAGATGTTGATAATGGAAGAGGCTATGCATGTGTGGGACAGGGAGTAGATGGGAAATTTCTGTACCTTTCCCTCAGTTTTGCTGTGGATATCAAACTTTTTTTAATGAAGTCAATTTAAAAAAATACTTAGCTATCATGGAATATTTTATAACAGGTTTTGAGACATTTTTACTTATCCTTCATGTTTTCTGTTAAGAATTTTTGCTTCTAATGACTTTCCTCATTACAAATATTTTTCCCACTTCCATAAATGGTGCCAACAATTTTATCACTTTCTTCCCAGGTTTGCAAGATCAGAGCCATGTATATTTCCACATCTTATGTGCCAGACTCTATCAGTGATTCTTGCTTCTATCACTCTGGCCCAAGTCATCACTATCTGACAACTGAACCACAGCCAGAGCCTATAACTAGTCTCTTGCATCTTGTCTACTTTGCTTATTTCACTTGCACAGTGCTTTTTCCTTCATCTTCTTACTCTGCTTTCTTTGATCATTTCCCTCTTCAGCTAAACATTTCTAATGGTCTTCTAAATAAAATCTAAAATCCTCCATTTGTCTTTTAGAGACCTTTACAATTTGATAACTAAAATACTTCCTCCGATGTATCTTCCCCTCCTCTACATGGACCTTCCTTTCCAGCCCAGTGCTTCTGCTCACATACCTTCTATGATAAGCAGAATAATATCTCCTCCTCCTTCCTTCACAACCCCCACCCCTGGCAAAGATGCCGAAGATCCTAATTCCTGGAAACTGTGAATATATTAGGTTATGTGACAAAGGGGAATCAAGGTAACAGATGGAATTAAGGTTGCTAATTAGTTGACCTTAAGGGGTGTAGAGGTAATTATTGTGAATTGTCCAGGTAGGCCCAATGTAATCACAAGGGTCCTTATAAGTGAAGGAAAGCGGTAGCTTCTAGAAGCAGGAAAGGAAAGAAACATTCTCCCCTAGAACCTCCAGAAAGGAACACAACCCTACTGACACCTTGATTTTGGCACAGTGAGGTGTATTTTGGACTTCTGACTTCCAGAACTCTAATAAATTTGTGTTTCTTTAAGCTACTAGATTTGTGGAATTTGTTATAATAGCAATAGAAAAATAATGAATTCATTACTAATTACATAGAGCACATTCCAACTTTAGGTACTTGTTACTTATGTTCTTTTCTCTTTGATTATATTATATTAATAACTAGTGAGAACAGGGTGCTAATACACTATCATTTAAGAGTATATTCATGTACACTGTATAACCTTGGCTATGGCAAATTCTCACTGGTCTTTACTGATAATTTGATTAAGTTGGGAAATTTTTTTTAAATAGTTCTGGTAAATATTCATCATAGAGGCCATTTCTCAGAGAGAAAAGGTACAGTGACAGTCCCACTACACAGTTTTCATTTATCAGTTACCCTGGTCAAGGAAATTTGCCATCTTAATTGGTTAATATAAACAGCATCTCTGAGGGGTTACTACATTAATTTCCTAAATTAGGAGCTAAGCCCT